>NC_056563.1:20992101-21056377 GCF_013358625.1 Macadamia integrifolia | reverse complement strand
CATTCCCCAAAAAAAAAAAAAAAATCATCTACAGAACCAAGAAATAATAGTTTCTATTGTGTTTGCATTAGCACACATATAGTGGAATGATTTTGTGAAATTGGGCTTGTTTTCTACTATACAAACCACATCTGATTCATGGCTAAACTTCTGTGGGTTGCAAAAGAAGAAGAAGAAGAAGAAGAAGAAGAAGAAGAAGAAGAAGAAGAAGAAGAAGAAGAAGAAGAGATGGTTGAATCCGAAAGGAAGGACTTGGGAGAGAGATACGAAGAGGGAGAGGGTATTTTCCTACCCAATTCTCTGTGTCTCTCGCATTCAGCTGAATCCCTACACCTTCATTGTTCCTCTCCCTTAGATCTATAGACCACCACGTGTCATCCATCTAGCCCGTGCCACCAATTTGGCAGCACACCCCCCGAGCTGTAGAGGAGCCAAATCCCAATGTCTATGGTAGGGAGAACCCACCAATTATGGGAGGTGGGTTATGGTTTGTCAATTGAGGTCTGAAAGCAAAAGTGTTAGGGGAGAGAGAGAGAGAGAGAGAGAGAGAGAGAGAGAGAGAGAGAGAGAGAGAGAGAGAGAGAGAGGAGTTTCTGACGTAGCCTTCATAGGTAGTTCAAAGATACGTTTCTTTTCATCAGTTAAATAAGGGATAGGGTTCTCTAAACAAGTGGTATATAGAACCCATTCACTAATTAAGGAACCGGTTCTGATTGGTCAATGGAGAGAGAGAGAGAGAGAGAGAGAGAGAGATTTTCCTTCATAATTCTAAATTTTTTTCATACTAATTTTTTAGCAAACTCAAATCCGACCGAGAAATGTAGAGATATCTTTCCTCTTTTTTTTTCCTCCTTGATACCGAATTACGTGCCATTGAACTAGAACCTCATTCCCAGTTTAAATCTTGATTTTTTCAAAGATACATTTCTCTTGATAAATCTTGATTTTTTTTTTAGGCAGACGGATATATATGCTAGCGGGTTACATTGGAATTAGGAATGCTAACGGGATATTAGCCGTAGGATTTGTTCAAACTAAATATGACCGTTGGATGGAGGTAACAAATCTAAACTCTCACCCCACTGCTGCTACACTTTTTCTCTCCCCGTTGCCCCTGCAAATTCCTCTCCTCATCTTCTCTTTCATGCCGGCTCTCAAATGGGCCTTCTGCTGAGGCTCTCTACCTTCCAATACATTCTGATTCGACTCTTCGGGTCGAACTAGAGCTAGAGAAGATGAACAAAGAAGTGATGATTTAGTTTGAAAGGGGGCAAACTTTCTGCGGTTCCTGATTGATGAGATGATGCCACTGATTGTTTCTCTAGTTTTGTTTAAATATGATGATAGAGTTTTACAACAGAACGGAAGCCTAGGTAGTGGAGGGAGAGGATAGTGAACCTCATAAGGAGAAATTCTGATGGAACAATATACGAAATGAACTCCTTCGTTCTTCGCCATAACCGATTAGATTTGAGGTCTCACTGAACAGATTGGAAGGAGGAGAATTCACTACCTTGACCTTTTGAACATGCTCTAGGCCTCCAGGGTTTTGACGTTTGATGCTTCCTTCACTCCTCAATCCTCAGTCCACAATCCTCTGCTAAACCCTAGTTAACCGCCATCTTCGAAGGCGTGTCTCTGACTTGCTGCAGTAATGTGGTTTTAATATTTTTTTCCGAAGGGAGTGAGGGAGTGGGAGCCAGAGCCAAAGCCAAAGCCGGTGCCAAAGTCAGAGCCAGAGACGTAGATGGAGATAGATGTGGAGAAGTAGAAGAAATGAGATTGTAGAGTGCCAATGGTGAGCAGGTTATGTTAGACAATGAATATTAATAAATGAGATTGCTTATGTTTCATCCAACGGTCAACAAGTGCAAGCATTCCCGATTCTACAGTAACCCGCTAACATTCTTATCCTTTTCCCTTTTCTTTTATATCTTATTTTAATTTGACTTGAATTAAAAACCATTCATCAGCGCCAAAAAAAAAAAAAAAAATCTTAAATCCATATATCTATACACGAAGTTTCAATCCACTTCACATTTATAAGGGATTGTGGAGAGTCTCGAGACCCCACTCCCTCGTTATGAACAGAGCCACGGAGCTGTTGCACTTGCAAGCATCGTCTCTGTCGAACACTTTTTTTTTTAAATTTAAACAAATGCATTGAGCTTGGAGGACCCACACTGGAATTTGGATGGTGGGACCTACATGTCCCTTAAAGAGGGGAAGTGAGGACCACAACATGATCTGGCAACCTTTATTTATGGTTGATTGACTGCCCCACGTGTCTCACCTCTATTGGCTTTGGACCCTTGTGTTGCTCCTCTGTCGGCCTTGGCCCCTCCTTATCAGGCCATCCTGGCCCGCTAAATAAGTAAACCAGAAGGAAAAAAAAAAAAGTGGAATTTTGAATTCAAAAGTCCACTTTTTTTTATTTTTTCCTAATCAAATTCAAACTTTAATCAGGCCTGCGGAACATGCAAGCACATCGTACCATCAATAATCATTTTTTATGCTTTTGTGAGTTTTTTAATATTGGGGATGCTTTTGTTTTGTTATGGTGCATTCGGAACATTACATGTAATATGTATATGACATCCAAAATTTCTTTTTGTGCTTACCTAAAAAAAATATTCATTTTTTAAAGATAAATTGAATTAGAAAAAAAAAACCACATTTCTTGATCATTAGAGAAACATATTTAAAATGATTATTAAACAATAAAAAATAAAATGAAAATTTACCGTGCCACCCTCTAGAGAATGCCACAATTATAAGAACACTCCCTCTGTTTCACCAAATTATACTCAGATCCCCTACCGTCAGTCACAGTTAAGTCAAGATATAAATTGACCGTTATACCCTTTTCACTAAAACAATCACTACTAACTCAAGAGGTAAAATGACCATTATACCCAGGTCGAATGGGACAAAAATGACGACCCGTACTTCTCCAGCTGCCAGAGTTGCCAGGCTGTGAACGGCGTTTGTGGTTTCAATTCTTCCAACCCTCGCAAACCAAGACTATCAAACATCTAACATACATAGCAATTTGAGAAATTTACAAGTAAATTTTTTCAAGTTGCTCTTAATACAGGCAAATCCTTCCCTGCCAACATTACATGGATATAATCCTATCATTGATTGATTTACAAGCTTATGTAAACTAATAATGCTTGAGAGTCAGAGGAAGGTTGATATATGTAAGTAACAAAATTACAACCAGTGGCCATTCAATCCGTCCCTAATGAAAATGTAGAAGCCTTTATGAAATGATCTGCCGAAAAATTTCAGTTTCTTGCCAAATCATTTGTAATTCTAAGTTCATCCCATGATCGGAGCCACTTTCTTAAAGAAATCAAGGGATAACTCCATTGCCTTGGTGATATAACCAAGGAAATTATAGATAGAAAGCATATATAAAATCAATCCCAAAAGACGGCAGGTTTGAGTGATTGATGAAACGACGTTTGAAACGATTTGAGAAACCCAGACCTCTGCAATCTAAGTAATTGATTGACCAGAGATATCCAGTTTCTTGTCAAATCATTTGTAATTCTAAGTTCATCCCATGATACAACCAGAGTTGCCAGGCCATGAACGGCGTTTGCAATTTCAATTCTTCCTCTGATTTCACTCCCAGACACAGTTTCCTAGCTTCATGGATTCATCATGAAATCCATAATCTGATCGTTCTTTTCTCCACACTTGTCATGGTTATCTACCTTTTGGTTTTGGTGCTGGTAGTGACGTTGGTCTTCGGTTTAGAGAGCTGGAAGTGCAGAAATCCGAAGAAGACCCTACGACTCTGTTCCTACACCACCACAGATCGACGAATCTCCGCCCACCTGTATTCACATACGGAGAGCTCGAAGCCTTGACAAACCGATTCGACCCAAGAAACAAAATAGGTGACGGTGGTTTCGGATTGATTTACATCGGTCACCTCTCTAATGAGCAGATCGTCGCCGTGAAGAAGATATACATTCACTCATCAGAGATTATCCCTTTCCAGTTGTTATTTATATGAAAATATTATTTACGCACCGCGGCAATAATTAGGGTAGCAAGGCTGAGAATACCTCAGCCTCTCAAGGCTATGCATCCCTCTTCAATGGCTATCCCAACCGTGCACTCAAGCTAATTGGTAAAATCCAATGAAAACTGAGGAATCAATCAAACTCTGTTCACAATCCTTGTTCGTAGTTTTTTTCTTTTCCTTCTCTTTCTCTAGGCAGCAACATCAGTGAATACAACTGACGCACTCAAGCTAATTGGATTGACGGACAAAGCAATAACTCCCACATCCGGCACAAGGCGAACCATATAGTGATCGGCTTTGCCTAAATAACTACGTTGTCGTCCATCGCCGATGCAGCTGTCACTGCTCTGAAGGATCGCCAATGGTCCAAATCTTTGGGAAAAAGGTAAATTAGGTCTTATAATGGGTGAAAGAAATAGGGACTTCTAACAAGGGTATTTAAGGTACTTCATATTTATTTCATATTTAATAAGGGTAATTTGGTTTTTAAAATAAAATACAATTGCTGACATCAGCATATAATGTGTATTCCTTAACTATGACTAACGGTAGGGGGTCTAAGTATAATTTGGTGAAACAGATGGGGTTGTCTTATAATTGTGGCATTCTCCAAGGGGTGGTGTGGTAAATTTTCCAAAATAAAAAAAGACCCAACATAATAATGACTCTATTCAAGCTGGAAAGCCCATGTTTTCTTTTTGACTCTTTGTGTTCTTTCAATACATTGGTGGTAGAACCATTTGAACTAGGGTTACTATATACCAAGGCAACTTCGTTTTTCCAGGCGATAATGTATTTGTTCTTCCACGAAAATCTTTCAAAAACAAATCTCAATTGGGTTTTCAATGTATTTGCAATTACTATGTATTTCATATGGAAGCATAGGATTGATAGAATCGCATAAAAAATTAATCCAAACCCAAATTATGTGTTACAAGTATAAATAAATGGATTGCAGAATTAGATATTTTCCCAGTTGTATGAATACTAATATTTTATTTGATACAGATGTTCTAGCAAGCTTGAACAAAAGATTTTCTATACATTTTTTGACAATATCCAATTTTAGTTTGTGCTGGTGCAACTAATCTTTTGAACTCAGCTTCAGGATGAGTATATGGAATCCTATCACAATGTCAGTTTAGGTTCATCAGCTCAAATACTACTACAACTACTCAACATGAAATTGTGAAAGTGGAAGGTATCCTACAGGATTGATGATAGGTGGTACTAAAGAATGGAATATACATGAAGTATGATTCACAAACGAGGCATTATTTCACCTTATTTTATATCCTACAAAGGAAGCTTGGCCTCTCTTACATTTTGCGACCTTCCATGTGATCTCCTCACTATCAAATACAATAACCTTTCACCACAAAAAAGTAGAAAGTCATTCAGCTTGTAAATTGATACTAATTGTAGGACTAATGAAAGAGTCAATGTAATGGAAATATAGTTAACAATTAATGCTAGTTTTCCTTAAGCTAGCAAAGGAAGCTCTCCGTCCACTGTTGCCATTGCTAGTTTTGCTAGCATTAACACTTGCAACCCACGATAGCCACTCTCTGCTCTTCTTTCTCGAGCTCGACGATTCACTATGGTGCATCCCCTTTCCAATTGCTTCTCTTTCTTTTATGTGATGAGGAAAGAGAAAGACTTAGTTGGGCAGTTCACAATGTTGTCTCCCCTTTCTATATTATACTCCTTATCCAAATAAGACATCGTATAGAATCTATCAAAAAGTAAGGATCCATGTAGTCGATCCCATTCATTTAGTTGAGATACTCTTGACTTGCTAGGTTGTGCCTCTTTCTTCTTACTCTCATAAATTCTTTTTCATTTCTTCTCATTTCCAACCCCTCATTTCTCATCGCCTCATTCCCTTTTTTGCTTAGACCTCAATTTTCAATTATATTTTTCTGTTTGGATTCATGTAGCTAAACCCATTAAGTTGGGATAAGGTTGAGTTTGTTGTTGTTTGCTGTTATTAAGGAAAGAGAAAGATCTAACTTGACAATTCCCAGTGCAAAACCCTCTCTCTCTCTCTCACTGATGTAACATTAGAACTTTGATAAAAAATATCATATGAAAGTTCTATAAAGCTGCACAATTGAAGCTTGGGATCTATGAAGCTTTGATCATCCAAACCCATTCATATGGGTTGAAAAACACAATCCTGATTGGTTTACAGATCGTGGAGTTCATGATAACATTCTTTAGCTTCGAGCTTGATATTTTCCACTTAGGGGCAACTTGCCCCATTACCTTGTGTTTGATTGCACAAAATTCATACTAATATGGCTTCTAATCTTACGTATCACTATCATTTACCTATTTTTACGAGGGTCATTTCAGCCCTTGTGTCCAGACACAAGGGCCAAACTCTTATCCGTATAAACTATTTTTCCATTATTAAAAAAGATTTGACTCTCTCTAACTAGGTTTGACTCGCTTGAATCACTAACTTTTGAAGAGAGCGAGAAGACCTCAAAATTCCAACTATGTGGTAGGTTAAAATTGGTCAATGACCAATTTCCATGAACCATGTAAATTTATTTATCTAGTTTGATAAGGAACCAAACCACATGGATCATGAATTATAATCATGAATTCAAGATTCAACCTGGTTCAATTGACCGGTCCAGTTTGAAAACCACAGATGGTACAGTTCTTAAACTGGTGGTTGCTTGTGAGCCTCTATGTATACTTTCTGGTGGAACTTCGGCTAATTATACACCAAATCAAACATGTGAACCGCAATGGATTGAAGAAAGGCAAACTGGCAAAGCTTAGCTTAACTAATTGTGATTGTGCATTCATTCACCCCTCCATGAGAACGTGAGCCACTAAACAGGCTGTTTGCACCAGAAAAACGAAACAAAGAATTTAGAAGAGAAAGTTACGGGAAGTAACTGTCATTTTCAAGGAAAGGAGGAGGGGGGAGGTCATATGTAAGGGAAAAAGGGATTAATAATAGTTAAGTCTGAGGGGCTTGGATCTTGGATCCCTCCGCATTTGTTACAAACTTGCAGGTGAGATTCACGAAATATATAAAATATCCAACAAAATCTTTTTCTCAAAATCAAAAACAGTTTTTTTTTCCTGGGTGGAATTATTAATAGATGCTAATTTTTTTTTTGGGTAATTAAACGTTGGATTAAACGATGACAGAGAGCTTTTTGGAAAGGAAAAGCAAGGAAAAGCTTGTCTCTGTGATTGAGCTGTGGAGATAAAAATATCCATTTTTTATGTTATAAACAGAAGAACAGAAGGGGAAGAGCAAAGCAGAGAAACTGAGAAACATAGGACTTGTGAAGGGGAGAATCTTGGCATTTACTTCTACTTTTTTTGGGTTTTTACAGGGAGTTCTCTTTTCTGGATTCCTTTGCTGGTTCATGTAGAAATGCAGGCACAGCTGGGTCTCTTACAGATGGGTTTCCGGTGTGGAAGATGGTGGTTTTGCTTGGTGGTCAAAGTCCTTTTTCTTGGGCTCTGATGATGGTTTTCCCAACAAGTGAGTGGGTTTCTTTGGTTTCTAATCGGATTTAGTGGGTTATAGTTTTTTTCTCAATTCTGTTCGTTGATTCTTTTCCTTTCCATGGAGAGGCATTGTATTAATACTTTCTCCTTTCCCCTCCTTGAATTTTGTTTTCCTTAATTTTGATCTTTATGTTCTTGTAATTGGTTTGGACAAGTTGCTTCCTTAATTTTGATCTTTATGTTCTTGTAATTGGTTTGGACTAGTTGCTTTTCGTTGGACCATTTAATTATGTGATGCGGATCTGCTTCATCCCTTAACTTTAAGAGAGCATTCTTCTTTCTAATTATTTTCTGTACGAGCTTCCTGGGCGTAATCTGCAAATTTGTTGCTAGTTCTTCTTCTTCTTCTTCTATTTTTATTCATTTTGATATTAGCTTATTGTAATGTTATGTGGGTAGTAACTCCTTGCTCTTCCTTTCTCCTGTTCTTGATAAAATGTGGGTAATACGGCGAAGTTCTTCCATTTTATTTTCCACTGATTTTCTTATATTTTTTTACAATTTAATTTGTAATAGACCCGTTTTCCTCTTTCTTCTTCTCCTTTTTTTCTTACAAAGTCTTGAAAATACAATAATTCTGTTGAGGACTCGTTTCTTTTGTTCCAGCTCTGTGTTGGTAGGAGTGCTGAACGCTGCTGTTTCTAAATTATTGTTTGTTCCTTAGAAATGCATCTCTAATATGTTCACTAAGTGTGGCAAAAAATTTCTGTTTTTCTAATGTTGGGCTTGAGTATATACTTTTCCACGTTTAGAAAAACTTTTACCATAAAGATTGTCATGTTTTTAAAATGAAATATCCAAATCATAAAATATGAATTTTCAAAGAATGAAAATAGTTACTTGTTGCAAAAGAATCCACAAGAGGAGGGGAAATCAAAGCTCTAAATCATAATGTTGATTTTCAAAGAATGAAAATCTGTTTCTAATCACAAACGAATCAATTAGGATGGGCTTTGTGTACCTCCATGGGACTGGAAGTCAGCTTACAAACCATTGTGGAAGAGTGACCCTCAACCACTAAATGAATTTAGGAGACATCAAGGGCCATAGAGCAAAGAGAAGTTCGAGCCTTGTGTAAACATAATCACCCAGGATAATGGGGTCCTAGTGGTGGAGAACTGTTCTCTTTGTTCTATCTAATGAATACCCTCCAATGATGGAGGAACATTGGTTTCTTGGAATTTGAGATTTGTCAAGTCTGTAACACTTCAACTTCTGATGTTTATACCAATATTTGTCGAATATGACGGAGATTGATGGATTGAGGAAATACCATTGTCCTCTGAATTTCATGTTTTCTCAAAAATTGGGAACTCATTTTTTAGTTCTAATTTATCATAAGTTTGTTTTTTCGGACTAAAATTAAGCCCTTGAAGTTTTGCAGTTTATTTTTTTGCCTTGCCTTTTTCTCTAGAATTTTCATTGCCATTGTTTGTGTACCAAAAGGATGGCTAATGCTTTTTTCTTTATCCAAATATGTGCAGGTTGGAATTGGGCATTGACCAATTCCTGGTTTCACCAATAAAAGATAAGTGAAATCAGGATCAAAAGGGTTGGAATTCCAACATGCCTCTTCGTCTGAGAGGCAAAGCAGCCACCCGTTTTTGCATGTTCTCAAAAGTGAAGCCGGAAAGCATTGGTCCAGGCAACACCCCTGTTTATCTTAATGTGTATGACTTGACACCCATGAATGGCTATTTCTATTGGGCAGGCATGGGGATCTTTCACTCTGGCGTGGAAGGTAGTTCTGGCCGACCTAATGTAGCTTAGATCTTCTGTTTTAGTTTTGGGGAAGTGATCATTACTTCTGTTTTTTATTGTTCTAATTTAATTTCAGTGTGCTCTAATCTTGGGAGTCTAACTTATTGTGTATTTATTTTATGGACATAAAATGACAATAAAGGAAACAGATATATGATTCTTACAGATAAACATATCACTTCTTTTATAGCCTCAGATGGATGCAAAATATAGTTATATAAAGAAAGGATACCAAAAGATCATTTTGATTCTTTATGTTCATATTCTTTATGCACATGAAGGATGACAACTTTCTGAACAAGCTTGAACAGTTTCTGCAAAATCTAGGAGATCCCATGATAGAGTCCTGATCACATGAGCTAGTGTACATGGAGAGGTCCCTTTGTGGTTTATTTTTCTTTATCCTTGTTCTCTTGCTAGTTTTGACCCTTTTGGGAGGTTGCTGCCTTGGTGGTGTTACATTTATTGTTTGCTGTAGTGAAGTTAGTTATTTGTCAAGGAAAAGATTTTTCATATTACTTGGAAGATGAAAGATCACAATCTGAAGCAATGCTGCTTCTACATTCTAAGACTCTGAAGCAAAAGAAAGAATAATGGGGCGGGAATAGTACAAAAAGGTGCCAATTTGAGGTTTTGGAAGATGCCAATAAGAATGCAAGGTTGTCTATTAGGTTTTGAAAGGTCCATCTACTGGCCCTGAAGATGAATTAATTGTTGAATTTTATCATAAATGGATATAATATGTAATGTATTCATCCAGTTTTTCAGCTGTTGTGGTGGATGTTAATTGGAATAGGTATAGTTTGGTATATGTGGGTTTTTTGGGGCTTTGGACCAATTTTGGGTCGAAAACTGAAATTTGTATGAGAAGTGCATCATTGCAGCTGTTTTTTCTTGTCACACCATAGATGGATGATATGTAGATATAATTAAAGATATGTATGAGGTCGCGGTGACTAATGTGAGAATCATGGGAGGACAAAATAGTAAATTTCTAGTTACAATTGGACTACATCAAGGATATGCTTTAACCTTTCTTATTTGTTTGTGCTTATCATGGATGATTTAACCAAGAACATTCAAAACAAGGTTCTGAGGTGTATGCTCTTTGCTGATGATATTGTGTTGGTAGACAAAACAAAACTTGGGATTCACACTAAGTTGGAGCTATGGAGATCAATCTTGGAATTAAGAGGTTTTAATCTAAGTAGAATGAAGATGGGGGTATATGATATGTAACTTTAGTTACACTACAATGGATAATGATATGGTGATGATTAAAGCTTAAAGGAAAATTCTATAAGATGGTTGTTAGACAAAGTATACGATGTGTAACTTTAGTCACACTATGGTAGATAATGATATGGTGATCAATGAGGGGAGAGCGCAAAGTGATCATTTTAAGTATCTGAGATCAATCATAAACAAAGTAGGTGATATAGAGGATGATGTTTCACAAAGGATTAAAGTGAGATGGATGTAGTGGAGAGGTGCATCCAGGGTGTTGTATGATTGATGTATTCCTTTAAAGTTTAAGGGAAATTTCTATAGGACAATCGTTAGACTGGCTATGATGTACAAGGTAGAATGTTGGGCAGTTAAGAATAGTCATATCGATAAACTATTTGTGGTAGAGATTAGGATGCTGAGATCGGTGTGTGGCAAAAACTTGGAATAATAAAGTAAGGAATGATCATATTATGGCTGATTTGGGAGTATCTCTGAGAACGCTGTCTGAGGTGGTATGGTTATGTTCAACGGAGGCCTAGGGATGCGCCAGTAAGGAGCGATTAAATTCAAATTGAAGGATCTGAAAGAGCTAGGGGCAGGTCTAAAATGACCATAGGAGTAGTGATGAAAGACATACATAGTTTAGTTCTTGTCCCATGGATGACCTCAAATAGACCCGATTGGAGGGCTAGAATCCATGTAATGGACGGACCTCGTTTAGGTGTATTTTTACCAATTTTTACGTCTTTTTTTTTTTTTTTTTGCTGCCTTTGATTGGATCTATGTACCGACCCCATTTAGTTGGGATAACGCTGAGTTGTTGTTGTTGTAGATGGCCGATAGGTTCTTTCTCTCTCTCTCTCTCTCTCTCTGTATTTGTCCTTTTTGGTTTCTTTTCTTTCTTTGATGAGTGAGGTAGCTTCTGGTAAAGTATGAAAGTAATGAAATCTATTTTGGATTGACATCATCCTCAATTATATATGAATCATTAGCAAAGGAACGTACAATGCTTTATGATACATGGAATAGCAATCATCAATATTAGTTCCCTCCATTATTGATTCAGTGCTTTATGTTAAACCCTAGCCTTCTATAATGATGGGAAAGTGAAAAAACAGCAAGTTATGTGTTTTGCAGGATACTTGCTTGACGCTAGTGGGCGAGCCTGTGGCACAACGGTTAAGTTGCACTATTGCAACATGTTGGTCACAAGTTCAAAACCTGGAAACAGCCTCTTCTGCGAAGCAAGGGGTAAGGCTGCATACAACTACAACTTACCCCTCCCAGACCTTGCAGTAGTGGGAGCCTCGTGCACTGGGTTGATCTTTTTTTTAGAAAAAGTAGTTTGGTTGGATTCTATGTTACATAGATTTGGCACCTCCATGCTTAATTATATGTCCACACTTGTGGACATGGATTTTGCCATGGGTGTGACACTGATTCGGATGAGATTTGCCACGTCTTATTTATTTTTCTCTCCTTTTCTTTGAAAAAGAAAAAGTTCAGATAACAGAGATAGGGTTCGCCAGAGGAGGGGGAAGAATAAGAAGAAAGAGGAGGAAGGAGTAGGGTATACCTGGTTTCATAGCTTCTACATTGAGTTCGCCCCCAAGGGCCACCTTAATTCATAGCCTATATTCTGGAATATTCTTCTTGGTACACTGGAATTAATGGAATATGTAACATTTTGGTGTTTATCATATTTACATATAATTTAAATCCTCTAATATTAATGATAGAATTGTTTTTAGAATAAATTAAATATTATTCATAGTATAATTAAAATATTAGGAAAAATTTTGTATCACTTGAGTCACTGAATCTTACCAAGTTTGACACCTTTATCTGTGTCTGATTCCAAAACCCACCCCTGCATCCTGGTAGCATAGGTTGCAGTTCTTCCATGAGCTCCTATATACATTGAAGGGAACTAGTAAGTTCCATAATGGTCTTCTGCTTGGCTGAATTTCTTGGTTGGCCAGCCATGAATTAGAGATGCAATGTCATTGGGTGTAGTCATGTAGCCCTGCTTGACTTAAAACTGCTGTAGTGTATTGGGGATTAATAAAATATGCTTACCAGCATGCTCTAGCGGTAAAGCTTGTGGGTGGTAGTACCTCTAATCTGAGATTGAATCCCACTGTCATCTCCTTCCACATTCCCCCCGCCCCCCAATAAAAATAAAATAAATAAATAAAAAAGGGTAAGATTTGGCCAAATTTGAATCAAGGAGCCTGATTTGAGTCATGCAGCTTAAAGAAAGTTGTCCTTATTGTTGCTGAGTTGATTCATTTTAACCTTTTTTCTCACCCTGTTTGATGGAAATCAGTTCATGGTGCCTAGTTCTAGTCTGGCGTGGTCTAGTTTGAGTCTTTACCTATTTTGGGTCACTTTAAGCTGCTTTCATTCACTTCTAATTATTAGGCGTTTGGGTAAGCTAATGTTAGCCAATTTTCACTTTTCTAACTTGAAGTTTCTTGGCATTTTTGGAATTCTAGTTGAGTAAGTTTACGATAACCAAGTTTGTGAGTTTACTTCCTATATAAGAAGTCTAATTATGTGAGAATAGTAGAATTAGAAGGGAATATTCAGGCCTCCATCTATATATGTAGTTGCTTACTTTCACAATTTAATGGATTTGATGAAAATTCCAGTCAAATTGAGAATTCCCTCAACTTTAGAAGTGTGATTGCTTCAACCTTATTGCATAAAACTGGTAGCCATACACATAGGGTGCACCTTCTACAACTATTAATGAGCAAAAAGTTCCTTTACATGGGCCAGGCCTTCATCCATGGCCCACCTAATTTTGGAATGTGGCAAAGTAATGGGATTTCCTACTATTGGATGGCTAGGGTATGGTCTAGATTGGCCACTTGCCAATGTCAATGCCAAGGAAAATCTTATCTCCCCTTCCCCCAATTTGTTTTCAACGAATTTTCAAAAGTAGCATACTTTTCAGAAGATTAGCTTTATCATGGTTTTTCGCATGCATTCATTTCAAAAGAAAGGGAAGAGAGGGAAGGCTTCTTTGTATCTATCCCTTAGGTACGCCTTTCAAGTTCAGATCCTTTATCATTCAATTTTGCCAAGCAGCCCAGTTTTTTGACACAGGCTTAACTGACATGCAAGTGGGGGATCCTGGGCCTTACCTGCACACAAAATTTGGGCCCTAACCGATCTTCCATGTGACAGATATTAGGGCCACCTAGGAAGCCTCCCTAGGTGAACCATGCAGGAAACCAAGCCCTTGTTCATATAATACATCATTTGGAAAATTCAACTCAACAAGGCCTTGTCGGGTTGGCTACAAGAATCTTCTTCTGTTGTTCGGCCTTATCCAGTGTGTATCTTCTGTTAGATCTTAAGTCTCATACTCTCATGTCCTTCTGGCTACCTTGACACATGTCCTTACGGCCTTCTCCTTGTTTTCCCATATTCTTTCATTGCATCACCCCTTACTGATGTTTAGTGGTCTGTTGGATATGATGGGAGTCATGGGACCATTTCAATTGGTTCTCCCTCTTCTTGGCACCTATTGGTGCTACCTTTCTGATATATCTATTGATCCATCTCAACATCCTCAGCTGTTCTTGTTCTGCGTATGTAGTCTCTCTCTTGATTGCGAGTGTTTTTATCTCGAAGCATGGCCGGTCTATTGCTGTATTAAAAATTCTCTCTTATATGTTAACATTATTCTCCTATCACAATGCATCCTAGAAGCGCCTCTGTGCTTCATCCATCCCACTCGACCTCTTCAATATCTTATAGGAGGAAAGAAAGAAAGAATGGAAAGAGTAAAGATTAAATATGCATGTGTGCACCTATTTGGCTATATGAAGGGATGATATACATCCAAATCAATTGGGGGTCCCCTGGACATGTGATTCACTGGTTTGGAAATTGGAATACCCTGCACATGTTAACCTCTACCTCTAATGTGTTTGATGTTTCCATCTATGGACAACAGTGTGGTCAATTTTTCCCCAAACAAAAAGGTAATAAATGAGGTCTCTTCATGCCATATTTGTGGTTTCTTTCGGTTGCTACCTCAGCTGCCATGTGTGAGGTTTCTGGTTCTTCCTTAAAGATGGGTAGCAAGAATACCAGTGTCCATGTGTATCTTGTTGTTTTGTAGTTTCTGAAATTTTAGTCATCATTAATGATTCTTTGCGGGTTAACTTTTCTTGTACTCACTCATAATTTAATTTGTTTAATTATTTTTCATTTGACTAGCTTGTTATAATGCTTTCTACGTAGAATGCTATTTGGTGTCTCTGGCTGAAATTAAGAGAAGTTAATGTTTTGTCATCTTAATGTCGCAGCAATATGTGGGTTTTGAAATAGAGAGATGCAGTTGTGTATTGAGTGGAAGATTAGGAAATTATTAAATGTAGCCTCTACTTTTCAATATTCATAATCTGTTGCACCATAAAACTTTAGCAGGATGAATGATAGACTTGCTAATGACCATTCTTGTTTACAGTTCATGGTGTTGAATATGCCTTTGGGGCTCATGACTACCCAACAAGTGGCGTCTTTGAGGTTGACCCTCGGCAGTGCCCTGGCTTCAAGTTTAGGAAGTCAATATTCATGGGTATGACATGCTTGGATCCCATTCAGATTAGGGAGTTCATGGAACACCACTCTGCAAATTACAATGGTAATATGTATCACTTGATTGCTAAGAACTGCAACCATTTTTGCAAAGATATCTGCTACAAGTTGACGGGGTACAAAATTCCCAAATGGGTAAATCGACTTGCAAGAATAGGTATTTATTGATGTATTTTGAAAGACTGACCATAAGCTGATTGTAGTTGCATTGTTCGACTTTGCAATAGATTTCTGATTCTCTAATAACTTTGGTTTACACTGTGGTGTCAGTTTACACCAATGGTCATCCAACCTGTGATGCATTTCCATAGCTACTTTTTGGAACTGTCTTACTTCTGATATGCAATATTCTTAGGCAATGTGCAAGTTTTTCATAGGATAGAATATCCATTGTGGGAAACTTTTGCATTGCGTGTAGGGAGAACCATTAAGGGTAATCAACAACTCCATTTCTCTTCCAGGCTCTCTCCATTTGAGCTGAAATTGGTGCATAACAACGTTTGTGTCTAAAATTGTATATGAATGATCCCATGTGTATTTTAGGGACTCTCAGCTACACTGTTTCTGGTCCTGATCAAAGCTCAGGTCAAATTATCAAACCTTGATTTTTCTTTTTTTTTTTCTGATGGGGAGGGGGTGCTAAGGAGCAGTTGCAGGGGTTTAGTAAGAAATTGGTTGTAGTCATGAGTTAGTAAGAAAAAGGGTGAGCCCACGTGAAAAAATCTTCCAATTGGGCCACTTAGAGGGCCTCTTCTTACTTCTATAGAGCCCTCATGAGGAGCTGATGTTATCATTCCTGCTGTTGGATTGATAGGGGGATCCATTGCATTGACTGCATTTCAGAATTTCATGGCTCAATTATATGGTCAGCTTGCAATTACTCTCCCCCACATATTTTCATCTGTTAAAACCATTTTTTAGTTTTTCAAACTTAGTTTCAACACTTGTTTGGAGCTCCCCTCTCCCCCAAACCTTCTGCCTATGGTGAAATGCATCTGGCTTGAAACTTGTGCATGAGTAGAGGTTGACATGGCTGATTTTTTTTGTTGCTATGCTTTAAAGTAGAAGCTCTATTTAGGTCCATTTTTTCTGTTTGGCTAGACATGCAGCCCCCTTTCTTAGTGAATTGGACTTCTTGATGAGTTCCACTACAGATTTTAGGAAATTAACCCTTAGGACAGAATCACAGTGACCCAGATTTAGAGAACAGTAGGGTAAAATTGAGAAGCTCAATAACTAAAGAACCAGCTAACTGATGAGGCTGAAAAACTGGTCAAAGGCTGGATGAAATCTGCTGAACTAGTGGCTAAAATAACATTAAGAACCAACGGTTAGATGATGAGTATTAAAAGTTTAAAGAAAACAGAAACTTGAGGAAAACAGAATATAGTCAAACTCTTAAGACATGAATAATCTCCAGTTTCCAGGTCTGATGAACCTGCACTTTTGGACAAATGTAGCCCCAATAGAGAAGAACAACATATAAAAAAGGGGGGGGGGTTGATCCAAGGTCTGTACTAGTTGGAATCCTTGATGGAAGTCTGACTCTGAGATCACTAATGGACAAAACTACTGATGCAAGGACTGAAACTGAGAAATAGAACTAGAAGAACATGGAGTGAATAAATGGAACCAGAGGTGGAAGAATCAAACCCACATAGAATTTCAGATTAGAAAATTAGAAACTGTAGTAATAGTAACAACTAATAGAATATTCTAGCAACTTGTCTTCACACCAGGGCCCCCATATTACTTCTAGAACAACCAAAACCATGGATCACTGTAGAGCCTGATCCTTCAATCATGGGCTCACTGTTGGGCCTGGTAGGATTCACCATCATGCTTCATTAGAATGTCATTTTGTCTGTCCTTAGTACATGTATGGAACCTCCGTAGTAAACCATGAGGCCCGCCATTTACCACTCCCAACCCAAGCCTCTCCCTCCAACACCCCCACCCACAAAAGAAAAAAAAAGGAGGGGGGGGGGGGGAACCTGAGCCAGATGTGCTGGTGGCTTCTCATACCAGCAGAGATAGGAAAACTGCGGGTTTAGAAGCTCTCGTAAACTAAATACGATCTTCATAGTTTCTATACAGCTGATCCATTACTCTCCAGGGAAATAAATAAATTAGACAGATGCTTGTGGAACTTCTAGATTTTTTTTTCTTGGGTGGGGAGGGGGAGAGTAGTTTGTTGCAAGCAGACTGAACAATAAGTTTTCCCAATGCCCCAGGAACTGGGAAAGAGGTAAGATTCCTCAACTAACCTTGTAATTTGGTAAGGGTAGAATTCGTCCAGTAGCATAAGGTTAGTGTAGAATTAATTTGGAAGAGGGGAAATAGCTTTGGGGACCCAATTCAGCTCCCTACAGCTGAAGCCCTAATTTCGGGACCCTAATTGGGACCCAATTGGCTGTACATACCTGTTATATTATTGGTAAACCTGTCTTTACTGTTTTGTCATAATTCACATTGCCCTATGATTGCCTACCAATAAATTCAAATTGCATTTATGATTATTGGAGTGTTTCTATAGGGTCACGCTGCAACTGCATACTGCCTGAGGCCCTTAAGGTATCTGATGTGCATCATGACTGCGATTATGAAGGATATGCCAGTGAGAAGAAAAGACTGAAAAATGCCTTCAGTTGCTTGTCTTCAATCTCAATGCGGCAGAGGCAGTTACTGTCATCTCCATCGGCCTTCAAAGGGTGCCTACCATCATGGGAATTAAGAAGGTCCAACAACAACTCATTGAGAGAGAGGTGAAGAAGCACATTCTCTTGCATTCCACAGCCAAAAAATAGATTTTGACCATTTTCCTGTAAGAATTTGTAGGAGTGTTACCAGGGCTTCTTTTTTTTTTTTTCTGTCATTAAGTGTGCCCAAGCTCCTCTAGTTTTTTGGGGAATGCTTGAAAAGGATGTTGCTTTGTATGTCAATGCTAGAAATTGGTCTTCTTATTGTTACTGTCCTATCCTAAATTTCTAGAGTGGATTTGCCATTGCAGCACAGTGTTATGTTTAGGTTTCTCGATGAGTTAATCATATTCCGTCATCAGTTATTAGCAGAATGTTCTTTTTTGGGCAACCTTTTCCATGAAAATTTTCCTATTTTTCAATGCCTTCCCCCCCCCCCCCCATTTTACTTAAAAACAAACAGTAGAAAATCTTATTTTATAGGAAAATTTTCCTTTTTCTGTCTTTTTTGCATGCATGAATAAGTTTACAATCATTATCACAAGTAAAATTGTTTTAATTCTACAAAACTTCTCTTTAGGTGATTACATGTAGAATGTATCATTACTAAATATGATTAAAAAAAATATAAATAGTTTTAACGTATGTAACTTCCCTTCCCTTTAAAATACCTTGCGATCAGACAGTCTAGAGTTCTTTTAAATGGAAAAAGTTTTCCTCCACAGTAGACGACGGAAAAATGCACTCATATTGAGTCATAAATGCTGCCCTTTTATTTTACGAAACTGATTATATCCTTCCACTGTTCGTTCCTGATACCCTTTAGGCTTTCATACATCATTCGAACAGCTCGGTCAAGGAATTGACAGCCTCCTTTGTATATCTGTATACAATAACATTAGAGATAAATAGGGAGCAGTTTCCAAGGGCACCACATCCATCATAGAAACTATGTATGGACATAATGCTTAATTGTGTCATATGGCATGCCCTGTGGACAAGCAGAATTCAAGTCACCTGCCCACTTTTCAAGTTCAGCCCAAAAGAAGTTAGTTAAGTGGCAAAATAAAGCCATGCACCATAAGGCATGATGTTAAGGTGGGCAATCTATGGTCTTGCTTAACCTATTTGACTCAAGTTATGAGGTTTTAGAAAAAGTTTTCCTATACTATGGGTGAAGGAAAAGTACAGTAATCAATGGTCATAAATGTCTTGCTCCTATAGTACAAGGTCGACAATATTTATTTACATTTCCCCAATACCGACTGCATATTTTTTTTTTCTTTTATTGTAGGTATATATTGTATACTATTTTAAAGAGTCTAGATCCTCTATGGCCACTGTATCAATGCAATAAGCATTCGATGTTTGGGAGCATCCAGGCACACATCCCAAGGGACTCCCAGTCATAGGATGCTCACTGCATAGGTGTAGTGACTGCAGAGGATGTGGAGGTGGAGGCTATTTAAAACCCTCTTGATCAAGGGATACATGGGTGAAGGAAAACTGCCACCCTTACTTTTTGATACTAGATAATTTTGAGAAAATATTTTCTGCAGAGGAGTGTGGCCCTTGTGCCCGGAGGGCGAAATGATTGGCCCGCCCCCATAAAAGGAAAAATTACTCTTCCGTGGATATTTTCTTATGCACTCCCATCCTGTTGGCCGTTGCACAAGTCCAAGAACCTCCCCCATCCCCCCCCCCCTCCGGCGTTAGTAACACTCCCCCCATTTTCTTAAGAGATTGATAGTAGAAGTTAAAAAGATATAATATTAACATATTTAATCTAAGCACTGTCATAATACCACCCAAAATACAAAAAGGAAGAAACTAAACAGTGGTACGCCTGAAGAATAGAGTCATCTGTTTATATATTTAGACAGAAAATCTATTTTTACATAGAACCCTACAAAAAAAAACAGCACTTAGGTTGTCCTATCAATATAAAAAATTATTCTTCAGCCAGTGAAAAAGAGAATCTTTTGCATCGTTATGTAATGTACCATCACTTGGTACATTTCTGGTACTTATGCAACTAAGTGCATTCTTTTAACTGCCCAGATGATCTGTCCTATTGAGTTCTTTCCTTCCATCCATGAAGTGTCTGATTCCCATCCTCCCCCACCCCCCCAGAACTCCTCTTCTTGTGGTGAACCTTCTAATCAAAAGGTGGCAAAAAGCATTTAATTTTTTAAGGGTACTCTGTGAAGTGTAAATACAGTACTAGGTTCTCATTCTTCATTATCCAGTGTTTTTAACTGAATTAGTACCCTTGGTTAAAAGTAGTAAACAAAGGGATATCCTTTCTTCTAAGGGGATACCCTTTCTGCTTAAACCTCTCAAGATCATGATTGTTTTTGTGGAAAAATGTAATGAATGGAGGCTGATCCAAGACCAGCTACTTATCTCCCAATCAAAAGGTGGCAAAAAACATTTAATTTTAAGGGTACTGTGCAGTGTAAATAACCCTATATATATAGTTTCTCACTCTTCATTATCCAGTGTTTTTAACTGAAGCACCCTTCCTTAAAAGTAACAAATTGAGGGATATCCTTTCTTCTAATGGAGATCCTTTCTGCTTTAAACCTCTCAAGATTATGATTGGATTTGTGGTAGAATGCAATGAATGGTGGCTCATTCAAAACCAGCCCTTATCTCTTCTTTCTTTATAAAGCAAAATACGTATGGAAAGATGAAGGTGGCGGGTGAGCCAGAGGGTGCATGATGTTCTATATATGTATATAGAAACAATTAAAGGTGAGGACTGATCAGTAAGAAGAAACAAGGCATGCTACCGGCCAAATGAGTACAGAAAGAGTTTGGTATCAGAAGTCTCAGTGGCTTAGTTTTTCCTTCCATGCATGCGTATACATCCAGAGACATCCACTTCAGTACAAATCATTCAATCTTGGATTCTTTTACTCTTATATATATACTGTTTTTTGAGATAAGGCTGCTTCTTACCACAGTGAAGCCTTCCTAAGCAAAAGCTGGCTGAGTGGTCCTCTTAGTTCTTACAGGATCAAAAGTTCTTGTTTCTGTCAGGTCCCCATGATTGTGCTAGACTCACTGTGCTTTTTCATGTCAGGCAGCAATTATCTTCATGTTAGGCAGCAAATATCTTGGACATATATTATCTTCAATATTGTGGGTTAGTGTGTTCAATTTGGTACTAATCATGTTTAATCTGGACCGGTTCGATATTAATTGAGCCCTCTGTGGCTGGGTCACTGTTGGTTTACCTAAAAACATGATTTTTCCCCTAAAAAGGATGAGAATTAATGTATATAAAAGAAGGGAGAGTGTTCCCTACGTGTAGTTTCTGGTAAATGAGGGAACCTCCTTTCGAATCTGACTATAAGGATGGAGACATTTATGACATTTCACCACCTCACATGAATAAAGATATTTGAGGGCATGCAATTTCACTTTTAGGCTGGCGAGGCATGCAAATCCCTAAAGGAAATCACAAGGGCCTTGCATTTGTTGCCCCCCATTAATTTCTTTACTCTCTTTAACATCTTCTCTCGAATGAAATTTTCTGCAACCCAAGTTGTAGGAATATTCTTGTTTCTAAGCCCACGGCCAAAGAAATGAAATCTCAAAAAATATTTTTTGAAAAATACTAAAACTTAAGAGGGTATTTGTGAACCCATGAAGAAATAAATTATTCCATTTCTTTGACTACGAACCCCATTAGCAAGAAAGTTCTTAGAACTCCGATAGAAACAAAAAAATTTCCAACCCTCCTTCTAAAATTAAAAAATAAACAAATATATTAAATTGCTTGATGGGTTGTGGGTTGGTCTGGTTGGTTGTGAGATTTTTCAATTTAATATACAAGAGAGAAGCTAGATAGAAATTAAGAGTGGAAGATGACATTTATATTAGTAGTAACAATTACATCATACCAGAAATAGAGAACTAACTAACTAACTAGATGATGATGATGATGATTTACACTACAAAGTCAGATATTTACATATGATTATAAGAAGAAGAAAAAAAATAATATAATCACTACACATCATACAAATTATTCGCCCACTCCATCCCATGAACGTAACTGTTTTCAGGTGCATAAAATAAATTCTCAAATTCATCCACTCCAAACCCACAAAAAAGCTGAGTATCAGCATCCCTGGAGAAAGAAGAAGTACTAGGGCTTCCACTGGATACTCCGTCGGACCGCTCCGAGAGCCTCCGGATTTCCTTCTCAGCCTCCGACAACCGATCCTTAAGCTTTAAAACCTGCAATCCCAATTTCTTATTAGATAAAATAGCAAGATTTTATCCAAATCATCTAATTTAATTTGAATCCCACATTTGTTTGCTTAGCAATTTTATAGAATAAGGAATCTTATTGGTGGGACCACCAATGAGGGATGTCCACGTGCATGTGCATGACATTGTGGTAGTGTTATATGATAATTAAACTAAGACATCTTTTCAAATTAGATAATACACAATGGGAGGACTTGAGTATATCCATTATAATGTCTCAAACCTTGCCACCTTAAGCAACTTTTTAATCTATGGATTGGTTGTCACTAATCACCTTTGCTTCCTAGCTTAGTAATGGCCTAATGGGTCTCCTTTCTATAGCAGTTCTTTTGCTTTAGTTTCCTTAATTAATATATGCTCCCAAAATCGCAACCACAACCCTTCTCGTATGGATCCCAACCTTCTCTATCCTCCCAAGTCCCAACTTACATGGGCTTGAGTTACTATCAAAGAAGTGCACCACTGTGTAGAATTTTTTGAGATTAGTGTGACATAATAAGAAATTAATAAATGGTTTAGTGCACCAGCTGATGATGGGCTCCACTCACAACAATAAACCTTGATCATCACAAACTGGGTCTTTGAAATTAAAGCAGTCTGTACCCTATAACAACCAGCCACGTGTGTCAATGAACCTATCCACATTAGAGATCAACTAACAGGACCAAAACCCCACGCAAGTATTTTTTTTTTTTTTTTTTATATTTCTAACATGAGAATATGAAATGCAATTTGGGGGCCATATACCGTCCACGCGTCCTATGGCTAGGGGAACGGACTTTTTTTTTTTTTTTGGTAGAAGGAAAACGGATTCCAACAATGAGAAATGTAGAGAGCGAGAGAGAGAGAGAGAGAGAGAGGAAAACCTCAGCTTCAAGGCAACATTTCTCAACGATGGCAGATTCATGAGCAGACTTGAGTTTGGAGAATTCCTCTTCAATTTGCTTGTTCTTCCATCTAGCCCTGCGGTTTTGGAACCAAACAGCAACTTGTCTTGGGTCTAACCCAAGTTCTGAAGCCAAACGGTCCTTCCTTCCAGACTCCAACTTGTGTTCATTCCCAAAGTTCATTTCCAAAAGATTGACTTGCTCAGCACTTAACTTCCTCTTCCTTAGACCCATTCCCATGGCATCTCCTCCTTTGTTCTTCTTCCTCCTCCTACGTGGTTTAGTTTCTCCTAAACATAAAAACAAAGTAAAGATTAAGGATTATGGTTATGATTTATGATATAAACTAAGTAATTAACCAAGTAACCAACCTGAAGCAGGAGCAGCCACTGGATTGTAAAGGAAACCTGTTGGGTAGAGTGAAGGAGAGATGAGAAGCATTTGATCATCTCCTCCTGGATGAGTTGGATTTTTGCTTGTCATTCTCTTCAAAGCTCTTATCTCTGTGTTTCAGAATTTCAAATCTCTTAAGCTTCTTCTCTATCCTTCCAGTAGACTTTCTTTTCTTCTCTCCGGATGATTTTTTACTGTTTCTACTTAACCCTTTTTCTTATGGGAAAGACCGAGAGAGATAGAAAGAGAGAGAGAGAGAGAGGGAAAAAGGAGTAAGGTTAGAAGGAGTGGCTGTCGAGGGAATGAGGAAATTAGGAGGGTTATTTATAAGGTCTGATTTCCAAAATCACCCTTGGTCTTTGTATAATTACCGTGGGTGTAGTAGCCTTTCTATGTGTGGACCTTTTAGAAAGGAAAGCCGCCTTGAGCTTGAAGGGGGCCCGCAGCTCACCTCTACGAGAAAGGACTCACAAAATAAGATTAGGATGATGTGGTAATTTGTTTGAAAAAATATTTTTTGCTACTCGAAGTGTAAGAACAAGAGGTTCAAAAATTGATGAATTACATTGGGAATCGATCGATTTGTGTTGGAATCAGTTGGGACTGATCCCAATTTCTACCATTTTAAATCAAAAAATTCACATCAAGATATTTTTGGATCAATGGATTTTCGTATCAAATGGTCGATTCTAGGGTTCTTGGGATGATTCTAATCGTTTCTAATCTTATCTGAATAAGAATTATCACGGACTCGTTCAATCATTGATTCTTGTTTTTAAAATCCTATTAATACCCAAAGAAATGGAATAATTATATTTTCTTTTGGGTTCACAATTATCTTCTTAGATTTTAATAATTTTTAAAATACCTTTCGAGATTGTATTTCTTGGGCTACAAGTTCAAATAGCAACAAAATTTTATCTTTCACCATTAATACATGCATTAATTATAAGATTTTCTAAAAACTAAATTTTCATTCATTTTTTTTAGGTGATGAAAAATAGTTCTATTTAGATAGTAGGCATGAATTACCTGTCACACACTCAAGATCATTAAAAATGATGCTTATGTGTAAAGTAGAGGAACTATTTGGTGAAGGGTAGTTTGGGGATAAGAAAGGAAATGGATAGGATGACGTGGGTGTTGAGGTAATCAAACGAATATAAGGAAATGATGGGAGATAAAAGAGAGTGGAAATAGATATAAAAATTAAGAAGAAAGGAGGGTTAGGGTTGGGGTTGGAAGGGAGAAGGGGGGACCTTCATTGACTCTTAACACTAAATTGGGTTGGGTGAGTGAGTAAAGCAAGGCGTGGGCAAGAACCACGGAATTTTATAAACCCTAATT
Organism: Macadamia integrifolia; assembly: GCF_013358625.1. Classification (NCBI taxonomy): domain Eukaryota; kingdom Viridiplantae; phylum Streptophyta; class Magnoliopsida; order Proteales; family Proteaceae; genus Macadamia; species Macadamia integrifolia. The sequence goes on along the minus strand of NC_056563.1, from coordinate 21,031,574 downwards.
AAGTAGGGTTAGGATCCCAAAGAAAAACCTTAAAAAATTAAACCTAATTAAACAAACCCTTAAACCATCTTGGAATTCTCAAACAATGACGTAATAGTGCCTATGGATTTGGGATTCCTTCTGTGGGTCTTAATCCAACAAAGCCGTTGCCATTTTCCACTGTCGTGTTGATTTGGTCTCTCTTTTTTTTTCTAACGTAAAATTTGATTTGGGTTTTCTTTAATTAAGATCCTTCCCTATATGTATTTCTCATGTTCATATTCTGGTCCTTCTTAGCTTAAGATTTGCTATGAACCCTACTTGCCTAGCCCTTGATTGTGTGTTTGTGTGGCTCGAGATTTGGATATTAGAGGATCTGTTTCCTGGTCAAGAGTATATTTGAGTACTATATATCAAGTAGCCACCACCCCAAGAGGTTAGTGTTTGGTTACATAGATTTCCTTGAGAGTGCCTAATATGACTACTTGGCTGACCTTTTTGTGTACATGCATAGTAAAATTGATATGTTTTTATTAAGGCTGTGTTTGATAGTGATCCAAAAAACATTTCTAACATTTCTAAGTTTTACGAGAAAAAAAAAAAAAACACTAGAAACACAAAATGATGAAACGACAAAACCTTGTTCCATCATTTCGATTTCTTTTTAAATACAAAAAAATATGAACAATTAGGGTAATCGTTTCTGAAATAGGTTCACCAAACATCATTTTTTTTAACGTCATTTTGACATAGATTCTAAAAACCTATTTTTGACATAAAATGTCATTTCTAGAACTGAATGACTACTAACTTAACGTAGCCTAAGGGTGCAAGTTTGGCTTAGTCAGCTTGAGCCATTGTGAGCCTAAATAAGGTCTAAATTGAGATATCCTACTCTAAGGGCTTGTCAAAACTTGAAATTTCTAATCTTGAGTCAGGGTGGGCTAGGGCAGGTTGAGGCCTCAAGTCCAACTCAACCATGTTCTCTTTTTTTTCTTCTCTTTCTTCTTCTTCTTCTCGGCTTGGTTCAACCAATGTATCTCTCCTCCCTCCCATGGTTAGGGCCAATTATGATCAGTTCAGAACAAGTCAAGGTTGGATATTTTAGGCTCTAAATCAGGCTAATCTGACCTAGAAGCAACTAAGGGGACTTAGGGTTATTTGGGTTTTTAAAAGGCGGCCGTTTGCAACCCTATTTCTTACTCTCCAATCGAATATGGTTTTGACCATCTTCAAATTGTTGTCTTCACTTTATTACACATTTTTGCACTTCATTCTCAATGGAAAAGCTTATATGTTAGCTGGTAATTGGTAGTACTTGGTACGATTAGAGCACTAAGAGGTTCAAAAGAATAAGGACCAATTGAAGTGGAAATATTATCCAATGATCTGGACCATCCGACAGGTGGACCCATTTCCAGGAAAACTTCACCAATCAAGTGGTGACACTAAAATCACCCAAACGGGTCAATTTCTTTCTTTTGGGCTGGAAGTTGGAGAGATGAGTGCATGACTTCCAGGAAAACCAACCAATAGGAAAACCACAAAGCCAGGTTCTTGTAAAGTGATAGCTGATGAGAGAGAGAGAGAGAGAGAGAGAGAGTCTTTTATTATAAAGGACAGAAAGAGAACAAAAAAAGCTTCATTCCAGTCCATGGGAACATCACATGGTAATGAGATTCCAAAAACCCTTAAAAGCTTTCGTTATACGCGTCAACACCCCAAATGGTTTAAAGGGGACCGCTGTCCTCACAGCCCTTCTCGTGCCACCCTCTGGTTGGGCTCTTCGCAGTATTTCAGACTCTTTCCACCAATCACAGGTACCCCGCAACCAGTAATTAACGGTAGCCGCCACATTAGCGGGCATTTTCATGAGTTCCCTTGCCCTTTTGCAGTGACTTCAACTTCTTTTCTTTCAGGTTTTCAAGTTCATAATTCATTAAAGCCTCAACAAAAACACTCATTGGATAAGTGAAAGTGAAGCCTGGATAAAGATTGGGGGGCAAAAACAGTAATGGACCATTGTGTCCGAACTTAATTAGGGTACTTGGAGACGAAATTATCAAGTGGGCCCACTTCATTCCTCAGGTACTTTGAACCCTCCCTATATTCCATCTCTGTTTCTACTTGTAGGACCTGCCTTGGACCATTACAAGCCATTTCTTAGCTTCTTTGGGGCATATGTATTAATGGGCTTATCTTCTTCTCCCCTCTCTCTCTCTTTCTCTCTCTCTGTGGCTGTAAAATTGTAAATTTCTTGAGTCAAGAGAGCTTGACGTGTTAGATGTTTATGAAAGCAATAGTGCCAAGGGCAGGTGTGACAGTGGATTGACACGTGGAACCATTCCTAACCAACCCAAGAACATTCACTGAATTTAACCAGTAAGAGAGGATTTATAGGGGTGTCAGTATTAGTCAGATGTGGAAACAAAGAGTAGCTAGCGATTGGGGTGTTGTGTTTGAAAACCCTATTAAAACACTTTAGCACCATAGGGTGGCTTGAAAAGTCATCATCTTATTCTTTGCTTTAGAGTGCTGACCTCACTCATCAACCTCATCTTTTAAAGATAAGGGCAGTAATACCTACTTACCCAAGGAAGGCAATTGGTTTCTATTGCAAAGAGGTCTCTAGTTAAACCTATTTTTAGGGTTTTGTTTACTCAGTGGGGGGGTTTACAATTAAAGGGTTTAAAGTAAAGGGGAAGGTGGTTAGAAGGGATAAGGATGACATGAGTGTGAGAGGGAATGATTCCGGGGAAGCTTAACAAGGTTGACTATGTCCTACTACTTGGAATAATATTACTTTAATGAAGAAACAGTAAGATACAGGGAAAGAGGATTTGAAGGAGATACGCATGGTAGAGGAGATTAGGAGAAGAGGGTTGGGATTCCCCCAGCTCTTCACATGCTATAGACTTAGACTTCATAGAAATAATCGCCACAATACCTTGATCATAGGGTTCTGATTAAGGAATTAAATTAAGATAGTGTCATGTTTATCCCAGACACTCATAGCCCTTGTTCCCCATCTTCCAACTTCCTCTTGAGCTTCTGGCATTCTGGCATGTAACCATGGATTCAGGTTTCCTACTCCCAATCACTATAGCTAATCAAATCCTACCCATTAATTGTGGTTTTTTAAAGTTAATTCAGCAATTTATCAGTTTGGCACTCACCACTTTTACACCTAATTAATTAAAATTTCCTTTTTCATTTTTCTCTTTTAAATTACCTTAGTAATGTTATACTGTTGGAGGTACGATGTCTTATATTCCGTCATTTGCATAAGTGAGATGCTTATGGAAGAAATTTTATTAGAACTACATGGGTATTTTGATAAGTTATTTGTATAGGGTTTCTATTGCGAGGGTTCTTTCACTTTAATCAATCTGAGAGTGGTGTGACCTGTGAGATCAAGTGATTAGTGTAAATGTTTTCTTCATTGATAGTAAAACAGAATCTCATCTCACCATGAACATAGACAATCTTGCCTTTGGTGATTTCCATTAATTCTTTTATGTATTATTTTAGGATTCCGTTGCTACAAAGACTATGTGCGTGATTAATTAAACTTCAATAATGCCTTCCCATTAGGCCACGTGATTCCCATCTTTGCCTGCATTGCATGTAACATATAATAAGTCTATTGCCATTACCATATGGGGATTCAAATGAACCTAGCAAGCCACTCACCACCCTGAAATAAAATAAGCCTTAAAAACCAAGCACTCTAATCCCCAAAAAAACAGCAGCGAAAGAGGAAAGAACAGGCACTGGCTAGGGATGTGAGTGCGTCTAGAACTGGGATATGGGAAATTAAACCACCATTGTTGCAGGTTCCCCCAATGCTGCTCGTTTGTTTTTGTTTTTAACTTTGTCTATGCAGTGACACTCCACATAGTGCCTTGTTCCCTCAATCCATAACCCCTCTCTCTCTCTCTCTCTCTCTCAAATGAAACTTAATCCTCAAGTTATTGGACGAGGAATCCAAGTTCATAACCCAATAACTCAAAAACCCAAAAAGATTTGAAACAGACCATGTAATTACGCCTTGATTTACGCCATGATTTTAGGTGGGGTTTATATGAGTGGTATAAGCACCAAATCCAAGAAGGGATTTCTAAAACCATTAACTATATAGCAAATCAACATTAATAAATAATAACACATATACGCAGCACAGCCACCCACATCCACATCCCACATGACACACAACACACTACACAGTAATAGACCACTTAGAAGAGTAATAATCTGTAATCAGTGCTATTCAGTATTCAGTATTCAGTATTCAGTATTCAGTAAGCAACCAGGAAGTCACCTTCAATTCACCTAACCACCCCACGTATACCCTCCTCCCAAATCCTGCTAGCCTATAAGATTGGGATTTTTTTTTTTTTGGGGGGGTGTGTTCAAACTACAAATATAGATTGGCTATAACGTCCTGATCAGAAACTGCCTTCAACGTAGAAAATAATAAAATAGAATAGATTTTCTTAAACCTTCTCCTCTAGTGGATGGTGAAGTTCATTTAAGAAATAGAGTCTCACTAAAGCTAAGTCCACATCTACAATATAATAGTAAAAGTCACTAAAGGCTATTGTTCTGGATGGACCACTGTGGGGAAGAGAGAGAGAGAGAGAGAGAGAGAGAGAGATCTTTGGTAGGATTATGAAAGATTCTTAAGATCGGTTAAAAGGGTTATTTTAGGAGATCAAAATATATAGCAGGAAGGGTTGGCATGTGTAATGGGCATTCTTTGATCATTCACAGTACAAATTAAGGGTTGAGGTCTGTGATCTGTTTAATTTCCTTCCTCGCATTCCGATTGATATGTCTTTGCTGTGTTCCCAGGGAAGGGAAGGGAAGGTTGCAAAGGTAAACAAACTACTGCACATGACAGGCACTTGTTACTGTTCACCTTTTGAGACATATTTCATGTTTCCAAAACAAAAACCCATGTGTTGTACGGTTAATTGAGCACCTCTACTGCAGCTCCCTCTTTTAGGATTTCCCGAGTGTGTACTGTTTCATAAACTAGGGATGGCATTAAACTGTATTTGAGAAAAAAAATCTGTACAATACTATTTTGGTGGGCATAGCGTGCGATTTGTTCCACCGCTAATAAAATGCTTTGGTATTCATGGACTTTTTAGAAAAGTAGAACTGTCTTAATATTTTAGACTGAGAAACATAAAAAGATGCAGGGAGGAGAGTAAAATAAATAAAATGAGAGAGAACAAGTGAAGGGTAGGTATGAGAACAGTTATGAATAATCCCCTAATTGGGAGAGAAGGAATAAGAAAGCCACCACTGAGATTAGGGTTTAGGACTCATATTAAATGTATATGACTCCATTCAGTTAGTGCAACCACGAGATTAGGCTCGAGTCAAGTTGTGGACTAAGGAAGATGTTAGATACCTCAATTCACCCGGTTAAACCGATCTTTTTATTTATTTGGTATTTTTATAATACAATGAGTGGAGGAGAAGCATTGTTGTTATGATTTACAAGAATAAAGGTGATATCCATAACTATAATAACTATAGAGGTATAATACTAATAAGTCATATTATGAAGCTTTGGGCCGGGAAAGGTTATTGAAGCCCACTTAAGAAGAGAAAATAGTATCTCGGAGAATCAATTTGGTTTTATGCCAGGACAATCCACGACAAATGCTATTTACCGTCTAAAGAGACTCATGAAGATATTTAGCGCATACAAAAGGAACCTCCACATGGTCTTTATTGACCTCAAAAAATCCTATAACTGAATCCCTAAAGAGCCCATATGTTCTAGAGAAAAATAGGGACTCGAGTACCTATGCGGATATAATTAAGGACATGTACGCGAACGTAGTGACAAGTGTTAGGCTGCTAAGGACCAAAGTAGTGAAATTCTCAATTACAATTGGGTTATATTGAGGATCAGCGCTAAGTCTTTAATTGTTTGCACTCATCATGGATGATTAAACCAGACACATTTAAGATGGGGTCCCTTGGTGCATGTATTCGTTGACGATATTATTCTGATTGATGAGACTGTCGAAGGGATTAATACCAAGCTGGAGTTTTAAAGAACAATCAAAAGGTTTTAAGATAAGCAGAACAAAGACATAATATATGAGATGTAACTTTAGCCAAACCAGAACAGCTGACGAAGCAGTAAAACTCGAGGAGCAAGAACTGCCACAAAGTAATTGCTTTCGATACGAGGGGTCAACCATTAATAATAAGGGGGTATTGAGGATGATGTCTCCATAGAATTAAAGTAGGCTCGATGAAGTGGAGATGTGCAACGGGAGTATTGTGTGACAAATGTATGCCTATTAAACTTAAAGGAAAATTCTATAGGACGGTGATAAGACCAGCTATGACTTACAGGGCAGAATGCTGGGTAATTGCAAAGAGTATTGTAGACAAGTTGGGCAAAACAAAGATGAGGATGTAGAGGGAGATGTGTGGTAAGACAATGAGAGGTAGAGTAAGAAATGATTGTATCAGATCCAATTCGGGAGTCACACCAATCTAGGACAAGCCCCGCCAATTAGGAGGAGTGGCCAGATTCAAATACAAGGCGTTAAGAGAGGAAAGGGCAGACCTAAACTGATGATAAGAGAAGTGGCAAGAAGAGACATGCAAAAGCTTGGGTTCAACCCAAGTACAACTGCAAATAGAGCTATTTGGAGGACAAAGACTCATGTATCTGACCCCTTGTAGGGGAATGTTCCCGAGATGCTGCTCTAACTTTGTGTTTTACCTCTCCTTTTGCTTCTTTTACCTCTCCATTTTACTTTACTGTCTCCCACTTTCTTTTATTCTATTACCATTTGCTTTTATTGGATCCACATAGCTGACCCAATTTAGTTAGGATAAGGTTATGATTGTCGTTGTTTTACACGCATCTCATAATTTTCACATGAATAAAGATAAAATGTACAATAAAATTAAATAAAGAAAGAAAGGAGGCTACCTCTACACATTTGCTACCAAATATAGTTCGTATACATAAAATCATATGGAGCTAACTAATTAATTTACAATAAAGTAGGCTAACCTAGTTTATATTAAGGAGACTACCTTCTTAACCATGATAAATATGCAGTGGCTTAAAAGGTAGCCTTGTCTAATACCCCTAGAAGGTTGAATAAAATAAAAAAGAGTAACCTATAGTTTAAAGGAAAAAATAGCAAAAATAAATGAGATAAGATATTAGACCAAAAAAATGACCATTCAACCGCAAAAACTCAAACACTACATGAAGAAATGCCCACTCAAGATGATCATAGGCTTGGACATGCCAATTTTGAGTGCCAACCAACCTTGCTTACCCTTGCATTTTCTCATGCAAAGGAAAATCTATCCTTCCTTAACAAATGGTGCCTGGTAAAGGGGAATAATCCAATCCAAAAAACCCTGAATTTATTTAGCTAAAAGCTTAACAATGATCTTATAAACCACTATACAGATGCTAATGGGCTTAAACTCCTCAATGGTAGATTGCATTTTTTTTTTTTCCTGTTATTGACATGGCTGTATATAATATACAGACCAAAGGTACGTTAGGACGAGTCAACCCATCCAACTCGATCAGAGTAACAAAGTTTAATTGAAATCAGATTGAATCTACCCAGCTGGTCCGTCTGATAACAAGTTGACTCAAGTTTCTTTTTTTTTTTTTCTCCCTGATTTTTAAAGACCAAAGTAATGACGCTGGGATAATAGTGTCAACCCCAAATAGTGCATACAAGTCTATAAGCTCACCAAAGGCTTCCATAATCAAGTCAATAAGAAGTCATGCTTAACGAATCCAGTTCCCTCTTCAACTACTAAGCTGCCCAGTAAGACATCCAGCGGCTGAGAGAATCCGAATACAAATTACACACCACCAGCCGTCGGCTGAGAGAATCCAAATACGAATTACACACCACCAGCCACCGGATGCCTCAATAGGCGTCCCAATGGTTGGAGCGCCCCATGTTTAACACCCAAAGAATGATCAACCACAATGAGAGATCCAGCTCCTCTCCATGGAGCCCAAAGACCAGAGAGTGGTCCCACTGTGGGAGGACCCGAACATGCAGACACAGGTCACCCTAACTATGGAATCACTCTTTAATCTCTGACTCTATGGAGAGGAATCATATCCCTATAAGATGTCAAATCAAAGGACAATAGACTGGATGGGGCTCCTCTATGGCGTGGCGGAGGTGGCAGCGCACATCACATGGCTTAAAGCACCTCAAGGTACATACCCATGTGTTGGGGTCCGTGCCCGGCTGCTCCAGCACTCGAATGTGCTGCCACCCCTGCCTCACAGTAGAAGAGCCGGATCCTTCATAAGCACTTACAACATACAAGTGCAGCTCTCTTCCTTTCGTCCTACCACCAAAGAAACTCGTCCTTCACAAGGATACTAGTTGAATTGTTAGTTAACGTTGAAGTCTATTACGTGATTGATTGTCTTCTAGCCATTAATATTACATTCAATCAACCCTGAGAGATCTACCTTATTTCATTTAATCAGGAGTCAAACCCTCCTTTATTTTTTTTTATTTTTTTTGGAGGAAGTGTTTCTTGTGAAGGAGAGCAATTCTTGTGCATACATGAGGGCCAATGAGATAAAAAGCATCCACTGAAATGTCATTTTTCATTTCATGGGGTGGACCAGCCATTTCAGCCCCCATGTGTCTAAGCGCAAGGGCCACACTCCCCACTCACCTTATAAACCGTAGCCACACATTAATCAACCTAAAGAGAATCTCTGAATCACAGATTTTCCATTTACTGATATATATTTAGGCTAATTCATGGTATACTCTTCTCCCTAACATTACAGCTCTTTTGACACTCTACGGAGAAATGACACCTGCAGAGCCAACTCCACAGAGAGTATACATGAACAAAAACAGAAAAAGGGGAAAGACAACAGAAAAAAAAAGACTCACACAACATAACGTTCACGCTAGTACCCAGGAAATGGGGATCATGGAACCAGCCACTTCAACCAAAGAACAAATATCAAAACCTCAACACTCATGCTTTCATGCATGTAATACTCGAACGAAATGGCAGAGCCTAGGTGACCTGATGAAAGTACTACACATTCTATGGAAGCCAAAACAGGCATGTAATAGATGCGAAGGATGATGGGAACGGAAAGTCTAGGACAAGAATACTAGTACACCACAGGACAATGGAAACCAAGAGTGGGAATATTGACACAACCAGGTGCTAGGAAGACCCTGAAGCTCCACAAACATTTTCTGCGAGCTCTAGGAATCTACACTTCGCAGGTGTAGGTCAACATAATAGTTCAGTGGAAAAAACAGATTTCTATTTTCCTTTTTTTTTTTTTTTTTTTTTTTTCCAGTCAAAGGATCACAAAGAATTAACAGATCGCGAATCCGAATTAGCTTTGGCAAAATAGACCTGCAGGAAGACCAAAGAGATGGTTCAGTTTTACAAATGCAGATTTTCTCTCTGATGGTTGTAGGGCATTTAACAATCTATGATGGTGGAACACATTTGAGGACTAGAGTAATACTTTTCCCATTTGTATGGAAAAACAAAAGATGAAGCTTTGGGGAATATATATTTATATATGTATATTTAATAGACATTCGGGAAACATGAAAACACTGTACAAATGAAGGACCAAGAGCCAAATTCAAACTCAGAGTGAATTTTAAATATGAAATTACACCACAATAATGAAACACTATGTTTGACTAAATGGGTGTGAAGAAAACCACCCCTTTATATGCAACCATGAGGGGAAAAAATAAAAAGACCAAGCAACCCAATTGTTACTAGGAATTGTGTGGGAGCGAGACTATGTATTTTTTTCAATCTTCTTTTTGATGTAAAACGCTAGCTAGGCTATTATTACCATTGAGTGCAGCATGATAGATCCGCTTCTCAGCCAAGCCAATATCTGACAATATCAAGTTACCCTGCAGACCAAAAAAAAAGAATACGAAATCAGTCTAAAATAAATCATATTGGAATGGCAGGACGGTATTCTAAACAATATATTGTGATTTGGACTGAGTGATGGGGTCAGGTCTGGACCATCCCATCGTTCAGTCAACGTGATTTACGGAACCAAAACAAAATGTGGCACATTTCCATTTCATTGAGTGGGCCACCACCAGAGGAGTTGATAGAAAACAATTACTCTCCAGACAAATCCAACCACCTCAAAAGAACCTCACTTTTCATACCTTATCTACCTAATTTTCCAATATTAGGATTCCCAAATTGTATTGTTTTCAAGCTACTCTCATCTGAAGGTGGTTTGTCCTAATCAATTATGTGTGCCATATTTATGATATAGCATGATGACACCATATTTTCACGCACTAGAAGTAACTGACAATGCAGAAAGCTAAAGCCTATCCACAGTGGGTAAACTCATGAGTGAGCCATCAAAGTTGCACATGGGGAGGAAATTCTGTGGTTCAATGCCATAAAAAGGTTCTCCATGTTACAAAGGTGGAATATTTGAATTTTTTTGATGTGGTAGTGGAAGCTTTAAATAGTTACGTTGTCAATGAGTTTTTGCATGACCACTGAATAAGCAGCAGTTCTCAGGTTTGGTCTAGAAAGAGGAACAATTAGAAAGCAAGACGGGTAATAGATTCAATCGTTTGCTCCAACATGGGTAAAAGATTCAATAATGCTTATTGGGGTTGATGAGATAAAAGCCAATCTAGTCAGTTGTGAACTACACCTACAAGGCTACAACTAAAGAACCAGACATAAAGACTTTACCCCCACAGCTATCAATATCGTTAAGCTCTTTTAAACCCCATAGGCAAATGTAGTGGGAAACCAATATATTTCTAACAAATGCATAGTCTAAAAAGCTAGTTGGCCTAATTCATGGACAAAGAAGACCAGTGCATTATCCTGCATCACTGAAAACTTAAGAGAATGAATAAATGATTCGAGATCTGCATACACCTGACAGTTGAGGAAGAGGCATATACCTCACTAGCCATTAACTTTCGGACATTATTAGCATAAAGTTTAGGATCCTCCTTTTCTTGCTCCGAGGGGTAGTAAACAGGTAACTTTGTCACCTCAATGTGATTCACAAATTGACAAAGCAGCAAAATCATATGGCGTACCTGCAAACAAGCATTAAAAGAATCATGGTATGCAACTCGAATTAAATGCATCCAATGATGGAAACAAAAAAACAGTAATTTCTTAGGATGTCATTTTGAAGATTACGCTCATCCGAAGTTGTGAAACCCTACTTTGGAATCTCTGTGGACCCACAAGAGTATTAAGTAACTCAAATTAAGAGTTCAATGGCAAAAATAAAATTAGGTAAAAGCTTTGGACACCCTTTGGACAAAATACAAGAATTAGGGCAACCCCCAAGTACTCATCCCAAGCCTTCTGCCCTGCGGCATCTAATAAGCGCGTTCTTTCACATCTTCGCAAGCGCAACCCGTTAGCAATCCCTTACAATTAGAAGAGCCTCAAAATATTTGACTGAAACTGTTAGAGATATTAGTTATGTTTCACTAAGGGTAGTTTAGTGATTTGTTATGTTATGTTTTACTTTTATTTATTTTCCATTTCCTCCTTAAGGAGCTGTGTGTAATATACTGTAAATATATTAGTGAAGGTAACATATTGGTGTGGGTGAGATTTAACTCACAACACATTATTCCATCATACAATCGATTCTCTTCTTCTTCTCCCTCTTCTACTTCTCCATCTTCTTCCTCATCCCTCATTCTCATATTCTAACTTGGTATCAGAGCAAGACATCTTGGTTTGAGAGTCGGATTACAAGTTCCTCCTATTTTTCTCTCTTTGGAACCCTAAGTTACAAAGAGGTTCCAAGGAAGAGATCATTATGTGAAAATACTTGAAGAATCTATGAGATGAGCTTGAAAGAAGGTCAAAGCAAACTCTTAAGGAGTTTTTTAGAAGGATTGAAGCCGTTAAGGATTTTTTAGAGAAAATTTCTGGGCACCAATGACTACCGCCAGCTTTCCTTTGAGAACCCTCTTTCTCTCTCATCCTACCATCGTTTGGGATGGTGTCTATCTTTTTTGAATCACCCAAGGCCCCTCTACAAGGACCCTAGGCTGTCGGTCCTAAGGGAAGAGAGGTGTGACTTCACAACCTCATCTTCTCCCTGATTTCAAGTAGCGCCTCACCTGTTGGCTTCAAAAATCTGTTTATGGTTGATTTATGCTACGCTGGATTGTGAGATGTATTTTTTGGGTCTTAAGGAGTGTTATGACCTATCTTCCTTCTCCTAAAAGCAAGCCTTGATCTGGTTTCCTGTTCGCATAGTGTTTTTACCCTTTGTGGGATTTATCTTTGAGTATCTGGGAAGGTTTTTTGGGTTGAGTGTGTACTCCCCATTGTGTTTGGAACTCCTCATCCACATCAAGTCTGAAAATAGTGGACTTTGAGCTCTCTTTGGTGATGTTTCAGCTAGTGCATCGAGTAATGCTCCTCCTACTCCTATGGTTTTTGATAACCCACATACTCAGATCTCTATTGTGAAGTTGGACAACACCAACTATTTAGATTGGGCCCATTCTATGAAGCTTTTCTTACTGAGTAGGCGAAAGCTAGGGTATGTAACAAGTACCGTTAAGGCTCCTACTCCGGATGACCCGACATATCTCAAGTGGGAGACTGAAAACTCCACTGTTATGACATGGCTGATTTTTTCCATGAAACCTAAGATTGGAAGAAGGTTTATGAGAAAAGAAACTGTTAAGGATATTTGGGACAGTGTTACTAAAACCTTTGACCGTATGGGTGACTTGGCCAAAGTTTATCAGTTACCTCAAAAGGTTATTCGCATGAAGCAGGGGGAGAAAACTATTTCTGAGTACTACAACACTGTCATTAGTCTTTGGGAGGAGTATGATCACTATAGAGACCTCCAACTGTCCAATCCTGAGAATGAAGCTAAGGTTTACCGGACACTTGAGAAGGAGCGGGTTCTTATTTTGCTTGGTGGGTTGAATCCCAAGTATGAGCCGATCCGGATACAAATATTAGGCCGATCTCCACTTCCATCCCTTGATGAAGTGTGTAGCTATTTGCAGAGTGAGGAGACCAGGCGAGTGGCCATGGCCTCCTCCCCTTGAGCCGTCAACTCTTACTACTAGCTCACAGAAGGATTGGGATTGTGGTGGCAGAGGTCAAGGCCCACCTTGTGGGGATGACAGACGATGTGATCATTGTGGGAAGTTTGGACACACCAAAGATAGATGCTAGGTGCTTCATGGTCGACCTCCTAGCATGCGTGGTGGTACTAGTGGTGCTCGTGGTGGACGTAGTGGGGGAGCTAGAGCCCACAGTGTTGAGGCCGAGCATACTACTAGCCCATAGTCCAAGCACAGTTCCCTTACTCGGGAGGACATTGCAGCATTCCGCAGGGTCATGTCTCAACTGGGAAGCTCATCATCTTCTTCCTTTACAGTACTAGATTCCTTAGCTTCCGCCTTGCAGGTTTCCTCATCTGCCCCCCTCCGCAGCACCATCTTGGGCTATTGATTCTGGTGCTACGGATTATATGACTATTACATCCCATTATTAAGATACATACTCTATTTGTTCCGGTAGAGATAAGGTCAGGGTTTCCGATGGCTCCCTTTCCTCCATTTCTGGTAAAGGTAGTTTCATCCATTTCACTTGATTCTGTTCTTCATGTTCTTGACCTTACCTGTAATCTCTTATTTGTGAGTCATCTGACAAAAATCCTTAAACTATTGTCACTTTTTTCCTTCTCATTTTCTTTTTAAGGATTTGGTGACGAAAAGGATTATTGGCAGTGGGCATGAAGAGAAAGGACTCAACCTACTTGAACCTCAATCACCTATTTTGGCTACAGCTCAATCTTATGTGTGGATGGACTGATAGTAGTTCTGTGGATTCTGTGATGTTTTGGCACCAACGTTTAGGACATCCATCTTTTGTTATTATGAAGAAACAATTACCTCATTTATTTACCTCTTTTCCCAGTTCTCATGTCTTTCATTGTGAACCATGTATTTTTGTTAAACATTGACGTTCTTCTTATTCTTATCATAGTAATAGATCTACTATTCTTTTTCAAATTGTGCACTCTGTTTGGGGGCCTTCTACTACTGCTTCTTTACTTGGTTTTTGTTACTTTGTTTTTTTTGTTGATGACTTTTCCCATGCTACTTGGACTGTTCTAATGAAGCACAAGAGTGATGTGTATGATTCCTTTAAAAAATTTTATCATATGGTAGGTACACAATTTGACACCAAAATTAAAATTATTCGTACTAACAAAGTGGAGAGTTTATATATGGTGGTCTTCAAGACTTTTTTACTAACCATGGCATTATCCATCAGCTAGCTTGTGTTGACACACCCCAACAAAATGGGGTAGCTGAGAGGAAAAATTGTCATTTGTTGAAAGTCAATAGGAGTCTTTTCTTTGGCATGCATGTTCCTAAAACTTTTTGGTCTAATGCTCTCCATACTGTTACTTATTTGATCAACCATATGCCAACACAACTCCTTGGCTCCAAATCTCCCTTGGACATTTTGCCTCCTCAGTCCTCTTCTTTCTCTCTTCCCCCCAAAGTGTTTGGGTGTATCTGTTATGTCCATGTTAATAAGCCTTCTCGTACTAAACTGGACCCCAAGGTACTTAAATGTATCTTTCTTGGCTACTATTCCACTACCAAGGGATACAAGTGCTATCATCCTTCTTCCAGACAAAGGCTTCTCTTTAAAGATGTCACCTTCCTTAAGTCTGTACATTTTTTTGCCTCTCCTCAGCACCCTTTTCAGGGGGAGCATAATGGAGGTGAAAAGGCTACTGATGAAATTCCTTTTCTTTCTCCATTGCCTATCTCTCCTTTTATGCTTGACATTGGGAAACACAAAAAGGGGGATATTACTAATGTTGGTGAGCATTCCAAAGGTGGTTCAGGTTCAAGTAATGAAAAGATGACCATTGTATATACAAGAAGGAACAAAAAGACCTACCAAGAGTCCTCTTGAATCCAACTCCTGAGATCCACCCTTCTCAGTCAGGTAATATCCTTCCTTCCTCATTAGAGTTAGATCTTATTGCTATTAGGAAGGGAAAGAGAGTTTGTACTAATCCTATAGCCCAGTTTGTTTCCTATGACTCTCTCTCCCCTATAGGTGTTGCATTTACTATTGCTCTCTCATTTACTTCTATTCCCAAGAATGTTTCTGAAGCTATATCTGACCCTAAGTGGAAGCAAGTCATGACTGAGGAAATGATGGCCCTGGAAAAAAATTGTACCTGAAAATTGGTTGACCTTCCAAGGGGGAGAACTCCAGTTGGAGGTGGGTCTACACAATCAAGTACCGGTCAGATGGTACTATTGAGAGGTACAAAGTAAGGCTGGTGACAAAAGGATACAGCCAAGTGTATAGGATTGACTATTAGGAGACATTTGCTCCTGTGGCTAAGCACAACACCATACGAGTCCTTCCATATCTGGCAGCCAATACGGATTGGCCATTATATCAATTGGATGTGAAGAATGCCTTTCTTTATGGCGACTTATAAGAGGAGGTGTATATGCAAACCCCTCCTGGTTTCAAGTTCCTTTCAGCTGCAGGAAAGGTGTGCCTTCTCAAGAAGGCTATATATGGCCTTAAACATTCTCCAAAGGCTTGGTTTGAAAGGTTCCGACAGGCCATTCTAAAGAATGGTTATTCCCAAAGTCAGGCTGACCACAATCTATTCACTAAGCATGGTAATGGCACTATTACAGCTCTCATTGTATATGTTGATGGCTTTGTGTTAATTGGAGATGACAGAGTTTAGATAGCCAATCTGAAGAACTACTTAGCCCAATAGTTTGAGATTAAGGATCTAGGATCCTTAAAATATTTCCTGGGGATTGAAGTGTCTAGATCCAAGAAGGGCATAAATATATGCCAAAGGAAGTTTATTCTAGACCTATTAAAAGAAACAGGAATGTTAGGCTGCAAACCTGCAAGTTTTCCTATTGAGCAGAATCATAAGCTGGGTGAAAATGTTGGCTCTTCTCTTGTTGATGTAAGGAAATATCAAAAGCTGGTTGGGAAGCTTATCTATTTGTCATTGACTCGTCCAGACATTACTTATGGAGTTGAGGCAAGGATTAAAGTATCGGTATCGGTCGCCATATCGATCGGCCAAAATTAAGATATGTATCGAAGAATATCGTATTGTATCGAAGATACGCTAAGATACGCTAAAGATACACACATAAATGGATAGGAAACATTTTTTTAAACACTTTTGCATAAAGAATTTGTTAAAAAAGCTATTGATAACATGTATTATCCATAAACACTAAATTGAGGGTATCGCACTAAGAATTCAAGGTTTGTAGTTATTCCATAAATGTAAAATCCTTATTCCGAACCTCAATTTCCACTTTAATTAGAGAGAAATATGACTAGTAGCAACTTTGGAACAAAAACCCCTCAAAAAATCGTATCTTTCTGAAAAATTACCCTTCTTGGCCATTATATGACCGTAGCGCACTGTATCGGTACATACCGATACTTATCGATACGTACCGATCAATACTCACTGATACGTACCGATACAAACCAATTCATACTGATCGATACACACTGATACTCACCTATACGTATCGATACATACCGAAACGTACATTTCACCTCGATTTTATATTTTCTATAAAGTTGTATCGGTGCATATCGTATCATATCGATGTGTATCGGTGGTATATTGATGCATATCGGTATGTATCGTAGGATATATATCGATACAAAAGGATTTTAAAAATTTCATGTATCGTATCAGCGTATATCGTATCGGTCGGATAAATTTAAGATACGTATCGGAGGGTATCGTATCAGTATCGGAGATACTTTAAACCATGAGTTGAGGCAGTGAGTCAGTTTATGCATGCTCCCAAGAATGGGCACTTGAACCGCATCCTCCGGTACTTGAAGTCCTCTCCAGGAAAAAGACTACTTTTTGCCAAGCATAACCACATGAGGATAGAAGGCTTCACTGATGCATATTAGGTTGGCTCAATTTCTGATAGGAGATCTACCTTAGGCTATTGCACATTTGTAGGTGAAAACCTAGTTACATGGCGGATAAAGAAACAATCCGTGGTGGCTCGGTCTAGTGCAGAGACAGAATTTAGAGCCATGGCTCATGGAATGTGTGAGCTTCTCTAGTTGAGAAGACTGGTCCAAGAGTTGGGTTTGATATTGAGGCACCTATGAGGCTTTATTGTGACAGCAAGGCTGCCATAAGTGTAGCTCACAACCCTATGCAGCATGACAAGACAAAGCACATAGAGGTGGACAGACACTTTATTAAAGAGAAGATTGACACTGGTTACATATGCACACCTTTTATGAGGACTGAAGACCAGCTTGCTAGCATCTTCACAAAGGGTCTTCTTCATCATCAGTTCAGTTCTCTACTGTCCAAGCTGGGAATGCATGATATCGATTTTCCAGTTTGAGGGGGTGTGTTAGAGATATTAGTTATGTTTCACTAAGGATAGTTTAGTGATTTGTTATGTTATGTTTTACTTTCTTTATTTTTCTTTTCCTCCTTAGGGAGGTATGTGTAATATCTTGTAAATATATCAGTGAAGGTAATATACTGGTGTGGGTGAGATTTAACTCACAACACATTATTCCACCATACAATCAATTCTCTTCTTCTTCTTCTCCCTCTTCTACTTCTCCATCTTCTTCCTCATCCCTCATATCATTGTTCTTCCCTCATTCTCATATTTTAACTAACAATGGCTGGCAGAAAAATCAAACCAGGTATGACTTATGAATTCTGGTTTAGATCACACAAAAGTTTGAGGATTTTGGTCATCCTTAAATTAAGTTTCAAACCCCAGAAGAAGAGGTTAAAAGAATGCGACTCGAGAGAGATTGAGCTCTCCCTGATGAAATTAGTCCTAGCCATTCCTAGCGTTAGAACAAGGATCTGGAAAGGTTTTCAGAAACTTGATGGAAGAAGAGAAAACAAGAAGATGAAGATTAGGGAACAATAGAAGAAATATCAGACACACAAGGAAAAGAGAGAATAAAATAAACTAACATGAGAAGTAGTAGTTGGGGTACAAGAGAGGAATTGGAACATTCCATCGATCCACAGGCCACACGGGCAACTGAAACGACACTCAATTCCAATATTTTACATTTCCGTCTTAAGAGGATATATATATATATATATATATATATAATGTAGGAGTAGATCACAAGAAGCTAACCCCAAACAAGACTAACTTAGAACACCCAAATCAGATTAGAAACACAAGAGGAAACAACCCAGGATTATTCCCACAAGAAGCAAGCAAATCAATACCCCAAAACCAGAAAAAAGAACCAAACAATAGGAGAGAGAAAAAGGACCTGTGCAGGGTCCTAGAGATGGACCTGTGGCTGGCTGGGCAGAGTTCATATGGAGCCGATCTTCTGGTCGAAGGAAGGCCCCGCTATGGGCACAAAAACCCCCAAAGATGAACAACTTCTGTCGACTGGTTGTGAAGTTATCAAACTTCTAGATTTTCAGACCTAGGAGAGAGAATCTGAAAGCCTTCTGCAGAGACAACAGCTGGACTATCTGGACAGCTCCAAGAAGGGGACCAAGTGGTCCTACAGTGGCCTGGAACACCCCTGAAAAGTAGCTCTTTAATCAGATTACAGAATAGAGAAGAGGACAGAGATCGCAGGTCACAAGAATGGAGGATTCCTGTGTATCGATTCTGGTGTTGATGCCTTGGACAGATCTGAAATTCTCTTAGCTCTTCACAGTAACAGTAAACAGTAAACAGAAATAGGTGACCAGAAATAAGGAAGCAATAACAAAAGGAAAGTCGGGGAGGAGGTGGCTATCTCAGCCTAGGCTTCTCACCCACATCTATCCCAACTGCTCTAAGCAAATTAGTTGCAAACTTCTTTATTCAAATCTGAGAAATAATGGTACATATGCCTCTCTATTTATAGAAAGGAAGTTTACAATCATACTAAGACTAGAAGCTAGTTTCCAAAGAGGACTAGACACTCCTACTACAACTAGGAATTGAAATTAGAACTAGGACTAGACCTTCTAACTCCAACATAGAGTAAGCCACTTAAACTAATAGTCCCTAATGGACCTTACAACCGATGGGCCCAATGGGCCTTTATTGAATTAAAACAACTTAAATAAAAGCACTTAATATAAATCCCGTTTTCCTACTTTCTACCTATATTTTAGGCCCATTAAAGTAGCTCATTACAAAGAAAACCCATGGAATTAAAGGCCCAACAAGCCCATTAAGTGACTTATCTACATCAATATATATACACATATTATATATTTTTTACTATATATATATATATATATATTTCTTTTAAAAAAAGAATCCTAGAAAATAGAAACTAAAATACTGGAAATAACATCAAAAAAGGAAACTAAAATAAGACTCTTACATAGCCAACTCTATAATAAAATAAAATAAAAGATTACTGTAATCCCTGATGTTCCCAGTACTGACCCAACAATCCCCAACCAAATAAACAAGTTATCACTATCATCCTCTTTGGACCAAAAACCTAGTTTAGGTCCAGTTCGCCATGGTTTGTGTCACCAAAGCCAGTCATGTTGGTCCAGTCACTATAGCTACCTACAGCATCATTTTCTCTTTTTTTACCCCCTTTTAACCATTTAAAACTCATTGTTACTGTGGCTAAATCTTTGAAACCAAAGCAAATTCCACAAATTTCAGTTAACCAAGGGATGTTTTGTCATTTTAAGCACAGAGAAGTAGCTTATCCCTCCCTCACTTCCCTACTGCCTCTGTAAACTACTACCAAAGCTATATCAAGATCTCCAGACCAGACTTTAATCAGTTCATTTGTACAAGATCCTGTTAAAATTGTCATTTCCTTTGTACTAATCTTTATCATTTATTGGAATAAAAATGATTTTCCATCAGTGAGTATAAATAGTCCAAGTTCCTAACTATTGCATATACATCAGTATTTCTCACTAAAATAAAGACGTATACTCCGACTTTCAGAATTAGCATATAGGCAGAGAATTAAAATTGATGGAACTTCAATATGTTACCAGGCATCGCTTTAAGGAGGAGGAGGTGATGAAGGTGATAAAGGAGCTTTGGTCAATAGAAAGTACAAGTGAAGGACCAGAATCCAGATGATTCCTCTCAGAATGTTTATAAGAAATGGTGGGCCAGGACAAGAAAAGACTCTTTTTCCACCCCAATTTTAAGTAGGACAACGAAAGATTTAATGAGGGTTTTCTATTATTCCCATGTATGTCAGTTAACGTACAGTCACCCGATGCTTCATCTATCTCATTGATGTTGAAGTGGGTGAGTCCAGAAAATTAAAGGATCTCATGCTAGTGCAGCTAGTCAGTCTTTTTGAAAGTTCTTATACCATGAACCATCCTTCCTAAAGTCTTAGCATGTAGGCCTTGCCTCTGGGCTCTGGATTTATTTCACTAGTGCCAGGGAATTCAGTTCATCAATGTCACAAAATAGCATATTCTACAAAAAGTTGGATCTAGAGATATGTTAAGAGGATTTAAATGTGAGCACAAGGAGCAAAGCAACTGTTGTCTCCAGTTTCCACTTGACACCTGGTATTTTGTGTGAGCATAAGGAGCCAAGTAACTGTTTCGAAGCTATTTTAACTTTTAAGGTCAACAATTGATTTTGCTTTATATGTTCATCTTTGTTGAGAGTGGAGTCCTAGTTTGATAAATGGAAATTCTGCAATCTAAGATTGGATCAATATATTTTTTTCCCTATGTTCTAGGGATCCTCTCTGGCAAGCTATGGACTATGACAGTACTTTTCTGGAGGAGGAAAGGTCACTATTAAGACTCCAGTCACTACCTACTATACAGTTTACACTGCTCTTCTTGATGGTCTCTGTTGCTAAATGATTGAGCAAACAAAATACAATTTCCTTTTGAAAGGAGTGGATTGGATATCTAAAATTTATCTTCTTGCCCATGACAAGGTCTCTCATATTTGCATTCCTTGTTCATTCAATTGGGGGGGTATGGTAAGACTTTCTGTTAAGATCAGATAGATAGTTTTTCTATTCGAACAGTTTATTATACCTAGGTGCTTGTTAAGATCCTTTCACTTTCTTCCTCAATTGCCTGCACTCTATGAGCAAAGAGATACTGATATTAAAGCAGAGTAAAAGGTACTCATCTCAACTCACAACAAATCAGAAGTTTCTTAAAAGAATATTTAAATATTAATATTCACAATGCAGTGCCAAGCATCTGAAAGTGCTGGTCAAAAAATTGCTACACTGGATATTAAAGCATGAAAATCATTTGTAGATGCAACCAATGGAACAAATTTCAACAACAAATATTGTTAAAATTAATGCGAGTGAGAACAGCTTAAGGGCTACACACCCCAGTTATGGAATCCCAGGCTGGACTAAATCTCCGGTAAGGATATCTTAGGATCACCGGAAGCACAGGGGATTTCGACAAGAATGCACCTGTCCTGAATGGAAGGAGGAAGTCTCCATTTGTAGTTGTGCCCTCTGCAATCGACAAGAAGCAGGATCAAGAATTGTGAATAATAATGTAGGAAAACACATGTTAAAAAATTATAAAAGGTAGGGTCTACACTCTTCCTTCATCTATATGTGATTGTGGGAGCTTCAAAACACTCGAAACATAGGCCTCATCAATGCTTTTAGAACCGGACCGGGCATCAGACCATTTAGGAAAAAGGTCAGTGGTCCGGTGGTCCAAACAATCCTGCATTACAATATATTCATTATATTGCATTGCGTTTGTCCCCTGCAGAGTGTCCTAGTGGTGTGATTGTGTGTTTTGATTCTAAATTGTTCTTCTAGCCACTGTTGTCACAGGTATTCTTACGATTTTAAGTTAGTTTAATGCTTAAACTTAATATTAAGTTTTTTCACCAAAAACAATGAAAACAGCAATGCTGCAATGGTAAATCCAGTGATTGTATTGAAAAGGACACAAATTCAGGCCTTCCGCCTCCCACCCAATTAATTTTTGTTGACAACAATAAATAAATCTCCTCAGAGGTCCACCCATTTATTGTTGGCCCAGAGTCAGAATGATCCAACCACTTGAACCAGATAGTCCACTGACAAATCAACGGTTTTAAGCAAATTTTGATCCGGCAAAATGGATAAAACTGTTCACCTAAACAGGTTGACAGGACATTAAAAACACATGGCCCTACATCAACTTTTCATTTAAAGAAATGTATTTTGAGCATACTAAAAAAATGGAGGACCGAGATCTATGCATAAAAAGTACTAACTGAACACTAGCATCATATGGCTACCGGTTGGTGCTCCAAAAAAAAAAAAATCTACGAGAATTGAGGAGTTCAGTCCAAGGTAGGTGTGAAATTCTATTTTAAATCATCTGACCACGGGACAGGAGATTTCATAAAAAACATGTCCCAATTTGCATACAGATAAAACATTCTTACTTAATAGAATCCAAGTGATTTTATGCACAACCTTAGAGTTTCTACCCCCAAAGCCTTCATGAGCATGATTTAAGTACATGGCTTTGCATCATTCTATTTTTACTGATAAAAGTTCATTTATCTGAAAATATTCAATGAAATTTCCAGGAAAATGGAAGTGCACGCATGTTTGGGTGTTGGGACTACGAACTAAAGTCAGCAGATATAATAGACCTGAACCTAACTGGGATAAGGGGGGAAATAAAATGCAGATGTGATGATGAACAATCTTCAACACTCACTGACAAGTAGAATTGAGGGAATCTAAGGCTCTACAGGTGATTCAAATGGAATTCAAGAGTAGAGACAGATCAGACTTCAGAGGACAGTTTTAAGGTGGCTTGGATCCAGTCAATTTGACAAAGATATGGGAAATGGGACCATCGATTTCAGCCATAGGGGCTGTAGACAGAATGTTCAAGACTAATAACCAGTTGGTGGATGGATTAAGGTTTGACTACGAATATGATTTACCAAATAAGTTGAGAAGAATATGGCCTTTCCACTGGAAAGCAGTTGGAAGTGTTTTGCATACAATGAACGCATAAGGAGCAGAATAATAAAATAAGACATTTGGCCGATTAAATAAGCCCATGATTCATGAAATAAGCTCAAGGACTAATAGTCAGATTAATGGTTTTAGAAATAAGACATTTGGCCGATCAAATAAGGAGCAGAATGATAAAATAAGACATTTGGCCGATTAAATAAGCCCAGGATTCATGAAATAAGCTCAAGAACTAATAGTCAGATTAATGGTTTTAGAAATGAGGGACTAAAGTCAGCAATGGATTTTTTCAAGGTGCTGAAATGACCTCGTCTTTGTACATTCTTTTCCTTATTTCTCATAACAATTTTTTCTTTGCTGAACAAAGATTATAACCTGTCTTGACAAAAATGATATCATTTCAAGTTCACAATTCAAACAGTACATAAACCACATTTTGTGAAAAGACCAGTGCAGAACTACGTTGGGGGTGTATCCAAATGATGGGCAAGTGCTCAACTCAACCTCATGGCATGCTTTTGGCTACACAATCCTGATCTGCCACTCTTCTATTTAAGGCCATAATTTCTGCCCAATTCACAAACACATCTCTGCCAAATTACCTTACCCATGCTAAAAAGGTTTTCCTCAAGGTTTTTTTTAATGCTCAATTGAATCGTAGAATCCCGATGAGGTGGTGTTGAATTGAATCAGGATTCAAATCATCAATTGTAGAATTTGAAATTACTCCTCGAAACAATTGGGGAAAAATTGCAGAAGATTATAGAAAACCTTAAATGAAGAAAGAACTGCTTTAAATGTAAACTGCATAAATGTTGTTTGGAAACTCATACAGAAATTCTGAAATTGGACAAGATTAACATTATATTCCTACATAAAAATTCCCCATAAAATGAAAAAGAGTATCAACCCATGTAGAAAATCAAGAAATTGAAGTCTCCACCAAAACTTCCTCAGATCACCACCATCTGAAGATTCTAAATCATAAGCAATAAAGGCAAAAATGGAATCAGTTGCATAAGGTATTGAAGGAGATATCTAGGGGTTGCGTTTTAGGTTAGAAAAAGCTTGAAAATCTTGATTCTCACTCAAAGAACTTGAAACAGCAAAAGAGGGTCTTTAAAATCCTTACACGAGTGTTAAGAAGGGTTAAAGAAAAGAATGAAAAAAGGAAACCAAAAGTAAAAGTTTTGTTGCGACTGAGTTTGACTAAATTCTACAGTGTCAATTAGCAGATTCCAGCGATTCCAGCTAGAATGTGACTCATGAGGTGAATCTGAATCAGCTGGGCACCAAATCATATTAAATCCTACGATAAAAAGAATGAATTGGACCAATTTAAAAATAAAGCCAACTCAAACTGCAAATGGACCAACTTTCTGCCTGTCCAGATATGTGATCAAGAACATATCCCACAGTTACAACCACGTAGTGTTGTGTCCAACACAGATACTTCAAGTAAAACGAAGTGTCCAGATCTGGAAATATTAGCTCTTTTACAAATGAAGGAATTCCCTTACCTTGCTTAGTTC
Source organism: Macadamia integrifolia (assembly GCF_013358625.1). Lineage (NCBI taxonomy): Eukaryota > Viridiplantae > Streptophyta > Magnoliopsida > Proteales > Proteaceae > Macadamia > Macadamia integrifolia. The sequence goes on along the minus strand of NC_056563.1, from coordinate 21,006,999 downwards.
ATTCGCATATTCCAGATCAAGCAACTCCAATTCTGATCATAATACTGACATTTCAATTTTATTCCACTTAATTTAAATTGCATCTCCTTTTTCCCCTTTTGGATCAGCAATAAAAATTCATTAAGCAAGCCAATTTGTAAAGTAGGGGGTTATTGAACCTTCCAATATCTCTGTTTGACCATTCAGTGTGCTAAGTTAAACTGATTAAATGTTAAGGTGAATCTAGAACTAAGAATTTCTGCAGCATGTGTCCCTTACACCAAAATAAATGCCAATATGAAAAATGTTACCTGATATTGATAAAAAATGATATCACCAGCAGATTCACACATTTCGGTGAATCCATCTTGTGGAGATGTTATGTGAAAAAATGCATTAAGGGAATCACAAGGCTACGCGCACGCAATTAATAAAATAAATAAATGGAAACCTGGAAAAAGCATTATCATGGGAGCAAATTTGTTCTGATGGGCTTCCTTAACTCTTTCTGTGACAATACCTGCAAGCAACAAAGACTTCAAAGTTTGAGGACCAACAATATTTGATACATAAACAAGAGCATACCCAGTGCACAAGGCTCCCACCTCTGTGGGGTCTGGGGAAGGTCATAATTTACAGAGTCATACCCCCGCTTTGCAGAGAGGTTGTCTCTTGACTTCAACCCGCAATATTTTGACACATGTAAAAAAAAAAATAATAGTTTTTAAAGATTGATGTACCTGAAACACCCTTAAAATCAGATGATTTTGATTCCCGCTGGACATAGACACAACCAAGGCACTTGCTGTTAAACACAAGCAATAGAAACCCATCAGGCTACAGTAAAAAGATAAAATACAAAACACAACAAGTGATAAAGCTAGAAAAATAAACCCTTAAGATTAATAGGAAGGTCCAAACTGACATAAATGAATGATAATCACAAAGCTTAGGTCATAATAAATGGTATCACAAATATTTTAAACAATTCTCAGACTGGGAGAACTGATCAAGAAAAGCCAAATGCTTCAAAAAAAAATATAGAGCACAATGATGCTCCAAATAGGAAAGCAAAATGCAAAGCCAAGAAATTAACACCCACCATAATATTCCGATTAAAATGTAGCACCAATACATAAATAATACCAATGCCACAATGTTATCACGTTTAAGGCGGTTGGGATCCTTCATATCACTCTCAACCCACCTTGGCAGATCATTCAGAGGCCAAATGTAGCCTACAGGTAGGCCCACTCTGCCCTACTTTGAAGCCAAGTTCCAAACCACCAAAGAAAAGCCAAGGGAAAGAATACAATACAAGGGGATCCACGACTAACGTGTCTCTTGATGTGACCAATCAAGCAGGTCCTTTATACATCCAACGGTTTGAATTAGATGTTCACTACTGTTTCACTTAAAATCCCGAACTGTTAAGGAAGAGCAGCGTCAATCTATACATTAACAATCCCTTGCACATACTGGCCAAGATCCCATGGTCCTTGCACGTGGAGCTCACGTGGCCTTTCTTTGCATGGCACCAAGGGAGAAGTGCCGGTCATTACCTGATTTCTGCACTTCCCAAGAGTAAAAAACTTGACCTCCCTGCTCTGATACCATGTTTGCTACTGTTTTCCTAAAAGCTCAAACTGCTGGGGAATGGCAGCGACAATGTATAACTAAACATTAGCCACATCAATTCTCTACATGGTTAAAAAAAATCCCAGATTAAAGGGGACACAAGGTTCACGTTGACAAAGAGGATCCAAACCCTGATTTGTCCCAGTAGAAGCAGAAAACTGATCAACCATATGACACTCTGCTATCCTCAGTTAGCCTCCTTACCTTGCAAAGTTCAGCCTCCTCCCCACCACCACCCCCCCCCCCCAAGAAAAAAAAGAGTGTCGGGCGTCACTAGGGCCAACCAAACAAATGGATCAAGTAATATAGCTGGACAATCATATTATGCAACATAAAGGAAAAAAACAAATGAAGAACGAAGATACCATAAAAATAGAGCAATCAGATTCCAAACAACATAAAATGATTTCCAGATAATTCTAAACCGTGGGACATGATGAAAGAGCAGTAAGTGCTTCTATTAAGCAAATTTCATAAAAAATTAGTATAAGAAAGAAATGAACTACAGCACAAGTTGAAGCTATAGGTAAGCGGGTAATTTGTAGGGTAGATTTGGAAAAAGGGTGATAATAGATTGGTTTTGAATCTTCGCGATGGAGAGGGGGGAAAATGGGAAGAGGCAAAGGAAGTAGATAAAGGATACATCGCCAATGCATTTCTCCATAACTATTAATGATCATAGTTGTCAAGGCTCACCAAGGCGCCAACTTGGTGTCCAAGCAGGCTGCCTGGGGTCTATGCAACTGTCACCTTATTACATTGCATGTCGCCTTATGTTTTGGCACATAGTTATGCCATAATGATTTTATATTTGTTAATTATTATTTGTTATTTCACTAACTTAAGATATTATTCATAAATAAGCAAATACCCCCATTTGAATCCGATAAAAATTGTTTAAAAATCAAATTCCAAAAGAATAAAAAGTCAACCCCCAGTTCAAGAACAAAAACTGGATTTTTTGTTGTAGGGGCGATTTTCAACTTTCAAATGCTAGGGTTTTCTCAATTCTAAAAATTTTATAAATCTTATCATGGTAAAATATTGCCAAAAACTAAAAGCCTGGTAAAATAATATTTTGTTTTGATGTCCATAAAATTATTTTCATTCAGGAGACTTTAACAGCATTGGCGCACTTTAAAATAAGTTTGACCGGAACATAACTTTTTCATTACAACTCAGATTTAAGTAATCTTAAACTTGTTGGAAAGTTGGTTTTGTGTTATACCTAATACAAAAATTCTCATGAAAAAAAAAAATCATTTGACCAGTTAAACTTATTATAGAACAAGAGTGTTTCTCTAAATGTCAATTTCTATAATTTAATGTTGATTTTTTATGATTTGATGTGACTTAATTTTGATTTTTTTTTTTATGACTTAATGTGGCTTAATGTTGATTTTTTATAATACAAGGTATATGAGCATACTACATAATGTTAAGAAAGTGGAAAAAGAAAATATAACACTTGATCGCCTAAGGTGCCTTGTTTGCCTTAAGGCGGGGGACTTGTTGCCTAAACACTTAGGCAGCCCCCAACGTCTTGATTTGCCTTGATGTTGTGACAACTATGTTAATGATCCCCAAGATCACCTCCAGGCATGGATCAAGGTATCGGCCAATATGTATCGCTATTGCCACTACCCAACACCGATACAAATTGGGAATATAGGGCAAAAAGTGAATCATTTTTTAATCTATGCCTGATATGGGCCAATATGGTGTCAGTATCGTCAGTGACCAGTACGGCCATTGATACCAATGCCTATGTCCTGTTCCCCTGAGTATATTCAGAAAATAGGAACCAACCAATCTAATCCCAAGCCTTTCTACTTAGTCAAGAGTTGACCAGCCTCATCTGTAGATTAAGAACAATACCTCATCTTCTGTAGGTCTAGATATTTATGAGGTTAACTGAATCCCAAATGGGGGGGAGCCAACGGGGCAAGCAGGGTGCCATGGCCCCCAAAAATCCCACTAGCCCATTTACAAGAATATGATGCAAAAGGAGCCCATGGCACATGGGGGTCCATTTCCCCCACCCCAAAACTTCTTTCCAATTTTATACCTACAGCCCTCTCCTTATTTAATATCTTAAGTACACATCAACAAATAATGAAACAAGCAAATGAATAGAAAATAATAAACCTATTCATGACAGTTATATAGTTATCTAACAAGTATGTCTTCCATTTAAGGGTAATTTCAGGGCATTTGGTACCTTAGCATAGGACATACATTCAAAGGTGCATGTGCCTATATATAGCAAGGTATCATGAATTTAGGTCTGAAACTTGACACCGGCCAATCCGGACATTGACTTGTCTATCTAAATTGCCCAATCATCCCGCCACTGTGAAGAAAACGTGGACTGCCAAAGGAGACTTCCGTCGTTGTTAGGGTGATGTATAGACATTTTCCCAATCATTAAAACTCAAAATTTTTTATCAGTTGCCTAAGCAGAAGAAGGCTTCTAATAATCTGAAAGCCACTTGGACGACTGATGTGAAAAATCCAAATCATTGATATATTCCCATAAAAGAGTCAAGAATCTTCATGATGTTCTTCCATGGTTAGATTGAATGCACTGAAGTACAAAAGGTTACACCCTTGAAGAACAGAAGCAATAGGGATTCTGATAGGGCTGACAATTGGGTCAACAGTTAGGATGTCGACGCTAGTGTATGGACTCAAAGTATAGACACAATCCAAGGGTTAGATTAGTTCCTACAGAAGATTAACTAGATATGGCAGCTTCCTGCCGAAATTAGAAACAATATGAAACCCCATGATGTCTAGGCAAGAACATTGTCAACTAAACATCAGCAGTAGGTAATGTCTATAATAATAAGCCCTCAAAAAACTCAGTTAAATCTGATGGCCAGAACTGAAACTACAGAAGAAATCTCAAGATAGCAACTGATCATCATCATGGATGGGCCTCAAATTCCCATCGAGTGGAGGGTTTATGGTGCTCAATAACACTTCAGAATCTCAGCCACAGACAATGGCTAGATTGAGAGTAAAAACTCTTGGTCAAAATTAGAAACTAAAGCAACTAAAGCAAATTTTAGCAGCTTACAGGCCTAAGAGTTCCAGCCAACGGATGAGCTTGAACTCACTGTCAAAGGAAGCCTATAATATGGACAGAATAATACCAGAAGTTGGCCTTCAATCGATGGACAGATGATAAGATATTGTAACCTGAAGTTTTTCTGCCAGAAAAGCCATTAAACAAGGGTGTCGCAGGTAGTATTAGAGTCTTCTAACACCAGCTTCTTGGAGGAAGTCGCTGGAACAGCCTAGTAGTGCTGAAAACAGAAATTAAAAGAGGGACAAAGGGGTCTCGGCTCCTCTCTGTTGGTGACTCTTTTTTTTTTTTTTTTTGGCGGGTTAATAAGATGGAAATTGTAGAGAGAAAGGAAGAGAAGAAGGGGGGCATATGACCAAGGGCTCTCACTTATCGCCTTGGTCAGTCTCTCACTGACCTCAGGTCTCTCACTAGAACTGAATCTCACAGCACCACAAAGCCAAGCTTTTTTTCAATACTCAAAATCATAGGGAGTTATGTAGATAGCCCCTCTTTTATTGATAAACAGAAACTGGATCCCTCTTTGCATGGGAAAAAGAACTCCTTATAATATGCAACCCTCTAAATAGAAACTAGATACAAAAGAGAATCTAACTCACAGCTAAATAACAAAATAAAACAATCCTCAAATTAGAAACTACTACATAAAAGAATCTATATTAAAATAGAAACTAAATAGACCTAATATAAGTCTCCCAGGCATGGACTTTTAGCACAGTTGTGAGCCTCAATATGGCTCACGAAAGTGAACTAACAGCTTGCCCAAAGGTCTCAGTTGGGTAGCTTGATGGGCTTGTTGATGCTGGCTCTCTCTTCTCTCCAAGCTCCACTGACATGCATCAGCTGTCATCATACTACCAATTCCTGAATCCAATTTCCATTGCTGGTCAAATAAAGAGTCATCACCAAAAAAGGGGGGAAAAGGTGATGAATCACCATTCAAGAGCTCCCATACGCATAGATGCAGGAATATGATAAGGACACAGGCAGAACATCAACAAATAGGTGATTGATCAGAGAGAAGCCTGGTAAGGTGAGTCTTGAGTAGAGACTGCTGATTAGCATCCATGAGTTTTCCAAAGGATTTCTGCTGATATTATCAGGCAATTATTTATTTGGATAGGGCTTATTGGGGTAGATTGCATCTGTTTCTCTTTGAGCTGGGATTAGATAGATAGATATATATATATATAGAGAGAGAGAGAGAGAGAGTACTAATTCCTTGAGGGAAATAGTGAAATACGCTTCACTCCAAATTTCTTATTAGAAACATTCAATTGCTTTAACTGGTAATCATTGACAGCAGAGAAGCATACGATGATTTTAAGTCTTCACAGTTCACACCACATGCATAAAACCTTTTCATACAATATGCTCTACTAAGCAATTGAATGAATATCAAAAGATATTCCATAAGAAGTTAAGAGTCTAGAGCAAGGAAAAGGTAACATACATTTCATATACACTAGAAACTCATTAGGAAATTAAGTCACAAATTAATATCATGCCACCATAGTTGTCCAAAAAATAATAGTCCAGGAAAAGTTGTGTGAACAAACCTGATGAGACCAATTAGAGGAAGTTTAGACACTGATCTCTTTGGCAACAGAATCCAAGATAAGATTGACAAAAATAGGGGGGAAAAAACATGTCAGAATCAAAGAACAGAGAAATTAAGTCCAAACAGAATTTTACTTCTTAAAATGAGGGCCCTGATCTAGTCAATTTAAGCTGAACCAGGGATCTGATACTTGGAATCCATGAGTTTTCTATATTTCCGCTAAAATGGGCATTATTTAACATGAAGCCAATGAATTACCATTTTCTGGAAAAGGATGAGGATGCAGATAAACTTACTTGAGAGTGTACAACACTACAACTTGCATCGACATCCATAGAAGCATAAAATAAATTTAACCCATACCAAAATTTGTTTTATAAAAATACAAACAAAGCCTTGATCTGGGTCAATTGGACCAGATGATGATATACATTTCTGGCGGGATCAATCAACAAATGGATCAAGAATCCATCAGAACCAACCCAATTAAGATTTTGTGCATATTAAGTACATAAAAGCATGTAAATATGCATGTTTGACCAAAATATCAACATCGATACATGCATCTATACATACATATGAAATTTTAGAGACTTTCAATCTGTTCCATTTTATATATATTATTACAGACTTCCATAGCTGTTCCATGTCCTCAGATTGCCTTTCTCAATGAAGATCGCACAACAAAATTCTAAAAAATGTCGAAGGGCTCTTGGTTATCAGAATACTATTTTTTATTTTCTTCCGTACAGTATCAAATTGGGTCAGAATAATTTGGAACCCCAAAAGAGTGCAAACTTCAGTTCGAGTTTTATAAAACCCAACAGATCTCTATTCAGATCCATACTGGCATATGACAGAATTCAGATTCAACCACTTGAAGACCAACCTGTTGAAAGCCATGCCAAAAGATTTTGAAAGGAAATCAAGTAGACTCATCTGGACCCACCTTAGCAACGAAGCTCGGAAAGGAAGAAGACATATGATACAAAATATCCAAATAAGATATGTGGTTTGAGATGATTGCCCCGGGTTGTTTAGGTTCTCCAGACTGTTCATTGCTCTGGTTCTGATCAATAGGAAGAAGCAAAAGTTGTAAGAAGACAAAAAGACAAATTCTTATCATCGGCATGTCACTATCACACAGAATATTACAGAGCCAGCTGAAGCCTTTTTGTGGTGCACTAATTTTACTGTCCTTTTCCACAATCGAAGGAAACTAATGACCTAGTACCTCTATGTAGCTTTTTTCTTCATTTGTATTTGCAAAAAATGCTTCATAAAATTGATATCTTACACATCCTACGGTCTCATTGGAGTAATTATAGCAAGAATAATATTCATTAGATAGAAAAGAACCACAAAACATAAGCATTCTAGTCACCTCATGGGAGTAAAACTGTTGATTAAACTAGTATTCCTTATTGCATTCATCAGTTGGATCTAATTAGGGAGACTAGTCAAGGTGTACCTAATCACACACTCTTGTGTAAGTGAGAAAGGAAGGTTTAAATTATTTCTGTTTATTCCAATGGTAACACCGTAACATAATCTTCATACATATGGTAAACAGTAAACACCACTAGAGTTTAAACGATATTAATTTTTGTCAGCCAAATCTGTTCTGTTTACCATGAATCTGGAGAACAAGGTACAGCCATCTGAAAGGCATCAATAAAATCCCACAATTTCAAAGGACAAGAAAACATACCAAAACATTACATATTAACAACAAAAATGCAAAGTTGCATTTCGAAAAAGTGTATGCAGTCTGGAGTCGTGAACAACAGAATTAATGTTTGCTAGTTAAAAAAAAAAGAGGTTATTTCCAATTAAAATTCATAATAGATGTTAAGTAAACAAAGAAGCATGGAAGTTTAAATGGCCAGATTTAATCGACCAGAGATGTTATTGATTTGAACACTTGGTGATCACACAGCGAGCCTCTATAGAGGCTAGAGGACCACTTTAGGGGCTTCTCCACTAACTCCATCATGAGAGAATGGTTTGAAGTTAAATCTAGCCCTATCATCAGAATCAGTCATTCTTCGTCTCCCCAAGATTCGAGTTTCTTAAAGCTGAGTTTGATGATTGTTATACAGGGAACCTAGGCCTGACACAGATTTTTAGTGTCTATGGACAATTAGGATTCATCAGTTTGCTTATGAATCATATGAAACTAGTTACCTTTGCTTGCCCAGTATCAATGGGTGGTAATATCTCCAGCAGAGCGGGTATTCTCTCTTCTTTCAAGGGTTTAGATCCTTTTGTTCCTTTTGTATCAAGAGATTAATAATTGGTTCTAATCCCTAGTAGCTGCAGGAAAGATTCAAACTTTCCGATTATGAGGAGAGTTTTATAGTATTCACTTGATGTATCACTATTTAGCTTCTAGATTGAACATCATACGCTCGTCGGCTCGTTCCTATCAAGCACCACAGAGTGTTGTGTGAGAATCTGATCAGCACACTAGTATTTGAGGAAAGACCTAGATCAACCAACTCTACAGTTGATGATCTTGTAAAGAGTGTTGCTGGGATTGAGATGAAGAGAGGGCCTTCAGATCCATAATAATGGATTTGTGTATTGGTCTTTGGGGACCCTGAATCAAACCACTATTCAGATCTTCATTACTTTTTAAGTACCTAGTAATAAAGCTTTCAGTACTCCTCCAGAATAACTAAAATAAACAACCAAAAGTGTGTTCATTCTCTGACCTTAGACTAGTGCAAAATATCTAAAAAAATCAATATTCATTTTTGTTCACTCAGGAACAGATTTAGCAATTGATTAGATCAATCTGGAATTGAAATTAGCCGATCCCATTTAGGTGGGATAAGTCTGAGTTGACTTAAGTTGAGTTGAATCTGGAATTGAAGTGCCATAGCTATTTCTACATTGGTTTCCAATAACAATGGCATCTTTCTACTCCAAATTATCTTAGGGGGTTGAGGCTAGGTTTGATATAACTTCCTCAAAAGATATAGTCTCCTTAGATGCAATTCAGATCCCAAATACTTGAATAATTTTATATCAATGTACAGATTTAATAACATTAAATATTGGGAACTACAGAGATTCATGTACATTAGGTTCCTGCAATTTCACATTTGACACTCTAAAAAATACAAAAACTGTTTCTTTTAGATCCTTTTTTTTTTTTTTTTCCTTCTTGAGGGGGAGTAAAGCAAAAAATATGCCACTTTGTCCAGCTCCCTGTGCTGCTGTCAAGGCTGAAAAGTACAGTGGATGTGGCACCATGGTGAGTGTAACCATGGGTCACTTCAACATTAAATGGACATAACACTGCACCTTCTATAGCCCTGTGTCACATTACCAGATTTGAAAACAAAACCAGATAAAGACAATCACATAGAAATTATAAAGCCTGTTTCATCCTGACTTTTCATGCCAAGAAATGTTGGAGTTGTATGTTGGATATGTACATTGTATCCCATAGTTGTAACCCCACAGTTTCATTCAGCAATTCCATCTCTAACATAAGAAACTTAAAAAATAAATAAATAAACAATAATAATAATAATAAACCCAGGTTAGAAAGCATCTTGTATTTATCTTCTCTTGCAATTTAATTCATCCATTTACGACCGTCCCTATTCCTGCCGTAAAAGCAAGTAACTCCAATAAGAAATTCACTTTCCGGACAAGAAAAGTACCGGTGATATTGTACCAACAAGATTGTTTCTATTTGCAACAGCACAGTCAATGCCATTAATGTGGATTAAGAAGCCCATAGGCCATAGTAAATCAACTTTTAAGCATTTTCGAATCCATCTTGTTCCTTTTGATCGATCCCGCTATAACTTTCCCCAGCTAATAAAAAACGATATTCAAAGCATGTACACCCAAATTGCAACCACTAAAGCCAACAAACATAATTATCCAAAACAAACGCAGGTAAAGTTTACCTCCACAGCATCAGAATTTGGAAAAGACTCGTTAATCCAATAAAAACCAAGCGTGAAGAGCATTGCCCTAGAGAGGAACCTCCCAAGCCGAACAATGACAACCCTTCTCCACCCACTAATGTGAGCATAATCTTCCTGTCCGTCCTCTCGACACGGAACAGAGAAAATCGTACAGAAGCGACATATAACGTAATAGAGAATCGCTATCACAATCCCCACAACCACACGAATCGGAACGAGCGTGACCAGTGCGAACCCGAGGAGAAGTTTTTCCGACATTGCCAGTTCCCCTCTTCCCATCGTCCCGTAAACATCTCTTCTCACAAAAGCAGCAAATTTCTTCTCGAGTTCCTGCAAATCCTCAGGAGCAATAGGGGAGTAACTCGCGCTGGAATCGGATTTCAACAAAGGCCGCTCGTCCTTGCTGGAACCCTCGCCGCGAGGCTCTTCAGGTGGTTTGAGTTCGACCACAGGATGTTTCTTGGATTCAAACTCTTTCATCTCCGTCTCCATCATTGAATCCTAAGGTCTGAACCTAATTCCTCCATAAGAACCCCATGAAATTAGAGAAGCTTCGCTGCCTTCGCAAGTTCTCAAAAGGAAGTTACACGGGTAGAGGGAAATCTCACAAGACTCACAGATCAAAGTTTTGTCTTGTCGCTCTCCTTTTTTTTTTTTTTTTGATGAAATGTTGTCGTTCTCGTGGATCCTTATAAAGGTCCGCCTAAGGTTGTTATCCTCAGGTGTAACTGTGTCGGTCTTTGCATTCGAGACTTTTCTCTCGTGATTTGATAAGTTCATACTGTAGATGTCGTTAAAATAGAATCTTTCACGTAAAAAAGATCAAGCGGTTGACAATTGAGAGTGACCTCACTATAACTGAAACTCTACCGTTATCAAGGTTGTTAAGGCCGCCAGACCCAGAGTCCCAGACAGTGTCACACAGTAGACACCATGAGATTAGATCGGCGGCATTCTTTGTGATTACTTAAATCGTGCCACTATTCCCTCATCTTTGCGAGGGGACGTGCGCGTGAATCAATGCACGACCGTGATACCAATTCTAAATTCTCACTTCAACAATGGGTCCCACGTCAACGTACAGATGGACCCATGAAATATGAGAGATCTACGTTTCCTGTTCGCTTCAGTCAATGGGCTATCCATCCAGTGGTAGAAACGTCATTTCACAATATCCAGAGGTTTTTATTTTTTCGGAAATTACTATGGGCGCATTTGGGCTTTGGCTACGGCCCACGGGAGAAAGAATCCTGTGTGCTCTCTCTCGAGTTTGATTGACACGTGGGTAAATCATTTAAATTATCAGTTAGAACCATGGATTTAGGTATCGATATCGACATATATCCATTCAGATTGGATTGGATTGGTATATATCGGTCACTTTTGTCTTTGCATTTAAAAAAAAAATGCATTTTTTAATGTTTTACCCTATAAATGATATAGCTAGGTAATCGATCGAGATTGGTTAGGTATTGACATCAGTCTGACTCTCAACCAATATCAAAACGATACAATCAATATGATATTAATATACTTGAAAACATCCTGAGAAGATGAATTTCATGAAAAATGGTGAATCATTAGAAATTTTATGAGGCCAATATATTTTACCATGTAGAAAACTTCAAGGGATATAAATGAGTTCGTGTGATAAAGGAATTCGCATCCATCTCACTAATAAAGTTTCGTTTAAAATCCCTCTAATGAATGATCAAATTGAATACCCACCATTTCAAAAATGATCTCACATCAACTCAAACAAGTTTCAACTAAATCAGTTCGAAATCTAATACAAAGGGCCTGTTTGATAACGTTTCAAGAAACAGAACAAAAAGCGTTTGATAAAATTATTTCGTTTCACTTGTTTTCATAAATAGAAATAGAAATTTCTACCTATTTATGGTTCAAGAAATGACCCAGGCGAACTTGTTTAGCATTTCCTGGAAACGACTCGTGGCCATTCTTTCCTTGGTTACTATCGACTTTCAGAAATATGACTTATCAAACACTTTCAATTCCGTTTCTGTTTCTATAAATGAAAATTTATGTTTCTACCGTTTCTTGAAATAGAAACAATAGAAATGTTATCAAACGGGCCAAAAATGATCTCCAAATAAATTTCAACTCAATTCTATGGTGTGGGGTGGGGGTGTTGAGGAGGTTTTAGGCAAGTCAACTTGGTTGGTATGGCCTATCCAATTCCTATAGAAAACTAAAATAAAAGTATCATACAGGACACAAAACACCCATACTTGCTAGGCATTCGTGACTAACATTTTAATAATAGTAATGATCAAGTCTTAATGTATAAATAAATATAAACCATACACTATCATTCTTTTTTTTGGTAATTTATTATTTTTCACTTGTCGATCAAGAGCATCCTTGTACCTTGTCCACATTTGTGGTTTTCTTGGAAGTGTGTCTATCAAATCTAATAATTAGTGTTAATTATGTATTCTTTCGGTCATCACATTGTTTGATCTATGAAATGTCAATTTCAAGACACAAGTGTGAATGTATATACATATGAATCTTCACTGGAATATTATTGGATGTTTAAGCAACATGATTTGTATAAGTAGTTTATGATTTGATTGGTTTCTTGAAATAGTTAGCACTATGGTTTTTGATCTATCAATTGTTGATACATCTTTGACTATATATCAGTGCGCTAGATTTATGGTGTCGAGTTTTGTATGAAAAAAATGTTCATTACAAAATCCACTTCTTTTAATGAAAAATATGAAAGAGATAATATTTGTATATGATTGGACGGAATTCAAATCTAATGGCATATTTGTAACTAGTTTATAAAATACTTTGAAAATTATTGATTAGTATTAATGCTTACATTGTAAATGTTTTCAAGTATTTTTGTGGTTCGATTAATGGTATATTCTTTGTGCACATAATTACAATGATCACTTGACCAAAATAATAATAATAAATAATAATAATAATACTATGACATAAGCTAATTAACAAATTTTTTTTTAATGAAAAAAATTTACTGATGATGAAAAACATGTGTACAATCATTAGCTTCATACAATAACAATTATTAAGAACCAAACTTTTAGGACATTTGTGTGATATTGCTTAAGTGAAGACTGTGGCTGTAATAGTTATTGACTTGGGAGAAATAAGAGTTATTGTTCTTATGCGTGTGTAACGGCTAATGAGAACACATAAGAAAGGATCCACAAAAAGAGTCATTTTCATTTCCAAAGGGGTGGACTGGTCATTTTGCACCCCATGTGTTTGGGAGTAAGAGCTACATTCCATGTTAGAAAACATTTTTCCTTCAATCAAGGGTGAAATATGACTTGTGACAAATCTAGAGAAATGGTTAAAATTACCACATTATCTTTTCACTTGGCACAAGTAAATGTGTGAGAACATGCCATCCAACCAATAATCCATAAGTACCATGTTCAACAAATAAATTAAATAATTAATAAGGGGAGATTAAATTAAATATTTTGGTTATACACTGATAAACATGTGGGTTACTAAATAGAATATTTACTTGAAGATGATCACTCTCCAACCTCCATATAAATAGTGTAATTTCAGAGGGACGAAAAGAGAAAAATCAGCTGCTAGCGCAGGTGCTGGACTGCTGGGTAAGGATTAACGACCAGATTTGCCGTCCCCAATCGCTGCAACCATGGGCAAGGGAGGAGGCTGTGTACCCAGTAAGAAGCGTATGCCATCAGCTACTTCCGACGATCCTCCGAAGATCGCCGTAGATGCGCCGATCGCCGTCGCCGATAAGACCCTCCCTGATGATGCCACTCCTACGGGAGAAGTCACAATTTCGTCGCTACCTGCGAAGTTGAAGATATTTATCGTCTACTACTCCATGTATGGCCATGTGGAGGGTTTGGCAAAGAGAATGAAGAAAGGGATTGATGGGATCGAGGGGGCCGAGGGTTTCTTGTACCGTGTTCCTGAGATTCTGTCAGATGCGATTCTCGAGAAAATGAAAGCTCCTCCCAAAGACGACTCGATCCCGTTGATATCTGCGGCGGAATTGGCGTCGGCTGATGGGTTTCTGTTTGGGTTTCCGACCAGGTATGGATCTATGGCTGCCCAGATGAAGTCTTTCTTCGACTCGACTGGGCAGTTGTGGAAGGAACAGAAGCTTGCAGGGAAGCCGGCTGGGTTCTTTGTAAGCACTGGTACGCAAGGAGGCGGCCAAGAAACCACTGCGTAAGCCTACTTATCTCTTTTCCACTTGCAGCCTCTCACTAATTCAAGAATGCCTCTGTTATTACTCTTTTCATGATCCACATTCACTACATAATTGAGTGCAGAATTTCCTGATTAGTCGCATCGATATTTTGAGGAACAATTCCATTTTATGAGTTTGATATTTTGGTATCTGTATTTTTAATGAGATTGGATCATGGAATTCTGTCATAATTCATTAATGCCGTAATGCGCATATCATAAGCTAAAATTCTCTTTGGTTAATCGAATAATGAAAGAGTATAGCTCAGAGATCTTTTGCAGCAAAGCATGAGAAATACTTCTAATATAAAGGGAATCCAATTGCTTGAGAATAGAGTTCTTCCTATCGGTTGGTTGATCTGAGTTCACTATGGATCTGATATCATATGTGACAAAATGGGAAAGGAAATACAATTGACTTCAAAAAAAAAAAAAAAAAA
>NC_056563.1:20970230-20992075 GCF_013358625.1 Macadamia integrifolia | reverse complement strand
GGTGGGGGAATTTTAAGAGTCAACATGTGCTATTTGCTTCTGTTTACAGCAGACTATAGAAGAAGATATGGGAGGTGCTGCCACAATGGATCTGCATCGATACAAATCCCAAAATCCTTGTACTGGAGAATAAGAGGTGGAAAGTCAAATATTTAATCTGAATAGTAAGGATTTCTTTCCCTGGGAAACTATCCTTATCTTCAAAAGAAGCAGGATCTCTGGGTGCACCCTCATGAAGTACTCATTATTTGATGAATTGATGCATTTCTAACAGTTAGGGTTACTGAATTAAGTTTATGGAACTAGGGCCCTGCTTTTCTCAAGAAATGTAAAAGCTTTTCCTTGATAGCTATATAGATGTAATGTTTATCACTTGGCATGCCTAGTGGCTGCTGCAGAGTAATCCCCTTGTCTCTGCACAGCTGTTGGAGCTTGCTGCAAGATGTGCACCTGATCATGAGATTGTTCTTTCTTATGCATACAATTTTGGGAATAGTGAGTATGGAAACTACTACTATTTCTCGAGTCTCAAGCATGCTTTTCTCTCTGAGGTATCCAGCATCAGCTTTGTGAATCTGTGCTTCCATTCTGCTCTATCTGCTGCCTTATCTACTCTTCAACCACAGGAGATTAAAATCATCCTCTGTTTTTCCTCCCCTTAATCTACTTCGTCCTTTCCTTGGTTCTGTGGGAACACACAACATGCAACAAAACACATGATGTGACCAATGGATCACTGGCTTAGCTAGCAGTTGAGGACTTAGAGTTGATGCTTCCTACAACCAAAAAAGAAAGAAAGAAAAAAAAAAGAGTAGCATTTTCTGACTTCTACATTTGTACTTCTGATCATGTTTGGGAATGTAGTTGAGTGTAGCTACCATTTGCTTCTCAAAAATTGAAATATGATAAATTTCCATTACAAAAGAAAGAAAGAAAAAAAGTGTCTCCCCGGGTGACCAGTCTGAATGGTTCAGCCATATCATCATTCTATATTTCCTTGTTCCTCTCTTAGATGTTTGAAGTGTAGTAATATCTTGATAGGCCTAAAATTGTTTTGAATAGTATGTGTGCTGATTTTAGCTCCATTCTGTTATGGTTGCAGCCAATGTTTTATCCCGGAGATTTGAAGGAATTTAGTTGTCATCTGTTCCTCTCTTGTTAACTCTCATTCTCAAGATGTATTCTCTTATTTGTTTATTTATTTTTTTCTGGCAGTTGGACGGCAATCACCCAGTTGGCACACCATGGAATGCTATTTGTTCCCATTGGATACACGTTTGGAGCTGGAATGTTCAAGATGGATTCTATTAGGGGTGGTTCTCCATATGGTGCTGGAGTTTATGCTGGTGACGGCACAAGGGAGCCTACTGAGACAGAGCTGGCACTTGCAGAGCACCAGGGAAAATACATGGTGGCGGTTGTCAAGAGGCTTGCCCCTGTTTGATAACGTGTTTGGCCATCAGATCCTTGTCTATTCCACCTACGTTTTTAGGCTCATCATTTGTTCATTCAAAAGATTCATTTCAGATCATGATTTGCCATAGCGTTTCATGTGTTGGAAGGTTGTGTGTGAACAAACTACCCATGTTTAGCTACAATACCCTGTTCTTTCCATTTTTGCGAGTTCTGGCCCCATTGTTTGTTCAGAAAGTTGTATATGGTCTCAACTCTCAACTCCCAACACATCTTATTTCTGTTTCGTCATGGTAATAATGAAGTTGTGAAATGTGTTCTTTCGTATACTTCAGTTTTATTTTCATTGACTCCTTGTTTATTCAGAAAATTCATTTCTGATTGTGAGTTATTGGTTGAAGAGACTGGTCTTATTTAGCGACAATGCCTATTGCTCAGAAAGTTGTATATTGTCTCAAAGGTTTCTGTTTTGTGTTTCATTATGGTAATAATGAAGTGTTGAGTTTCTGTATCTTGTATAGATTGTTCTTGCTTTCAGTGGCTATCACATCTTATTCTATTTGATATATTTAGAAGATGTTCCTCAATTTTTATTGGAATGGGATGGAGCCGATTTCTACCTGATTCCTCAGATGCAAGCCACTTTTCCAGGTCTTGATTCCCTTGCACTGCAGACCATTATAGGCTTTTCAGCCAAAGATGTAGCTAAATTTTGCAACCGATCTCTTATGTTTCAAAAGGATCAGTGAATGCAGAGCCATGTAAACCAAACCGCTAATTTGAATCTGCATCTGGTTAGTGGTATCTGAATCCAAAGTCAAATTATCTGGAAAATAATCATCTAACTTGATTAGATAATCAATTAATGATTTTGAGGGTTCTTGAAGTTTAGACAGGTTCTAGAGAATGAGAAAAAGAGCTAAGACAACTTAAAAAGATGGATTAAAAATAAATTATATTCATTAGGGGGAGGAAGTTCTGGATTACATAAGTCAGGGAGTAAATGGATAGTAAAAAATCCGAATTTGATTCGCATCCGTACTTGTTTAGGGGATCCAAATCTGAACATAGGAATATCTGGATCTGATCACATCCAATCAAATTCGAGTCGTATCCAATTGGTTTACATCCCTGCTAATGGATGACTTCGATCAAACCTCGCCTTGAGTCCGAAGCGCTTTGATTTCTTAATTTGATGCAGTGAGACCGAAGTTTTTCTAAGTGGACATTACACCTCATTAAGCCTGCGTTTGGTTTGCATTCTTGGAATGCATTCCAGCCCAAGAACGCATTCTAGAACATAAACAATGTCGTTTAGTGTGCATTCCAATTCTAGATTCCTAGAATGGGGTTCAGAATGGCCCTTGTTCTGTAATGCAATAAAATCCCATTCCACGTTCTAAACTTGGGTTTGTTCTCGATAAAAAATGTGGTTCACGTCTCCAAGTCCAACCATTGTTTTGCTACGCAACCAGACTCTAGTTCACCAACCATGACTCTCTCTTCCTCGCTATCTTTGTCCTTTCCATCGTCTTAATAATGAGTTGCTCTCCAATGACGATCTTGGTCCCCTGACTCTAATTGATCAACCTTATTAGCAGCAATGCAGAACATCAATACCAAAAGAGCAAGGGAAGCTATGTGAGCTTCGATGACGATGGGTCAACTGATTAGCTTAGTTTTTTTGGAAAACAATCACAGCATAGACCAGAGCCGATCCTTCTTCTAGATTGCATTCTCTACCCCAATTTGTAAGGTTTTCATAACCAATTGAATGCTCGTCGTAGAAATCACCCTCTTCTGGTGGACGGATTGATCAAATTCAGGCTTCTAATGATCCTGAGCATCCAGATTGCGTTCTATCCCTTAATGTAGAACTCCTACAGTAGAAATCAATAATCCTTCCCCATGCTGGCTTCTATCAAAAGTAACCCCTCTCTGCCTAATTCTAAATTGACGGTAAATATCAATGCAGCTCAGCTATTGAAACAATTAGATATGATAAAATTACAAGTATCAAGAGACTCTAATGGATGAACAAGCAAACCCATGTTAATATTTCTACGAAAGAAAATAAAAAAATGGAATTGGAATTCAATGATCACCTACTTGATGGTCTCTAGTTTGCTTTCCGTTTTTTATTGATTGTATATGCATTGTACTTAATCCTTATTATATACCTTACAAATAGATTTTGCCTATCAAGTGTTTGATGAAATGCCTGAGAATTCTATAAGCCTCATTTTTATAATAAAACATAGAATTCTATAGTCAAGAATGCACTTTGCCAAATATACATCCAATCAATGCTCTCAATCTCATTTAAGAATGCATTATGTTGTGAGAATGAGAATGTGCATCCTAAGAATAGGAATGCATACCAGACACAGCCCAACTGTTTAATTTGCAATTAACCTATTCTGGCTCTTAATGAGATGGAGAATGATCTTCCTCCACTCCACTCTCTCTCTTTTCCCATTCCATTTTTCTTTTGTTTTTGGTCTTGCGTTCCCATTATCTTAAACGAATCATCTCTTAATTTGAGAAAATTTCAGTCATTGGAGATTAGAGAGAGATCTTCAACAAAATTCCATTTTCTTTTTTTCCATAGATGATGTAGGATCAAATTCTAGCAAACAGATTCAGAAGCTCAGTGAACCATGAAGAACAAAACCTGTATCCGATTGAGGCTTTTTATTCATAAGAAAAAGAAACACAAATGCAGGAGAACCCAATCTACAGTTCTCGATTTCTTCTTCTATGAATTCTGAAAATTCTTCTTCCTTCTTGATTTTAAAATAAGAACACGAAAACAATGAATTGAGTATTACCAGTAGAATGATGCCTAAAGCAGTGAATGGAGAACCAGTTTAACAAGACAACCAGTTCTTGTGAGTACTAATGAGAGCTGAAAGAAGCCCAGCAGAAGCTAAGAGAAGTGGACTTGAAAGCAACCCATTTCCTTGCCGCATATCTGAGAACGACATCAACCCATCTGCGAAATCTTGAACAATCGAGAGCTTCTTCATTAATATCTTAAGCTTCAATTTACGCATCTCTGCCGATTCCTTGCTGTATTCTTCACTCCTCAACGCAGAAATCTCGATCCTATTTTTTAATCGAGCTTTTTCTTCATTAATCTTCTTCAGATCCCTAGTTTTCAAAGAAATACTACCAAAATACCCGATGAACTCCGCCCAAGCGCTGATTTTCTGTAGCTTCGACGAATGCTTACTGTCGATCAGACCCGTTTTGGCCAACCAAACGAACTGCTCGATGAAGTAATACAAACCCTCGCCCCCGTAAGCGAGGACGGAAAGGATTAACTCTTCATTGGAATCGAAATTCGCGTTCCTTAGAGCGTTCAAGTCTTGAACGAATTTACCTAATCTAAAGGCTTTACGGCTAACGGCGACACTCGTTTCGAAGCTCTTGAGACGACGGCTCAGAGGGAGGGTTTCGGGGAGTACCGAGGAAGCGAGGATCATTTTGGAAGCGTATCGGCAGATCTTGATGAGCTTGTCGACGCCATCTCTCTTGGTGAGGTAGGCTTCGAGATGATTCAAGAAATCTCTCTCTTTCGATGATTTCGCAGCATCAGATTTTGAGTTTTGTAATGGATGCGCTTTTGATTCCACAGAGGTTTACAAAAGAAGAGATTAGTTAAGATTGGTCGCCTTATCATATGGGATTCGAATGCCGCCATTATAGTAATGTAGGCACTAGATGAAGAATTCAGAAACTGGATTCAACGGCCATTTCGGTTCCGGGGGTGTTTTGGTCAAATGGCTCGGCAGCTTTTTTGGTTTTTTGATGAAAACCTTCCGCTTTCATAGAACCGAAGGCTTCTCCGCTGTTATTGACGTTGGCAGAAAAAAAAAAAAAAAAAACTCCCACAGAGGTAGAGAGATAGAGAGATAGAGAGATAGAGAGATAGAGCAATGGAGGATCCTCTCGATGCCCTGAGGTCTTTAATGGCTTCCCATTCTCCTCCTCTTGATGCCTTGATCGTTCCATCCGAAGATTATCATCAGGTCCACCCCTCCTTCCTTGTCTCTCTACATTACTCTGCTTCAACTTAGTCACTTATAGACTTTTTGCATAATTTTAACTTATATACTGTGAGTCTCTGACTTCTAAAATAATTTTTCGATTATCTTATTTTAAAATACCTGAATACGATTTTCAGTTGTTCCGTTGCTACCATGCTGGATTTTTAGATCTTTCATGTATGTTATGCTGATCATCACAATAATCATTTTGTTTAGACTGGATCATCACAATAATCATTTTGTTTAGACTGGCTATGTATCTAGTGATGTTTCTAATTTTGTTTATTGACATTGGTGTTGCAGAGCGAAGACGTGTCTGAGCGGGACAAAAGGCGTGAATTTGTTTCTGGATTCTCCGGAAGTGCTGGTTAGTCTAAATTATGATATTTCTAGAATTGTCCTTAGCTTCAAAAAATCAGATACTATTATCATTCTCTCATACAGTTTAACTGCCTTATTTTCATATCAGGGAGTTGCCAAGAGAATTGAATTCATAATCCTTCATCTCTCGGCTTTAGCAGCCTTTTGTTCACGTTGATCTTTCAATGAGGAATAACCATATCCTATGTTTTCGGGGTGCATAGAAATGGATGATTGAAATATTCAGAATGATTGACCTGACAATTCCTAAATATCAGCATGGCAGTGTTTGGAATTTCAGAATGGGTGATTGGAACAATCAATTGTCTACTGCCAGGCCTAACTTTTCCGTGATAATTCTATTTAGGCTTCCTCTTATTGCAAGATGGATGGCAACAACATGGTAACCCTAGTAGTGACAATAATAGGGAGGATCATGGTTGTAATAGCTTAGAGAGAGAAACGGCATTCCAAACATTAGAGGGAAGGATACCTTAGATTCTAAGCTGGGTCGGAAAGGGATTACCATATTTAGAAGGGATGGATACCTCAGAGTCTAATTTGGATTCTCGACTCAATTAGAACTCAAAAAAGATAGAAATCTCAATATAGACATACTCTATGTTTGCTGAATAATTCCCAAATGAAATTGGAATGAGATATGAACCGATTAAAGCTCAAAAAGTTAGAACCAACCCCCCCCCCCGGGCGGTCGGGTGGAGTGATGTTCTTTCAAAATTTTGGCCAAAATTGAGCCAAGAAAAATGCATCCAGGTTAACTTTGACCTCTAAAATAAAGTACTGACTACTCAAAAGTCAAAGTAAGTTTAGATATCTATGAGTAACCCACAATTGATCGAACTTTATATTGAAAATGACTACAAATAATTGTGAATAGCCAGCATAAACAAACTGATTCAAATTCAACTTCAAATAAATTACGTTTTAAACAAGGTTTGGACGAACTCTCACTTTCTAATGCACACTTCCCAGCTGAGGTATAATACTTTTTCCGGATGTAAAATGTATCCTCAACTTAAAGAACCCTGACAGGCATAAGGCTTGTCCTGGTCAGCATTTGATTAGGCATGGGCCTAAATATTAGGTGTGATGACTGACTGGGCATGGCCTATGACTCGGGCTGGTATGTCTGTTCGATCCTGTTCTAGTCCTTGCTCAAGACTGGCAGATTGCCTGCCATATGCAAACCACTACCAAAGACAAAACATTGTGTATTTCTTTTATTTCGGAAAAAAGCATTAGGGGTTTCTAAACTTCTTTTCTGGGGACTTTGTTTATCCACAGGGTTTTTAGTTCTTATAGATTAACTAGATATTCCTCATTCTTGTTGAATTACAACATATCTTGCAAAGCACTTATTTACGAAAAACCCTTGAATATTTCATTCAGGTTTGGCACTTATAACAATGAAGGAGGCACGGCTGTGGACAGATGGGCGGTACTTCTTGCAAGCAACACAAGAACTAAGTGACCGGTGGAAGCTTATGCGTATTGGAGAAGATCCAGCTTTGGAGGCTTGGATAGCTGATGTGAGTCGGTCAAACTGAAACTCCTGAAAACCAATAAAATAAATGTAGCACTGTATTTTTTGACATATTTTTCATTGAAATTTTGTGCATCAATTTCTCAAAACGTGTCAGGGTCACAATGTAAATTTGGATATCAGTACTTTAATCTTTGGGAGAGTGAATGCTACCTGGTAGCTAATGGGAGTGTGTGTCGAGGCATCCAACATTTGGGGGGGGGGGAGATGGTCATTTCGCTGCCTGTGTCTAGGCACAGGAGCCCATGACCGGGTAGCATTCTTTTCTCCTTAATTATTTTAGATTAGAAAGGATATTTCTTATCAGTGTCTTTGGTGCTATTAACAGTCTTTTAATGCCAGTCAGTTTTACAATTTCTTGATTCTTGTTAATGTTCTTGGAGTAAGTCTCAAATATCTCTAATTTTCTTTTAATCAATACAAAATAAAAAGAACTCTTGTTCTTTTGGAAATTCTTCTGACTCGAACATAAAAATTTCAGTAAAGCTTCTGTTCCTTTTCTTTTTATGTAATGAGATTCAGATGCTTGAAAGTATTCTGCTTTCTTTTTTGCCCTGCCATTTCTAATTTTCCCCAAATGTTTTTAACCAGGTACAACCTGGTGCCTTTAGATGATATCTATGACACTTTGACTATAATTGTTACTTCTGATGCTTAATTTTCATCAGTTGGAGTTTACGTGGTGTATATGATCTGCTATGATTTTTATCAGAATCTGCCAAGTGATGCTGCTATTGGGGTCGATCCTTGGTGTGTATCAATAGATACTGCACAAATATGGGAGCATGCTCTCGCAAAGAAACAGAAAAAACTAGTGCAAACATGCACAAACATAGTAGATGAAGTTTGGAAGAACAGGCCTCCACCAGAAATCAAACCTGTTTTTATACATCCGCTGGAATTTGCGGGATGTGCTGTGGCAGGGAAGTTAACGGATCTCAGAGAAAAGCTCGCAAAGGAGAAAGCTCGTGGTATCATTATTACAGCGCTTGATGAGGTAAATCCCATCCTTCATAAACTTTGTGCCTGAGTGGATTGCTTTTGGACTCCTCTTGAATTGTAATTGGTTCTTGATTGCTCAAGAAGTTAATTTGTGTTAACTTCGTTGCAATGCAGGTAGCTTGGTTGTATAACATTCGTGGAAATGACATGTCATACAATCCAGTTGTTCATGCATTTGCTATTGTAACATCAAGCTCAGCCTTCTTTTATGTGGACAAAAAGAAGGTGTCTGCAGAGGTCAGTTTCTTAAAATAGGCTATGAATCTCATCTAATTTTGCTCTGGCTCATTTGGAAGCTATATGCTGGAAAAAAAAAGACACAAGTATGGATGCAAACTGGAAGATGGTAGGATAGGAATTGGGTTATTATTTTACTGCTCATATCCACTAACGACACTTCTTTCTGTCTTGTTATTTTTATCTTATATGGCACAGAAGGCACTGCTTTCTCTTTTGGAAGATGCTGCTTAGTATATTGCATACAGTCAGACCCATGTTCATGATATACATCCATACACAATTATAGGACATGCATTCTTTATCCCATTTCTAATTTCCATCAACATTTTGGTTCAAGCAATGAAGTAGAAACCTGGTTCATTGCTCAGTTATTCTTATTTTTTCTAACATCAATAATCATTACTTGAACTATTTCACTTAAATACCAGATAACTCTTTCCGTCCTTTCATCAGAATTCATGCTATAGCAAGCAAGCTACTTAACAGTTTTGAATGTTCATGCTTAAGAGCTGAATGTTCACTATGCAGGTATACTCCTATATGGAGGAGAATGGAATTGAAGTCAGGGATTATGACGCAGTGAGCTCAGATGTTGCATTACTTGCAACGGGTCAGCTGAACTCCTCAGAAACCAAGGGAACTCCAACTGAAGTTCCAAATAATGCTGAACTCAGTTCTACTGAAACAGAAAATGGTGAGATTGAAGCAGAAGAAATCAATCATAACGTCATATGGCTTGACCCTGGTTCATGCTGCCATGCACTATATTATAAACTGAATTCAGATGAGGTTCTGCTGCAGCAGTCTCCCTTGGCACTTGCAAAAGCCATCAAGGTAGACTCATAATTGAAACAAAAGGTCACATTATTTGTTATGGTTAGTCTTCGAAGATTTGAAAAGTCTTATAAAAGACATTTGTGCCATTTGTTGCTCTCCCGCAGTTTAGATTGTGAACCATCTAGTTAGGGTAACTACAATACAGAACTGGGACACTATTGATGGTCTTTGAAAGGGAGGCTAAATCTAGTGATGGTCGTTGAGTTAGAGACTGAATCTTAAGGGATTTGGCTGCTTCATTTCCATTTTTCAGTCAGTGAGGTATTAATTTGTTATAACGATCCTCCTTGGTTGAAAAGCCAGCGGCACAAAGCTACCATGTGCCAGATTATGACTGAACACCACTAAGTTAGAATCCCGGCTAAAGACGCGATGCATGTGCCTGTCGCCCGTTTGCCGACCCAGATAGTATTTCTGTCCTATTACGCTGGCCTTCGGGACCGGAGTAATGATTAACAAGGACATTCGTGGGCATTCGTATTTCTATCGAGCTTTCTTCTACCAAAGCCTTATTACATTGTAGTAGGTCTGGTGGTGGATTGTCTTGGGGGTGGACGTAATGCACGTGAGTTGCAATTCGTTTGCTTGTGGTGGTGGGCTTTATGCTGGTGCATTGAACCACTATTCACAGATACTTCCAGCTCGAGTTGTGGGTTTCTTATCTAGTAATGCGGAGGTGTTTTTTTTTTTTCTTTGGATGAATAAACTATCATTAAAACAGGAAGAAGAAAGGATACACAGTCCGAGGGGGAACAAAAGAAAACAAAGGACAAAGTTGCACAATCGAGAGCAGCCTAGGGAGGGGGATGTAAGATGGAGATGGGCAATCCCTAGGCAACAACAGTGAGCCTGTTCCTTGGGGAGTCCCTTACATGCCTATGGGGGAGTAGCAAGTTTGAAGTTGACAACCAAGGAGATGGCATTCCGAATCTTATCATAAGATCTAGATTTGGTAGTCCATCTTTGAAGATTATGCTCCATCCAATTGTGGGATATCGTAGCACGGAAGGCAAGCTTTCCAGCAATGTCATAGATAGAATCACCCGCAAAGGTCATATCAACCCAAATCCATTCGTGCAACAAGGGAGGGGTGTACAGGAACTAGGTCAGCAAGAAGCAAGCACTCTTTTCCAAATGGAACAAGAGAATGGGCAGCTGAAGGAAAGGTGGTTAGAGTCCTCTGTCCCATTCCAACAGAGGCAGCAAGCCGGAGGGATAGGGATGTGTCTGCGGATAAGGAAGGATTGGGTGGGGAGGCAGTTGGAGAGAGTTCACCAGATAGTGAAACTATGGTGTGGAATATGACCCTTGAACCACATAATTTTTTGCCACAAAGTAATGGGATTATGGGGTCTGATGAGTGCCCAGGCCGAGGAGGAGAAAGATTTGGAGGGGGAAGCCGGGAAGGGGAACAAATAAGCTTATCTCCCCTTCCAAGATGACCTGGTGGAATGGGGGGGGGGAGGGAAGCCCAAAGGACAGAGAGAGGGAGCCCAGGAGCCATTGGAGAGGATGGAAGAAACCATGGCATCTTTGGGGAGACCGGAAGAGTAGAAGATCTAGCTCCACAATAGAGAGAATGGCCCCAGGGTGCCAATTGTCGAGCCAGAGATGGGTGGTGGAGCCATCATCAATGAGGAGGAGATGGCTTTGAGCCCCAGGGGCCTAAGGGGGAGATTTTTACACCAGACCCATGAAGCATTGGGGGGGATGCGAGTAGTCCAAACGGAGTCCCTTTTGAGAAGGTGAGAATTAACCCAAGAGACCCAGATGTTGTTATGCTTGGAGACAATCTTCCAAAGAAGTTTGAGGGCACCAGCAGAGTTAACATCCTGGATCCTTCTAATACCAAGACCACCCTCCGATTTGGGGAGACAAACAGAGACCTAAGAGAGGGGGTGAAGGAATATGGAGGAATCATTTCCTTTCAAAGGAAAGAGCAGAAGAGGGATTCAACTTTCTTGATAGTAGAGGGGAGCTCGTAAACACCAGACCAGTAGATGTAACAAGATTGCAAGACTGACCTAATAAGCTCAATATGGCCAGCATAAGAGAGGAATTTGCTCTTCCACAACTGAAGCTTCTTCCGGATAAGATCAAGCATAGGGGCGCAGTGGTGCGCAGATAACCTAGTAGAGATAAGAGGGAGGATGAGATAACGGACATGGAGGGTTCCAGGAGAGAACCCAATGAGGGCTAGGAGATGGGCTTTAGAACATCAAAAACTCCAGAAAAAAAGAGATGGGATTTGAGAAGGTTGACACGAAGACCGAGCAAATGCTCAAATAGGCTGAGAGAGGACATGATGGAAGTAATGGAGAGGGAGTCACCCTAGAGAAGATCATGAGGTCATCAGCAAAAGCCAAGTGGGTGAAGCCAAGAGATTTACACTTTGGGAGGGGGAGATGAGGTGAAGATCAGTGGACGACTAGATGGATCTGGAAAGGACTTCCAAGGAGAGGGAGGAGAGAAGAGGGGAGAGAGGATAGCCTTGGCGGATATCGACAGAGGAGGGAAAATATCCGGCAGGGCTTCCATTGACATGGACAAAGAAGCGGGGAGAGGAGATGCAAGAGTGAACCCAGTGAATAAAAACAGGAGGGAAGGATAGTGCTTGGAGAACATCAGAGATGTAGTCCCAACGGATAAGGTCAAAAGCTTTATGAGATCAATCTTGAGAAGGGCAGCTGGAGAATGGGATTTACAATCGAATCCTCTTACCATTTCGTGGAAAAGAAGGATATTGTCGGAAATACTCCTGCCTGCAATAAAGGCCGATTGATTAGCACTGACTAAGGAGTCAATGACAGTTTGGATCCTGCGAGCGAGGATCTTGGCAATGAATTTATAGAGGAGGTTGCAGAGGGAGATGGGTCTAAAATCAGACATGGAAGAAGCTCCTTTCTTTAGAATGAGGCAATTGAAGGTGTGACCAATATTATGAATTTGAGAGGGGTTAAAGAAGAAACTTCTGATGGCTTTTAGGAGGTCGGATTTGATAATGTCCAAACAAGAGGAGAAGAACCCC
Organism: Macadamia integrifolia; assembly: GCF_013358625.1. Taxonomy (NCBI): domain Eukaryota; kingdom Viridiplantae; phylum Streptophyta; class Magnoliopsida; order Proteales; family Proteaceae; genus Macadamia; species Macadamia integrifolia. Next base: position 20,979,579 of record NC_056563.1, on the reverse strand, counting down.
ATGCTAAAGCCATAAGGGCCAAGGGCTTTATTAGATTTGTGGGAGAGGACAGTCGAGGTGATTTCCTCATCGGAGGGGATGGCAAAGAGGGGAGGGGAGAGCTGGGGGGATGAATTTATTGAGAAACCATGGGGGATGGGATGGGATGGGAGGGGAGGGGAGGGGGAGGGGGAGGAGGGAGGGGATTGAAGAGATCAAAGAAATAGCTGGAAGCTTCGGGTTTGATGCTATCTGGGGAGGAGAGGAGATTACCATCTCTAGCAGTGAGGGAGAGAATAGAATTGGAGTTGTTCCTGTATTTAAGGGATCTATGGAAGTAGGAAGTGTTGGAATCACCAAGCTCGAGCCATTTGATGCGGGTTTTTTGCTTAAGGAAGCTCTCTTCTTGAGCAATTAAGGCGGCAAGCTCTATTGTAGAGGATTTCTCTTCCTCAGCAAGAGCAGAATTGAGAGGGTCTATGATGTAGATTAGTTTCCTAAATAGGCTTGTTTTATTAGGAATAAGCCTAGGGTTGGGTTCCATACATGTTGGGCCTTTGATCCCATGTGTTTTGAATGTAATAGACCACTTTTATGGGTCTAAAAGGGGGGCTCTAAGATTGAGTACGGGATTACTAGTTAGTTTCCTTTTTAGTCGGGTTTATTTGAGTTATATTTGTTTCCTTACGAGTCAAGTTATTAGTAGTTAGTTTCCTTTTTCAACTAGTTTCTAATTTCAATTAGTTTCTAATTTCAGTTTTTAGTAACTATTGTATTAGGAGAATATTTGGTTTTCTTTTTTAGGAACCTTTTATTTTGTAATTCCCTCCCCCATTAACATTATAAATAAAGAAGAGGAGGCTCCTAAAAGCCTAGAATGATTTTGATAAAAAAATAATGGTTGTTACTATTATCTTCTTCAGGAAGAGTTGTCTTGTGTTTGATTAAGGCTGAAGGAATTGGTGTTTAATTCAATTGAATCCTTTCGGCGTGAAGTCCAGGAGGTTTTCTTTAAGTATTATTCTTTCTTTTCAAGGTTATTTACAAGATTATATTGTGGTTCTACAGCCAGGTAATAGATCTGAACTTTCTTATTTCTGGTTGTGGAATTCCCAGATTTCTCCTACTCGACTCTTCACTGATCTGGACAATTAGCAACTTGATGGATCTCCAATTTTGGTCGATTGTTAGGCCAAGTAAAAGGGTGGTTTGACCCTAGTTTGGTGCTGATCAGACCATTTTCTGGTCTGTTTTCTCGGTTCTTATAATTCTGGCCGATAGGTTCTCTGCCCAAAATTTGATTTCTGTTTTTATATCTGTGTTGAAGATTGACTGCTGCCTTTGTTCTCCATTGGACTGGGACTTATAATCATTAATTAGGTATGCTTATTAGTTCCTTAATACTGCTCTGTTGAAGTTCCTAAAGTGTTAGGATCGATTACCAGATTTCAGAACCTACTGTCCAGATTTGAGTTCTGATTTCTGTTCTGTGTTGCTGTGAATTTCTGGATTGTTAGCAGCTGTTGATCTGAACCTAATGGAGATCTTATATTGTCATTAAATTCCTGTTTTAGTCCTAAGACTGCTAATTTATTTCGATTCTGTGTTACTGTTCATTAAGATCGATTGTCAATTCTGGTTTGTTGTTGAAGTCTGATTTTCTGCTATATGTTTGCTGCTGGGTTTGGTTGTTCTTTGGTCTAAAAGTTCCTACAGTTTTGGGTCTAGTTGGGTGTCAAACCTAATCCTACATTAATTGGTATCAGAGCATGGCTGAGAACAACACCCCCACCTTAGCTTCTATTATGGAGTTTCTACAGAAATGGAGAACTGAATTGAAGGCTGAACTGCAAGCTTTGCGGACTGAACTGAATACAGGGTTGTTGGCTGTAGAGACCCAACCACAACAACCTATCGGTGATTGACATACAACACCCGAAGTGGAAGCGCCATTGAATGTAGCTGCTCAGTTGGATAACAGGAGAGCAAATCCTAATCTGAGAGCACCGCAGAGGGTTCCTGTAGTGCAACCTACTTTTAAAGAACACATAAGGGGTTATTTTGAGATTAAACATCCCACATATTAGAGGTACTCTGGAGATTCACAAAAAGCCAAGCTCGATCTCAAGGAGTATGATTGTAGGTATGACCCTCAAATGTTTTATGATTGGATAGCGGCATTGGATAACTACTTTGACTACTATGACCGATCTGAGCAACAAAAAAATTAAACTAGCTCGTGGTAAGCTAGTTAAGGTTGCTCGTGATTGGTGGAGGACCAATGAACATGAACTGGAAGACCGTGGTAGAGAACCTACTAGTCGGGAGGAGATGAAGCTTGAGCTATCAGATAAATACTTGCCACGCAACTTCAGAGCTCGCATACAAGACCAGGTGAACTCTCTTCGTCAAAGGTCTATGACTGTTGTAGAGTATATGAACAGATTTGACGCACTTTATTCTCATACAGGCATAAGGGAGAATGAAAGGCAATTGTTCTGGATTTTGACTGGGATTACGAGCTGAAATCAACAGGGGAATCAGAGTGGTTGATGTGTATTCAGTGAGGGATTGCTTTGACAAGGCCCTACGAACATAGGAGCTTATAGCATAACTAGTTAGAAGGTTTAGTTTTCAAACTGGGGAGGTCAAGAAAAATTTTCCAACAACTAAACCTAGCAGCTCAGCACCCCCAAAGTCCACTTTTCCTCCACGGGCTGTTCACAATGGAAAAACACCCATGACAGGTAGTAATAAGGTACAGTGCTTCCATTGTCAAGAGGTAGGACACTTTGCTAAGTCTTACCCACATAAGCAGAGGGCTAATGCAATAGCTGAGGTTGAAGACTCCAATGAGGAAGTTGAGTCAGCTCTTTATCCATACTCCTTGGAAGACGATGATGATGTTGGTAGGTATGACTACGACCAAGAAGATACTAATGATGATGGCACTTATGACATTCATGTGATTAGTAATGTCTTAGTGGTTGAAACCATGGAAGAAAACTCCATTGAAGGATTCTACATTGGAGAGAGCATTTTAAACAAGACTAACGCTGTGGAATATGAGGTAGTGATTGAAAGCACTCCACAACAAGTCTTTGGGATTCATGATGAAAAGGAAGAACTTGTTCCTCCAATCCTTGATGAGAATGTTACCAACGTTGATGACTTTATGCATACAACGTTCACAATTGGTATCGATTCAAAGGTCGAACATACAGAGTTTGTTATGCCATCATGGTTCTTCGAAGAGAAAGCTCCACGCCTTGAAGCCTACATTCCACAAGTTTACAAGCAACCAGAATTTTGTTTAGGAATGGTCAAAGCTACTACTCACATGTTGTTTCCCCCTCATCACTGAAAAATTCGGAGACAAATTTTTTCAAGATGGGGAGAGTTGATGCAGATTAGTTTCCTAAATAGGTTTGTTTTATTAGAATAAGCCTAGGGTTGGGTTTCATACATGTTGGGCCTTTGATCTCATGTGTTTTGAGTGTAATAGACTATTTTTATGGGTCTAAAAGGGGGCTCTAAGATTGAATGTAGGATTACTAGTTAGTTTCCTTTTAGTTGGGTTTGATTTGAGTTATATTTATTTCCTTACGAGTCAAGTTATTAATTGAGTCAAATCATTAGTAGTTAGTTTCCCTTTTCAACTAGTTTCTAATTTCAATTTTTAGTAACTATTGTATTAGGAGAATATTTGGTTTCCTTTTTGAGGAACCTTCTATTTTGTAATTCCCTCCCCCATTAACATTATAAATAAAGAAGAGGAGGCTCCTAAAAGCCTAGAACGATTTTGATAAAAAAATAATGGTTGTTGCTATTGTCTTCTTCATGAAGACTTGTCTTGTGTTTGATCAAGGCTGAAGGAATTGGTGTTTGATCCAATTGACTCCTTGCGGCGTGAAGTCCAGGAGGTCTACTTCAAGTGTTATTCTCTTAAGTTTTATATATTTTTCAAGGCTTATTAAAGTTGCAAAACCAGGCATGTAATCTATCATTCTGCTGCCCAGAAAATTCTGCAAAATAGAGTATCCGCCCCTGCTGGAAGGACCTGTTCTGGTCATCCAATTGGGCCAGTTTATTGGTTGAAGGTTCCTCCCTATTCCAGTGAGAATCAATCCAACTCTTGGCTGATTCTGCTCAGCCATTGATGAGATATCAGAAATCTCCGGATTTTTGTCTTTTAGTGGACTGAAGTTTCTACTTTCTGGAATCGATTTCTCTGCTGATATTATTGCTGATTTCTGGACTCCTGATCTTATGTGTGAGTGATTTGAAGTTGTTAATATACTTGTTCAGTTCCTGGGTTGGTTCGAAAGGCTGCTACTGGTTTATTTACTCACTGTTTTGCCTAGTCTGTGTCTGTGTCTGCTGCTGGTTCTGTGAATTGATTGCTGTCCTTATTCTTCAATGTACTGAACCTTCTAAATAGTAATCTGAGTCAATCATATGCCATTTAATATTCTGCTGTTGAAGTTTCCTGAAACTATTGGGATCAACTGCTAGGTTTCAGAACCTGCTGTCCAGATTTGTTAGTATACTGCTGTTGGATTATTGTGGAGGTTATGTGGTTGTTCTTTGGTTTAAAAAATCCTGCAATTTGGGTTTGGTTTGGCTTGTCAAACACAGTCCTACATTAAGTGGTATCAGAGAAAAAGGAAACTAACTACTAATGACTTGACTCAATTAATAACTTGACTCCTAAGGAAACAAATATAACTCAAATCAAACCCAACTAAAAAGGAAACTAACTAGTAATCCCGTACTCAATCTTAGAGCCCCCCTTTTAGACCCATAAAAGTGGTCTATTACACTCAAAATGCATGGGATCAAAGGCCCAACATGTATGGAACCCAACCCTAGGCTTATTCGTAATAAAAAAAGCCTATGTAGGAAATTAATCTGCATCAGTCTATCTGAAGCTTGGATTGAATAGAGGCAAGGGAAGCTTTGCAGGAGGAGACCCGGAAGGAGATGTTGCCAAAGGTGGAAGAGCTCCAAGCCTTGAGGGCAGATTTGACATTTTTAAGCTTTTTGGAAAAAGCCATGAGAGGGGAAGAGTAGGCTTAGGAAGCCTTATTCCACTCACAACAGACAAGAGGTAGGAAGTCTTGGTGAAGGGACCATATATCAAAAAATTTGAAAGGTTTAGGACCGAGGGAAAGAGAAGGGTGGATAGAATGGGAGATAGGGCTATGATCAGTTGATCAATGATCAGAGATGCTAGGGAGACTGAAGGAGGCATGAGAAGAAGGAATGGAGTCCAGCCAACAGCTATTGACTAGGAGACGGTCGAGTTTGCATCCATTTCTGCTGGAGCCACTCCTCTTATTGTGCCAGGTAAATTTGTAGCCACCCCAGCGGAGATCATTGACAGCAATGTCATCCAGACAATTATTGAAAGCATCAACAAAGGTGTTATTAAGAACATGGAGTTGTGTGTTCGAGTTGTTACTTCTGTGCTTAGTGGGGCTATCAAGAATTCGTTATCTCATTCCTCCTTTCATAAAAGTAGGTTGGTGATGGATTGTCTTGGTTGTGGACGTAATGCATGTAGGACACTTTGGATTGACCGATCTATATGGTACGTCTGGTAGACAGCCAATAACTTATTATAGTCTGTCATTATAAGCCTGTGGTTGATCTGTAGTAGTGCATTAGGTTGACAGCCGGCACTTATTATAATTAGCCATAACCCGTCAACCTTTTTGCATGGATCCTCACGCTCATCCTTGCTTGAATCTCCATGTAGCCGACCCCATTAAATTGCGATAAGGTTTTGGATGTTGTTGTTTATTGTGGATCCTCTTATATCTGGTGCCTGTTTATTGAGATATGTTTTGACTTCAATGAGAAAAAGACAATGTACATGGATAAATTTTATGGTTCCTTTAGGTTCCTGCAATTTTTTTATTTTCGGTGATCATTATTGCCTCTATAGTCTGTATTGGGTTGAAAGAAAAACAAAAAATACAGCTGAAACTGTTTTTACATACTTCCGTGGACAAAATTGTCTTTGTATTATACTATAGTGTTTCTTTCCCTCTTTTAGTGGGATAAATTTATTTTCAAAATAAACGAGAGTAGTACAAAAATTGTCCCCGTTCAGAAGAACTGGCCGTAAGCAGCACATTATTTGGATGATTGTTCAAAAGCTAGATTATAGTATGTTTTTGGGATGTTGCATTACTTTCTTTTTCCCCTATTTGTATGTCTTGTAAGATTATCTCAAGATTCTCAAACCACTTTTTTTTGGCGTTTTGATGCTCCATGTTGTTAAGTTCAAATGATAGGGGTAATGTGTAAACAGAAAATTTTCCAGACTGTTAGGCCATGGCTGGCTATGTTACTTGTATTGCATGCCCAGTAGAGTATCACTTTAGATTTTCCTTTTGTTGGATCATTTTGCCCTTCCATATGAAGTTTTATTCCACAGTTTTATGTTTTCAGACATCTTTAAATATCACTTGCTTAGTAGTGCGTTTATGTGCTAATTTTTGCTTATCAATTACCTCAAATTCTAGAACCCTGTTGAGTTGGAGGGCTTAAGAAGGGCACATATCCGGGATGGTGCAGCTGTTGTGCAATATCTTGTCTGGCTGGATAAACAGGTACTATTCACTAATTCAAATGTTCTAATTTTATCTTTACTGGAAGCATGGTTTTAAGTAGTTTCGGGCTTTCGGCTGAGACAACTTGGTTTTGACATGATCTAAGACGAAACTAAGGGTTGAAACTGGTTTTGTTACTGCTCTTTGGGATTTTGCCAAAAACAATTGCAGCTTTCGGCCAAATCACTTGATTTCCCCCCCCCTTTTTGCATTCTTCTACTCATTCAACCCTTCTACAGTTTGGATTTACGTGATTAGAGGTTGAAGGTAATGGTTTTTTCCTCCAATAGGGCTAGCGTAAGACAACATTCAATGAACACTTGCAAACTTGGGTCCAAACTACAAGTCCCATTTTTGGGTTTTTTTTTTTTTTTTTTTGTGTGAAATTATTCGTGGAAGAGGTGTAAAATGATAAAAATAGGCAGCGCAACAAAAGGGTGAAAAAAATCATTTTCTGGGTCTTGAAACCTAGGTTTCGATTGGCCCAGAAAAATCCCATGTTTTAGTCAAAACTTGAGATGTTTCGGTTTTGGCCAGGGTCGAAACCTGGGACCTTGCCTGGAAGCAACAAGAGCTGTCTTAGAATCTCAAATCTTCTTTGAATTCCATAGTATATTTTATGTAATTTACTCGTCCAAATTGCTGTAGGATCTAGATTCTAATGACATGCCGAAATTTGTTCTTAGCCTACAAGTATCATTTCATTCCACTGGATTCTTCTTGAACACCTACCCCCTCGCACAGACAACACCTGCCACTTGGAGTACTTTTTATTCTGTTTAGTGAATTACTTAGTTATATATTTCTGTTTCAGTCAAATTTGCCTGTTCCCCTCCTTTTAACAAGTTCCTTCTTACAACTCTCCCTACCTCCACCCGGCCTCCCCACAAAAAACACACACATTCTGCACTAGAACTAAATAATTTCTGGTGGTCATGTGGTCGGAGTGCCTGTTTCAAAGCCGTGCTTGCTAGGGTTCCTCAATTCTTTCTAAATGTGTGTGGCGTGCATGTGATGTTGGAGTGCCCATTTTAAAGCCATGCTTACTAGGGTTCTTAAGGAAAGCCATGCAAAAGCTAAGTCTTGACAGTAGTTTGACATCAAACAGAGCTGTTTGTAGGGCAAAGATCCATGTTGCCGATTGCGTTTAGGTGGATGGCACGGCGGTGTTACATTGCCTTGTTTCACTTCTTTGCTTTTTCTTTACTCCTTTTCCCTCTTCTTTCTTTTAAGCTTTTTTGACAGATCCATGTAGCCGACCCTATTCAGTTGGAAAAAGACTAAGTTGTTGTTGTTGCTTGCTTGGGTTGTTAAATTCTTCTTCTAAATGTGTGTGGCAGCATGTCTTGTTGGAGTCTGTTTGTATTATTTAACAAAGTAAATATCATTGAGATTACCCGAAAGTCTGCTCTATATTTAGTTTCAGTTTATTGTAGTTTGGGTTAACTATTGACCATATTTTTGCATTCCATGTTCATCAGAAAGAATTCTAGATTTCTGGGCATATATCTCCTATTTAATGTGTCATTATACTATTACTATTCTCCTAAGAACTTGATATTTTATAAATTCTTGTTTAAGACATGCTTTTCAATTTCTTTATATTTGTATCTAACTTATGCTTTCTATGGAAATCCCTCAAACATAAACTTATTTTTAAATTTGCAGATGCAAGGGATTTATGGGGCTTCCGGTTACTTCTTGGAACCTGAGGGGAAAACTAAGAGAAAGCATTCGTAAGTATACTTGTTCCCTTCCCAAAAGTGATCTGTTGTAATAGGATCATGACTAGATTTTGAATTGTATGTTATAATCCTCGAGCTAGTCAGTTGAGCTCATAGTTTCTGGAATCACAATGGCTTTCTTTTCCTCTCTAGAACATTCTTAGGCTGCTAACCATGGTTTCATTTTTCACTACATTTCTTGAGAGGATGTCAGAAACTGGACCAATGTCATCCATAAGGTCTCCAAGCATGGTGTCATTGTGTACCATTTCGTGTTGTTGGGGTTTCCATTTTTTTTTTTCTTTACAAGTGTAAGATCACGAGTTCATGAAATGATTTTTCTTGTTTTACTATCCTGTTTCCTTGTTTTATTATGTTGTTTAGATTGGCTTGTATTGTGGTTGCTTACCATACAGCATCCAAAGATCATCGTAATATTTTTCTTTTTTGTGGTGCATTTTTTCTAGTCTAATATATATATATATAGTGTTGCATGGTTTTTCTCTTTAGAGGGTGATGAATTTCTGAAGCAGCCCACCTTATTGGATCCCGGGGACTATGCTTCTTTAAATGTCAACCTTTTTGGAAAAGCTTTAGCTCAATAACTTTTAAGGATATAAAAGGCAACTTATCGAAAGGAAGGAATCAGCTAATGTAGAAATTAAATTCTTTAATCTATAATTATGGCGCAGCATGATGACACTTCTGTTTCTGTGGCATGTTTCTATTCCAGAATATCATTTTATATTTCGGTTACTTTGCCAATTTTCTGGACAAAAGAAAAATGTGTTTGGTAATGCATAGTAATTTCTATTTCTGGGCCAGAAAAGAAACACAAATGTGTCTGTTATGCGCAGTAATTTCAGTTTCTGGAACTTTTATAAATTTTAAAAAATGCCATTGAATACCCAAAAATTTGATGGAGGTGGTGGTTGAAGTTGCATTGGAGGTATTGTTTTATTCTGAGTATGAAATTACGCTTTGCCTATGAAATTAACCATATGCTCATTAAAGAGTAATCCCCCC
>NC_056563.1:20970076-20970210 GCF_013358625.1 Macadamia integrifolia | reverse complement strand
CAACCCCCCCCCCCCCTTCTTTATTTTTCTTTTTTGTTTCTGGAACAAAGAAGTTCCAAATTAAAGCTTCTGTTTTTCTATTTCTCAGAAACTTTTTTGTAACTGGTTCATTCTCCCCACCCCCGCCCCCCCAA
>NC_056563.1:20913673-20970056 GCF_013358625.1 Macadamia integrifolia | reverse complement strand
TAAAAAAAAAAAAACCAGCAGTAACAAACATATTTCTATTCTTTTTTAATTCTCAGGAACAAAGAGAAACAAAGAGTTATCATGCAGGGCCTAGGTGACTAACCTGATTAGCTCTGGATGATAGATCTTCATGTGAAAGCACACTGTTGGTCAGATGAATTTGTTGGGCACTTCTTATTTGGCTTCTTTTAAAAGAACTAGCAGGGATTTTTTTTTTTTTAATCTAAAATTAAAATCCTCTTTATGTTTACAACTAAGATGCAAGGCAAAATAACTTTCAAACTATTAATGGGTGTCTTAATGCCTCCGCTGAGGTGGGATCATAGATATATGACATGTACTTCAAAGATGAAAGCTGTTAACAGTTAACTGTTGTAATTGTAGAGCATCAACATCTTCACTTATCATAGAGCTCTTTGGGTGCTTAATTTAAGTGGGTAGACAATCTTTGTGCTGGGAGAGTGTCAGTTGTGCTTTTTCACGTTCCATGTATTATATTTCTGTTAACAGTTAACTATTGTACTTTAAGAACATTAAGATATTATGTGGTAAAGTGGTATGCATTATATCTGTTTCTTATTCATGCTTTCTACTTTTCTTTTGGTTTACACATTGGCAGGGAAACAATGAAACTAACGGAGGTTTCTGTGAGTGATAAGTTAGAGGGTTTCCGTGCAACAAAAGAGGTATAAATATATATATATATATATATAATAGATATGTTAGATTAAAAGTATGACTTATTATTTTATTTCTGGAAAGAATCTGAATATTTCTTATGAGATTCCATATGTTATTTACAATCTAATGTCTGGGAAATTTGTTGATTTTTGTAATTCCGTCTGATCCTGATCCTATTTCACAGGATCATTCCTCTTAGTGAGTTAGACCTTCGATCAGAATTTTGGCGAAAGCAGAACTGTAAATACCGAGTTAATTAATTTCTCTGTTGCTGGTTCATTGTTCCATCCATTCAATTCTGGCTAAACTTGGAGGTTTCTTAATCTTAAACCCCTAGGTCCCTAGAAACCTTATCACGGGACCTGCACTGGTTAGTGGCCCTTTTTACTAATGTTACTAGATTGCTTTTACTATTTTTAGTAAATTTTCAAAATTTTTTTTTTTTTTTTAATAATTGCAGCATTTAGAATCTATTTTAGGACTTGATATTATATAGGATTTTAAGTTAGAACACTTTGTTATAGAGCTAAGCTGCAAAGCATGGCATGGCCATGGATAGATGAAGTTTCTGAATTTGGAATTTTTTCCAGTTCTGATCGTTTGGTTGTTTCCAAAGATGACAACCATTTGTTGGTACCCTGGCTAGTTATATTGTGAACTATCTGTTGCTGATTTTTAATTTTTTTGGACTTTCAGAATATTTAATTATAACAGCTTGGTGACCATACATAGTGACATGTTATTGAATTCTGCAATCAGCTTAGTGTAAATGGCTTAGGTGTCGCTTTCAAGATTTTGGTGTCATTCAATTTGCATTTGTGTCTTCTATATTTTGTTGTTCTGTTATTTGATTGTGATGTCTCTGAGCCAGTGAGCCTTTTGGGAAAGAGTCTACACAGGATTTTGTTGACTGACCCAAAGTCCTTGGGTTTTGATTTTGTTATCACGGAACATGACCCTTGCAAAAAATATTTGCTGTTTTATTGGACTCAAACCCATCCTGTATCTCTAAATCATTGGCCACTTTTTAGCATGTCAAGTTGTTAATTGAAAACTTGTGCTCAGGAAACTTAAAAATAATGGTTTTGTTCAATTATTTTATTTAAAACTAAAATTTCTATGAACTTGGTGTTCAGATCTGTCAGTGAAATTTTTAATACTGAGAGCATGAATCTTCCTCTAGGAAGCAAGGGACAAGAAAGACTGCCTGATAAGCCATGAAATTGCATGTAGGTCGAAAAAGAGCAGTTGGTTGAGGCTTATGGTTCTGGGAAGTCGGAAACCTACATTATGGGTATAATAGCCTCGGAAGTCCCTAAGAGAAATTTAAAGCTTTTCGACGAGTGTTGGGACTCCTAAAATACCAATTCTCATTGGCTTGCTTTTGAGCATTGCTCTGATCCTCACCCTCTTTCTTATAGTTAATTCAATGTGAGGTTGATTTGGGATTATTTGGGTAGGTCCTGTATGGAATGATGTTCCGGCTACAACAGAAAGTAGAGCGCCTTATATTGACACTTCCGTTTTCACTTGGGGTCCAGCTTATGATTGTTAAGGGAGATGCAGTTCTTATGATCTAGTGCTTACCTCAGATAGGAGAAGTGTCGAAGCTGTTTCCATCTTTCTTCTTTGGAGGCCTTGCCTTTATTATCTCAATGAATGTATTGTAACATTGTATGCTTAGATTGGCATATTCCTTTGCAAGCAAGCCTCGAGCTAAATAAACATGGTGTTGAAACTTAATCGATGTATATATTGGCATGTGGGGTCACATGGACCCAACTTTTTTGCATGTTCACCTTTTGTTTGCCAGGCTGATCAGATTTCTTGTTCATTGACTGAAAGATTCTTTTGAACATCACCAGCTTTCCCTTTGATTACATATTTTTTCTATCTTCCCTGGTTTTAGATGTTTTTAAAATCTTCCCTGATTTCATATTTTTCATGGCTTATCTGCAGTATTTCAGAGGGTTAAGTTTTCCTACTATATCATCAGCTGGGCCAAATGCAGCAATTATTCATTATGCTCCTGATGCAGAAAAATGTGCGGAGCTTGATGCAGATCGTATCTACTTATTTGATTCAGGAGCACAGGTTTATCTACAATCTTGAATATCTTGTCCATAAAGCAAAAGCATGACTGGGCATGATGCAGCCTTGAAAACCCAATCCTCGGTTAGGGATTAGAGATTAGATTGGGTGCAATCCAGGCCCAGATCTGCTGAACCAGGGGTTGACAAGCTTGCTGGTTTTGTATTTTCACCAGCCTGCGATGGGGTAAGAAAAGGAAAGAACTAAGAAGAGAGAGAAATCGTAATAATAACTATTTTTGAAATTAATAATGATAATATGTGATGACCGAATTTCAATTGGAGGGCATAGAACTGAATTTGAAAGACTTTTATTAAGTATTAATCCTATGCAACTACTTCTCCATTTCCAAACACCTCAAAGCAATGGCATCTGCGGGATTCAGGACATATGAGAGTTCAATCATTTATGTATGATTCCTCGGCCACTCCACTTTCCAATCTCAATAAGATGAATTTCTTGAAAGAACTGTTCAAGGAAAAATGATCCCTTCTCTCACCACCAGTGGCTCCCCAGACTTATCCCTACCTTTCCATCAACAAGGTTCAAGAGGAAAGAGACTGCCAATGGGGAGAGAGAGAGAGAGAGAGAGAGATCGGTATGTCTAGCGGGTAAAAGAGAGAGATAAGCCTTCCTAGGATAGCACATTTCACTCAAAAAAATCTTTATTCTGTCATTTATATAGGGGAGGGGGTGAGGTGTTATATTTATTTATAAAATTCAAAGTCAAAAGTAGAAACCACCAAGAAAGAAAAATAAAATTATAGGACTCTAAAAAATAGAAAATAAACAACTATTAAAGAGGACCTCATAAGATCCAATATCAGCTACTACTGATAAAATAAATCCTAAACTAATCAATTATGGGCCCACTACTAATAGTATTTTGTTAAAATACTAATGTTATACACCCCTTTAGACCTACTTTTGGCCTTATAATTCAGCTCATTACAAATAGAAATACTGCAAACAATAACCCATAACCAGAAGACTTGATAACTGGACCAATTTCTGGACTAAGACTGCATTATGTCGGTTCTTCTTTACCATCTATTTTTTTCCTCCCCCCCCCCCCCCCTTTCTTTTCTTTGGAGTGGGGTTGGTCCCAGATGGCTTGTGGATGATTCTTATATATGTGACTCACCCTTTTCATCAGGCCATGGGGGACATTTAGCTTGTCCCTCCAAGGTTATTAAGGCTTAAGGCGATCTAGGAGGGAAAAAAATTAAGGCCTAGGTGACCAAGGCGCCAGTCCAGGCTGAGCCGCCTTGACGCCTTGATAACTATGTGTCCCTCCAATAGAAAACCTGAGATTGGTCATGTGTGCAGCGCCATTACATTCTTAAACTAATATTCCCAGTAAATGGTCATGTTATTCTTTGTAAAACAGCTGGTAGGATCTTTAAGTTTTGATAATAATGGGGGTAGGACTTTTTCCATGTGTCATAGAGCTATTGAGCTGGAAAGTTCCCTACATGTGAAGGATGAGGTAGCCAACATATGGATGCCGTTTAGACCTCCACTGTTGCCACCTTTTAAAATTCCCAGCCATGGGTACTGTTACTGCATGTAATGTTTCAAAGAGCTCTTCTAACTTTCGTCTATAATAGCCGGCTTTGCCCTTCAGTCATATGAAATTCTTTACTGAAATTGGTGATTTTTGGTTTTTAAGTATCAAGATGGAACAACTGATATAACACGTACGGTTCACTTTGGCAAACCTTCAGCTCATGAGAAGGCATGCTATACTGCGGTAAGTAGACTCTCTTACTAGTGTTTAAAATTGTCCTCGTTTTAAAATTTGTCCTTCTTGTTTAACTCTTACCATTTCCGATCACATTACTTTTAGTTTCTATGCTACAGAAAACATTCTTCTTCTGACCTTTTTGTGGGGATAACAACTGGTGGGTTTCAAGAATACCAATCCTAACTAATTACCCTCCCCCCCCCACCCCCCAACCCCACCCCAAAAGGATCCCAAACCTATTAAATATTTTCAACTTTTACCTTTCCTAATTCTAGGTGATTACATTAGGTAGTTGGGCTCCTTGGGGCTAGGTTGGGCAGGCCTTTGTTTTTCTCTATACCTGTGCTGGCCCTAAACCCCTGTGAGGTTCCCACCATACCTGACCAGTACAGTTTTTTCACACATTTCATACTGTGGTTGTTGATTGACTTGTTATAGATTACCTAAATGACTATTGAATGCATCATCTGGATAAGGTCTTGCCTCTTTCCATCCTATGCAATGCTATCCAATGTGTAACAGTAGATTTTGATCTTAAGTCTTGATTTCGGTTTTAAAATAAAAAAAAAGCAACCCAGTGGATGAGGCTTCCGCTACTAAAAAGCTAAGTCATCTAAATTGGCTGTCGTTCTCATTGCAAATATCTTTTTCCTGATACTTGGAATTTGTAGTGGATTTCTTAACAGTTGTTTAATTTAAATGTGGAGCTGTAGGTTCTTAAAGGCCACATCACTTTGGATACTGCCAGATTTCCAAATGGAACTAATGGTATTGTCAAGTTACTGCTATTTTCTGGACTTGTAATAGGTTTCAGTTTAAATTTAGAACTATTTTTCTCACAGGACATGCTCTTGACATTCTTGCTCGAGTTCCATTGTGGAAGGAAGGTCTTGATTATCGACATGGTACTGGACATGGGATTGGGTCTTACCTGAATGTTCATGAAGGTAAGCACATTTTGACTTGGTAAAACTACTCTTTGTTTCCAAGCCATTGTTCCCCTGCCACTTGAGCTTCTATTTCTATTTGATGTGCCTGTGATTTGATTATTACAATGCCATTTTTTTTTTAATGTATGCTGAGCAGGACCCCATTTGATTAGTTTTAGACCACAAGCTCGAAATGTGCCATTACAAGCTTCAATGACTGTAACAGATGGTTAGTCATGCTTTCATTTAATGTTTCTGTGGCTTCTGTTTGAAAAGAACTGATCATAAGATGTTGATAATGCTCATTGATTTCCTGAAGTTGGCTTGTGCTACCTTTTGGTGGATTACAGTTGAGATTGATGGACTTCTTCTTTAATTTATAGTGTTTTTAATCCATAAGGATTATAGGGGCCTGTACATGCCCTTTTAAAATTTAAAACGCAATCCATATATTTATTGAACAAAGAAAAATCGAAGAAGTAATTGCAACTGATGCATATATTTCGGTAGTTTTTCTTTGAATTTTCTCAGGTGCTTTGTTAGGGTATGTTTGGCTGCAGGAATGAGTGATGGGTCTCTGGCTAATGAGTTTCTTCTTGAAGAATTGGGAAAATTCTGGCTTGTGCCTTAATGGACACAGTCCCTCCTTTATTTATAGTAAAATAGCAGTCATATTCCTTGCATGAATCTAAGTAGTCCTAATTGAATTATCCAGCACTTCTTGTCCTTGACAAGCTGAGGAGAACACCTTCCCCATAGAATGCTTCAAACTGAATGTTGGCAAAAGTAGAAAAAAGCAGTCTACAACGTGCTTTTGGTTGATATTCATAAAAAGAAAAAAGTGCCTTTTTGTGGATGATTGTATTCTTCTTCCCTCATTGTGCTGCAGGTGAAAAAGCAGGTATGCTCTTAGCCTGGATTTGTCAAAGCGGGACATGACAACTACTGCAGCCAATATGCATGAGGCAGCTAATCACACATTTAAAATATATTTTTAAAAAATATGTATTCCCCAAGTATCTAAGTCTTAATTTCCACTGTTAAAACTCAAGATTTGCTGATGTTTCTCTACTAAGAGGGAGGGGGGGGGGGGGCTCTAATTTTACTAAAATTTCTGATCTGCAATACCTGTGGCATATTTTGTATCACGGGCATGATTTTTAAGAACACATAATGTTTTATCCTATGGTGGTTGATAAATGGTGTTTGAGATCTTTATACTGGAATTGTTTCAGAACCTGGCTACTACGAGGATGGGAATTTCGGTATAAGATTGGAGAATGTGCTTATAGTCAAGGAGGCTGACACAAAATTCAATTTTGGAGACAAGGGTTACTTAGCCTTTGAGCACATAACCTGGGTAAGTCTGGGTATTCATGAGCATCGTATTTCGTGCTTATTTTGTTTACATCATTTTTACATCTCTCTTGATTATAATATTCCATTACTTTTGGATGTGGTTTTAGTTCTGTCTCTTTAAACATCATCTTACCTAGGATGGGAACTTGGCAAGGTGAAACAGCTGAGTCAGATGAGTCAATGGTATATATTGCTATCTAAAAGCTAACCTTCCTAGGCCCAATTTCTAGAAAACTATGCAGACATCTTTTGAGAATGTTAGTTGGTTGATCTCATAAAATTGTCCTTTCCTTCTGTTGTATGGTGAAGTTTTTAGGATCGGGAGAAAAACTGATTCTAGTTTCTTCTCATGCTTTTATATAGTGGGAAAACATGACAGTTGCTTTTGTTAATGAGTGATGATGATTGGTGCCAGTGTGTCATATTTTTTTCTTTGGCAACTATTATAGGCACTGGATGATGCAGATCCGAATTTCAAGAATTGAAATTGGATCGATGAGGGCCCAATTGGACACTCAATAAATAATAGCAATAACCAATGGCAGAATTATAATTAAACTCAAGTTAAAGAGAATGGCAATTCTGCAAATAAGTAGAACCTTATAACAGAATGGCAGTTTTGTAATTAAGTGGAACTTAACCAAAGGAAAACCAAAAGTGATTTGAGTGGAAAAAACAAACGTATGGTCAAGGACAAACTAGGAAGAGGAATTTAAAATAAGGATAAACCATAATAAGTATAAAAGGTAAGGGCACTTGAGAAAATAAGGGGAAAAAAATTAAACCTTCACTTTATGAGGTTGTCTTCAACCTCACGACACAAACAAGAACCAGCAGAAAAACAAAGAGAGATGGCGGTGATGATATCTCCTTCAAAACTTTTCTGTTAGGCCTGAGATTCGAGGCGTAGGGTCTCAAGAGGAGGCTCTTTCAAGCCCATATAACCAGCACTTGGATTTACCAGCAGGAAGGTTGCGAGAAGGGCCTGAGATTCTTCCCAGCGGTAGAGTGGCGTCAGTCTCAATTGCAGGTATGAAAAACTGGTAGTAAAGGGACTGTTCGGCATCTGAAATCTGATGATTTGTGTCGCCTAGGGGAGGGTTCCCTTCGCTCTAGACCTTAGCGCAAATAGACCAGCCACAAAGTAGCAGAACCCAGTTTCCCTGCAACCTTCGCTTAGAACAGGGTATTCCCAAACAGAAAAGTAACAGTAACTACAGTAACAATAGAGAGGAGAAGAGAAGGAAACCAGAATAATAAGAGGAAGAAGAGAATGAAAAATGAAAGAAGAGAAGAAATTGGAAAATTTTAGAGGAAGAAGAAGGGGGAATCGGCAGCCATGGTTCTCATACCAAAACTCTTAATCAAATTTTTATTTTTCAAAATCTAAAACTGCACTTCTCCATTGTTTACATGTTCAATATAAAAAAAAATCAAACAATTAATGGCAACTACTTGAAAGGAAACTATTCTAAAATTAGAAGCTAGCTAATTTAAAGATAACTTGTTTCTAAAACAAAAGAAAATCAAATCAAAAAAAATTTTTCTTTTTCCCTAAGTCCATCGTGCAACTGCATCACTGGATTGTCACCTGGTCAGCTAGTTGCTGTCCATTAGTGATTATGAAGACCTGCACATTTTACCATTTCCTCATGCTTAGGAGCTAGGTGAAACGATTTCTCTAAGTATTGCACCTCCATGAGCTCAGCTGCCATTTTTCCTAGGCCAAAATACTAGCAAATATGCAATTGGGGTTCAAGACCCAACATTGAGAATCCATCTTCCCCTCCCCCCCTTCTTTTTTTTCCTGGAAAGAAATCCTTCCATAATTCATTTAACAAACCCAACGAGACACAATTTACCTTGACAATTGACTTGTTTTCTGGATCGTTGTCCATTCTTTCATTCTTTTTTTTTTTTTCCCCCAAAGCATGCACTTAATGTTCTTAGGATTAGTTTAGTTTTCAGCATCTCTTCTACAAGATCTTCCAGCGACAAAGCAGCAGTTAACCTGCCAGATTGGTGGGTTCGTACCACACTGCATTAATCCACCACATCAGGCAGGTGTATCAAACATAAAAAATGCTTCTTTCAATATTTTTTAAGTCCTTTGTGTGTTTCCTATATGCAGGCTCCATACCAGAAAAAATTAATGGACCTGCAACTCTTAGCACCTGAAGAGACAGAGTGGGTGAACAGATACCATTCCAGATGTAGAGAAGTTCTGGAGCCGTACTTGGATGAATCTGAGATGGCATGGCTGAAGAAAGCTACTGAACCTTTAAGTGTGTGAACATATGTGTTGGGAGCCTGCAGCATCATCTGCTGCTTCAACTAGGACTCTGCAAGGTAACTTGTAATTTTTACCCCAGTGCTTTCTCAATCTGAGATGAAAATTTCTGTATGTATCATTGAGCTTTATCATTGAATCCAGTTGGTTAGTTGTCCTGTGTCATCATACATCTTTTAGTCAGATTGGGAGTGCTTAGGGGAGGCTCGTGCGGTTTAATGATGGGTGCATGCTCAGATCCTTGACCATTCATGGAGGCAATGCACCCCTAAAATTGTCAGCTTGTCATTGTGAAAACAGGGTACCCAATTGTTAGCAGGAGACCTCTGATTATCCACTTTAATTTCATTGTGTGTTACCTTTCACATTTTGAGAGAGAGATTTCTGAAGGCAACTGGGTTAATCCAAGGCTCCAACAGTAAAGGGAAGTGACTTTGCCTCTAAGAAAAAACCTCGAGTTCTCACTCAAGTATTATGGGTTGTTCAAGGTGATGAAGAGAATATGGTCAAAGCCCCTCTTGTTCTTTGGCGCAAAGTCCTTTGGTTTAAAGGTTGCATCCCCTGTCACAGCTTCACTGCTTGCCGATCTAACTCCAACTGCCTCCCAACGGAGTCCTTTTTCATCTACCATTATATTCAAATTCCTTTTGCATGCTATTTGTGTTGGAATGGAATTGATGATGTTGACCACCTCTTCTTCTTCTGTCCCTTCTCCTCTGTCATCTGGAAAAGAGTTCTAAGTCTTTGTTGGCCATCTAGCAGAAGGGTTTTCCCCTTTAATAGAGAATTGAACTGGGTTGATATAATTTTTAATGGCTCTACCATTTGTGACACTGTTGGGAAGTTTGCTTTTTGCGTCACTATCAACCACCTCTGGATGGAGTGGAATCTTCGTAGATAGATATCTAGCACCCATTTTTATGATAAAATTTAGAATGCCATCCATTTTGACGTCAACTCCAATCATAGGGTTAGAGATTCATTGAGGAACATGCTCATTGTCGTCTCCTGTGGTCTTCGCCACTTGATGGATTGTTTCCCCTAATTGTTCCCTTCCCCTCTCTCACCTCCTCTCCCCCCCCCCTTTTGTTTCCTCTTTTCCTTTGTATGATCTCTCTGTCTTTATATTGTATTTTGTTCATAAAAAATAAAATTAAATTAAATAAAAAATATTGGAGAGAAGGTGACCGTCCAGCACTTCTTCCTATGGTAAACAACAAGGATGAACGACTATATCCTAGGCCTCAGCCGGTTCTGGGCCATTGGATACAAAAGAGGAGGGAAGAAATTCTATTTCATTGGCAAGGTTTATCCCCGCCTGAAGCTACCAAGGAAGACAATTTCCATATTATAGTCTTGGGGACTAGACCAAATTTCAAGGGAAAGGAAATTTTAGGTGTCATATGGAAAGAGTATGTCTAAGGGGGAGTGTTTATTTCCTTTTTTTTTTTCTAAGGAGGATTTTATTTTGTTTTATTATTATTATTTTTTTAAGGGGGAAGAGTTACATGGAAGGTTTCTAATTCTTTCATGTCTTTTAAGTAAGGGTAATTTGCAATGCACCCTTAGAGAATGCCACTATTATAAGAAACCCCCTTGTTTCACCAATTTAGATTCAGACCCCTAAATCAATCACTGTTAAGGAATATGCCACATATGTTGACAACTATATTTTATTTTAAATTCCAAAATACCCTTACTAAATATAAAGTACCTCAAATACCCATGTTTTATTTAATTTACCTTTCCCCAAATCATAAGATTTGGACCACCGGCGATCATTCAAAGCACTAGAGATCACAGGGGCAGCGACATCGGTGACGAACGACGACAGCAGTGACCAGCAGGAAACCTACAAAAAAAAAAAAAACTTGTTCTTGAACTCTTGGTCGCCCTGTAAAGAGCTGGAATCCATAAGCTTAACAACAATTTCTTGATCGGAGGGGGTACCATGGTAGACGGAACCAAAGTCTCCTTTCCCTAGGCAGTTGGAGGAGGAGAAGGAAAAAGTAGCGTGGCGGAGAATGGTGTAGGAGAAGCAATGGGGGGGGGCTTTAGATTGGCAGGTACCGTTTCTGTACACTAGGTCAGGTTCTTTAAAGTAGGCTTAGGGTTAAAGAAAATGTTTTTTTCTTTCTTGTTCTTGGCCATTTACTTTCTTTATCAACTTCTGATTGCTGATGTTTAGATAATTTTAAGAGTTGAGGAGAAAATGAAAGATTTGAATACGGATCTGTTCCATTCCCGAACAATCATAGATTTCGATTTCTCTCCCGATGCAAATGCTAGCTCCGATGGCGATTTTGGTTTGGTGTTTAATGACCACAACCTTCCTGGTCGAATTCTTTGAATCAAAGTCATGGTGGGATTTCCAAAGAGCAAATTTGACGGCGAAGGTTGTAATTCCAATCGATGATTGTGCTCGGAATCGGAAACAAAGAAGGGAGGAGATCAAGAAGGAAAATGTTGTGGATTATGTTATGTTCTGGGAGGAGCAGATTTTGAATGTTGGCCATGATTTTTGTGTTTGAAATGGGCCTAAGCCTATTACCCCAAGTTGAAGGAGCGACGGAGATCTTAGGTACTCGCCAGAGCTGTCTCATCCGTCTCTCTTTCACGACCTGTCGAAAGTTGAAGAAGATCCTCACCTGCAATGGGAAAAAAATCGTCTGCAATTCCGATCTCGTACAATTCCATGCAATACCAGCTTTAGGCAGTGACACGTGTATTGATACCAATACAATGGTCCAGATCTGGTACAACTAATAAAACATTAAATCAATGAAGAGGCATTTAAATCAGATCTGGACCATTGTATTGGTATCAATACATGTGTCACCGTCTGAAGGTGGTATTACACGAAATTGTACGAGATCGGAATTACAGACGATTTCAACCCCCTGCAATGACTTTGATTAGGTGGTGGCAGTGGTGGTGTGGCGGTTAGTGAGAACAACGGCCGAAGCGAGGGAGGCGGAGGCTGGCCTGACGGCATGGCGAAAGCAAAGGAAGGAAACGCTTAAGAGACATAAATCCACATAAGGGTATAATGGTCATTGTAACTCTTTATTTAACAATGACTGACAGTAGGGGGTCTGAGTCTAATTTGGTGAAACATAGTGGGTGTTCTTATAATAGTGGCATTCTCTAGGGGGTGGCGTTGTAAATTACTTTTTAAATAATGAGGGGGTTTAGAGTGTGGAGTGGGCCTTTTTTGTTGACATGTTACTAAGGTTAGTTATCGATCCGTAGGTTGAATTGGTAGAGCCTAAGTCGTTTTGAGGAGTAGCTCTTATTACAACTTTGTATTTGAAAGTTGGGGTAATGTTCGAACGTGGGAGAGCGTTGAAAAAGTTACACTTCCCTCCCCTATATGTAGGGGTGTCAATCGATCGGTCCGGCTTGGTTTTGGTCTGGGTTGAGTCGGTTTTGGCGTGGAAAAGTTGAAATCGAAACCGAAACCGAACCAATAAGGAAATTCTGGTTTTGGTTTGGTTTCGGTTTCGGTGCAGTTTGTTTCGGTTTGTCTTCGGTTTCTTAAATCGATTTGTAACCAGGTTGGTTTTGGTTTTTGGTCCAGTTTGGATTCGACTTTCCATACAAATGTTTACAAAACTATGCAAGTTTTATTTTTTATTTTTAATGAATTTTGGAGTGTTTCGGTTTCTTACCGGTTTGGTTTTAATTTCGGTCTGGATTTTGAGCTGGTTTCGATTTGGTTTCGGGTTCATCCGATTTTCGGTGCAGTTCGGTTTGGTTTTGGGGTTGCAATACTCCAAACCGAACCAACCTAATAAGGCTTCGGTTCGATTTGGCCGATTTTACCGGTTCAGTTTAAGAATTGATACCCCTACCTATATGTTTCAAGTATTACACTCAGACCTCCTTCGAAGTTTGTAATTACAAATGCTACTGGAAGCATATGTTGATTGAATTTTTTGACCCCTTTCCCCCTTTAATGTCTCTTTTCATAGAAAGAAGCAACCAAGGCCCAAGGGTAAGAGACCAAAGAGGGAAAACAAAAAGGACGGCAGAGAAAGAGATGAGTCTCTTCCATCTCTCGGAAGCTTTTCTTCTGTGGCTTCTTCCAAGTCCAATAATAGCGCCACAATAAAAGTATTTCTGCTGGGGGCAAAGAGAGGTTCTTAGATACAGTTAAGCCAAAGCTGGAGAACAGATATGGTTGATGAACCACAACACCAACCAGAACCAGAAGCTTTCATTTTCACAAAAACCGAGTGGGATTGGGACTATTCTCTCTTCTCCATGGTGTTCTTCAACTTCTCCATCTCCTTCACACTTCCAAGTGAAGACCCAACAGCAATGATGTTGAGTAATTATTTGAGAATACAATTGATCTACCTTCTCTCTTCTCCAGTATTTCTTCCATTACCTACCTTCTCTTTGATTAATGATGTTGAGTAATTATTCGAGAACACAATTGATCCCTTTTATATTTCTGAAAATCTCGGCTTTTAACTGTTGATGGGGTCATATTATTGTTATGAAATCTTGATGAGGTACTGCCATTCCCTGACCCCGGTGTTTTGACCGATCCGACTGAAACCGGCTTTAATTGGTTAGAGAGCTATGTCTGCAGATGAATGGGGCCTTGAGTGACGGCTTCTGGACTCGGCGGGTTGTAATTAGGAGGTGCCGCAGCGGCTGTTTCCGGGATTGGGGAATGGGTGTGGTTGGCAATTGCCGCCACTGCAAGGGCTAGAGAACACCGGGGTCGGGGAATGGCAGCTATCGCCGTTGCACTTGCTGTTGTTCTTCTGGAGCCCATGCCGGAATAATCCGAACCCCAAGATTAGGCCTACCATCCTGAGCACAGAGACTACGAAAATAAAGATCTTCGTCACGTCACTTTCCCCGCATAGCACATTTTCCAGATGATCTTTCATCTTCGTCTTCTTCGTCTTTTTTTTTTTTGTTTTTTGATAGGTAGGGAGGGGTGGTATATAACAGCCAGGAGGCTCGAACTGGAGACCTCCTAGTGAGCATGAGATTTTTGTGCACCATACCTCACCAACTATGCTAGACAGTTGTTGTTCGTCTTCTTCCTATAATAAGTTGAAGGCAAATTCGTCATCTCCTATAGATTTAGATTAAGGGTATTTTGGGATTTATGAAAAAGTGTAATACACTTAACTGTTCCTCACTGACGGTCAGGGTACATTTGATAGAATCTAGAACTTAAAAGGGAAAGGAGTGTAATTTCAAATTTCGTAAAGGAGGGTTATGTAATACTTGAAACATACAGGGGAGGAAAATGCCATTTCCTCATAATAATAAGAAAGCTATCAAGGAGGAGAGCATTTGAAGCCCAACCAATTCTCTCGTGAGAACGAGGCCTGATTTCCTCAATAAAACCAACAACAATTTTCTATTTTCCTGTTCAACCTCCTAACTATTCTTAGGCACAATAGGGCACATCTAAGAACAAGAAGAACTCTTCTTAGTATGTACCATTGTGATATCAAAACAATCGATCATCAGTTCCAAAATTTGCATGGAAAGGGTGATCTAATGTCAATGTAAAGCCGCTAGGAAAGGGTTAGTTACCTCCAAGCAGACATCCTAGAGCAGAGTGGACAGGGGGCATTTGAAACCCAATCAACTCTTTCATGAGAGTGAGGCTTGGTTCCCTTAGCAAAACCAAAACCAATTTTCAATATTTTTTTTCCTATTCAGCCTTCGAACTATTCTCAAGCGCAATAAGTATATCTAAGAACAAGAGGATGAGGAACTCTACTCAGTATGTACCATTGTGGTATCAAAGTAGCCAATTTTCGCTCCTAATCTTTGCATGGAAGGGGTGACTTAGTGCCAAAGTGAAGCCATTAGGAAATGTCTAGTTAGAAAGGGTACTCAATCTGAAGTGGGTCGTCATGCACATCAATTCAAAAGCATGGTGGTTTGTTATGATCTCAAATCAGCCATATAGGGGGTTGATTCCACATTGGTTATGAAGGGACTTGGTCTGGATTAATATGCTCTTGGGTTCCCTCACCTTATTTTAGGTATATGGGGATATACATTGAACCCTAAGGTCTAGTTTGTTAGATGGAGAAAAGAGGAAAAGGTAAAATGGGGTGGGGGAATGAGGAATGTTTCCTCAAAATGTCAAAAACCTTGGTTGGTTGTCCGTTGATGTAGCAGTTAACTTTTTCCGTCCCATTCACTCCCAAAGTCTTACCAAATTTGAGTAGGACTTCATTGAAAAGTTTTGTGTGCATTTCTCTCATCCTCCTATTGCCTTCCTTTTTCATAGAATTATACCCCATTTCTTTTTCTTCTCTTTCCCATGGAAGTGGATCCCACTAAAAATTACATATTCCATTTATTTCATATCCTTTCCTTTCCTTTCCTTTCTTTGTGAATGCAACCTACAACATGTGGGAACCACTTCACAAGTTTCAGACCCCTTTTATCAAACAAACAAGACAGGATCCCCCTCCCTAGCCCAGGATCCATACGGGCCGAGATCTCCTCCCTAGCCCAAGGATCCATACCCTCTATGGGGGTCTCGGGAGAAGGCGAAATTGTTATTGTTTGGAGTCACTACCTAGATCAATCTAGGACCCATAAATGTCTCTCTTTCGGGAGAGAGAAACGACTCTGATGGATAAGGCAAAAGTTTATCCCAATTTGGATCCGATGCACATACATTCACCTAGATGTATATGTGAGGATCCAACACCTTTCCACTTCTTGCCATTACAAGGGTGTAGAGGGTATATATGAAAACAAAGAGGACAGGTGTTGGATCCTCACACATACATCATACGTCCAAATGAACGTACTTGCAACAAATCCAAATTCTTCATCCTCCACTTCCCCACTATTCCTTGAGATGAGATCCATTGCTCATACAATCACCTGGTCGTATGAGCTAGTATCCAACACCTATCTCACCTTCTGTCATTACAAGGATAAAGAGGAGTATATTTAGAAATAAAATAGACAGGTGTTAGATGCCGACTCATATGACCAGGTGATCGTATGAGCAGTTGATCCTCTCTCTCTCTCTCTCTCTCTCTCTCTCTCTCTCTCGTGTACAAAGTGAAGCACCGATTCACTCACCCTCGCCCCTCTTGCCTTCCCTTTCAGCTTCTCTGTAGAAATTGTAGATCTCATAAAACAGAGAGCATGCAAACGGCTGATATTGGCTGCAGTGGTGGTGGTGCCTGTAAAGACTTTTATAAGGTTGAGAGCTGACCAAACAGCAGCGGGGGATGAATCTTTGTTGCTGCGATGAGGCTTGAATACTTTTGCAAGGAAGATGTGTCGTTCTAATCTACCCTCTCAAGTCTCAACTGATATTGTTATATAGGAGTACTAGGTCAACAAAAGTCAGGTTACAAATTCAAACAGATGACCCCTAAATGCTCTTTTGACGAAATGGAGATGAATGTACACCACATACATGAAGGGAGATGTGACACGCTGCCATAAAAAGGCAAGGGAAATAGAATCAATCACATGGGAAAGAAGCCATTAAAGAGGCCCTACAGTGCCTGAGGTCTTTTTCAGTTCTAAATGCTCTTTTGACTCGCAGAACCCAACAACGTAGAAAGCTCAGCGCAAACCCTTTAATGGATAAGAACTGTTCAACCATTCAAGATCTCAAAAAAAAAAAAATCCAATTAAAATCCGTATAAAAGAAATGGAATCTCCTCTCCTCTTCTTGCTTTCCTCTTTTTGACCTCCCCCGTACGTGTGTGCGTTTTTTAGTTGCCTTCCATCAGTTGCCAGGACATGGCACATGGCCCAGGGGATACTTCTTGTTCGCAGCGAATTATTGATAAAGGGTTGGTTCCCTGTTGAATCCGTAGACATTGCGATGGTCTCTCACATGGGCCAATCCAGCAAACGTTGAACAATAATTGATTTCGCGACTGGACATGGCAATAGATTGATAGAGGAAGAGGGTCCCAGAAAAGAAAAGAACAAACAAAGATAGGTAAAAATCCCCACTCCTTCCTTCCAAAGGAACTCTTGTTTCTTGTCTGTTTACAGAAAGAAGTCAAGTTTACAGAGCAAATTAGGTTCCTTAATTTCAAGTATCAAACAAGCCCAATTTGATTCTGTTCCACAATTGAAGCTTTGCAGTTGCAGACCAATAAAATGATCACTTAAAAAGATAAATAGCCATTTTTGTGGAAATTTAATTCAGAACAATTCTTACCATCCTACATTCTTGCTTATAGTCTCCTTTTCTTTAGTCCTTCGCCATTTACAATCCAATCACAAGTTTACCCCATGAAAAATCTCAGACCTCCCATGGAAGTATGTGTTCTTCGGCATTTCACTATCACTTCCATCTAGAACTACTCTGGATCCCAGAGATAATGGAATCAGAAAGCTAGAGAACTCCAAATCTTGAACTAATAACACCCCCTCACCCAATCCAGGAAACCTTACAATCTATGGACCTGGCAGAGTCCAGTAAACGACGAAGAAACGGGGTGGAGGGTTAACTCACTGTCACCATACATCGAAGGAACGAGCTCTTCTTATTCTCTTCTTTCTTCTTCCATCCACAGACGCACCCCTAAACCCTGAAGCTGGTAACTTTTAATTCCGAGCCTTGGTGCTCCCAAGTGTGAGCTCCAGATCATCCACTCCAATTTCATGAATCCTCTCACCCTCCCAGGGTTTCACCCTTCCGCACTCAAATTCGAACTCCGCTCCTCGTTTCCTCTCTCCCACCAGTCCCCAAGCAAATCCTGCAGCGGAGGAATCCTGCGACGAGTTCTGCTGAGCCATCACAGGTTTCACTAGATTAAATGTAGGTGACGCCGGAGCTACCGCCGGTGCTGGTACACCCGTTTGGAAGCTGACCCATCTGCCGGAATCAACAGTTGAGGTGTCGGACTCGTCGCATTCGGGTATGGTAGCCGGAGGGAAATGGTGGCGGCGAGTTGGGCTTGCAGGGGCCGAGGCGGCGAAGAATGGGTGGCGGAAGGGGGCCATAGAGGGACTGTTGATGAGGGAGTCCCAGTCAGGCCTCATCTTCGGAGTTCTAGAGTTAGGGGATGAAAGAGGAGGAGTGACTGGTGCGCTGTTGGATATGCGCAGAGGGGGAAGGGATGAAGGAATGGAGGCCAGGTTACGGAGAAAGGGTAGGAGGTAGGAGGACGAAGCGTTGTTGGCATCGAAACGAGAAGGGCTTGGGAAGGAAGAAGAAGCTGGGCTGGCATGATACGATGGAACAGGGCTTGGGAACGAAGAGGACGCCGGGCTTGGTTGGTGAGACGAACATGGACTGATGTTGGTTGATGTGCCTGCGGGCTCAGTCTGGGGTGGATTGCATCCCTGTCCAAGAAACACAGAGCAGAAATCTCAGCAATGTCTGAAAATTTTCCTTTTCAGGAACCAATAATTTATTTGTTCAACTGGGCTCTGCTTCCTCCCCTTTTCAGAGTCTTCAGACCCACAATCCTGCTAAATTCAGGAAGGAGAAATAAAGCAGAAGAGACGATAATACTTCCAGTTCCACCCAAAAAAATTGTCAGATCCTGAACAGAACACCCAAGGGGAAAAACCCAAAACACGGGAAAGTCCAATATCATTCATTTCAGACGAAGAAAAATAAATAGATCGGTTGTGAAGTTCATCGGTGGTGCTTTGATCAAGTGATTTTTGGGGAGAATGGATTTTGTTTTCAAGAGCCAAAATCTGTAAGATCTCCTAAAAACTAAAAACTTTAGAAGCGATTTCCAGTGGGCTTGTGAGAGAAAATGAGAAATTGGAAAAGGTGGAAAACACTTTCCTTTTGCAGATCGAAACATAATGGGATCTATTAGTAAGCAAGTTTTGTTTTCTGAAAAAAATAAAAGAACTTTCACCAAAATAACAAATTAGAAGAAAGAATGAACCAGAAAGAGAAGGAAAGCAAACCTTGCGATAAGTAGTGCCATCTTCCTCGACGACCCAACCAGCTTCAAGGCAGAGGGCTTTCAAGACCTCGTTGTTGTCACAGTGCTTGGGAAGCTTGTAGTTGCCCTGGGCCCTGAGTCCAGTGTAAATCTTAGCAGCGATGGCCCTCCTCCTCCTCTCCCTCCTCTTGTTGTTCTCTCTCTCCTTCCACGTCGGTAACCTCCCCGATGACCCTCTCGTCGTCATTTTTCCCGGCCAATACCACCACCACCACTTCACAGTTCACACACAAAAACCCCTCTCTCTCTCTCTCTCTCTCTCTCTCTCCAGAACCAAATAAGACTGGAGTGAATACAGAGATGGGCCTTAACTCTTTACAGTTCACTCACGAGGAATACGCTTCTTTCAATGAGAGATACTAATAGAATAATAGGCATCTCCGATCAATTCCACCGCTTCTGGCCGTCAGATCGGTACCCAGCATCCTAACTGCAGAAGGAATAGATCAGCCGTCGGATCCCAGACGATTTTCACACTCAAGGTTTTACTATAAATTAAGAATCCGGCGCAGGACAGATGGGGAATGGGATCGAAGGAAGACGTCATAAGTCATAGCTCAATTAAAGTGGGGAAGATGGGGTGTGGGGCCCATAGTGTTTGAAGCACGTTCCTTTCCCAACATTATAACCTGACACACTCACCACTTTCCAATCACGAATTTTATTCATCATTCATGTATGTATGGAGTGGGGCCCCCACTCCCATAGGGCCCATGCTTTGTGGCGACAAAATCTAAAGGGCGACATAAGTTTGTAGACTTGCTGAAATCCACGCCGATGGCTGGGAGCCTGGGACTTAGAGGTATCTTCTCCTTTCTCCCAACGATAAAATCACATTTATAGCCTCACACTAGGGATTTAAATCTCGGGAGTCGATATCGGGTCTCCTCTGATACCGATACCGATACCTATCTGAATTAGAACATATCGGTTTGGATCGATCAGTTTATCGCTCCCTTTTATTAAAAAAATGAATTTTATTACAATTTTACCTTTGATTCGATATTAATACCTTATTCAAGATCGGTTAGGTATCTATCTATCGATATGATCTGGCTAATATCAAAACAATGTTTAAAATCGAGTCCAAATTCTTTATAACGAGCAGTGAGGTGCAATGAACATTCAACGATTGAAGGGACCAACCATGCACCGTAGCCATTGGATGCTCATTGTATCTCATTTCCTCACCACGACCGATTGTGGTGCTTAAAAGCCTGCTTTACATACAGTCACTCACTCTCCCTCTCTTCATGCTTTCCCACCTAGATTTCTACACAACTCTCTCGTATTTGTGGTTTGAGGTATTAAATCGGTTGTATGCGATACATATCGGTATAAACATAGGACGATGCCAATACTTGGTAAATCATTTTTTTTTTACTGAAAACTTGGTAAATCTTGTGTTGGTGGAATGATATGGTTTAGGGCAAAACCATCAAAAATTCCTTTTTTTTAGGAAAATTGTGGGCAAAACTGCCCAATACGGGCTGATCCATCATCCTTGCCAATGTCATACTAATTTCTAAGATGGTCGATATCCGATCTAATACCATGCACTAAATGAATGTTGGGTCTTGCAGTGATATCCTCTTTTTCTTTCTTACCATCTGAGTTTCTTACCGGGTGAAATCGTTTCTCAATGCATAATTGGTGTAGAATAAGAGATTCCTCTATTGTCTGCTTAGGAAATCCTCTCCTTAATAATGTTTTAGGGAGGAGGAGCGACATCTTTGCATTCCTCATGCCTAGACACATGAGAAAGTTGAGGAGTGTGGAAAAAAATGCCCCTGCCCCACCTGCACTTCCTCATGTATATGGATGTGAGAATGCAAATGGGTAGTGTTGTCTTTCTTATTACTCTTGGGAGTCACAGAATGGGAGTCAAAACTAGATATTTCGGAAAGGATTGTGGGTCTCTAGCCTATGCATGTGACTATAATTTATTAGTTTTCTATGTTTCTATTATCTTCTTAACCTACCAAAATAAATATAGTCTTCCCTTATATTAACAAAAGAGCTGAATTTATAATGTCATTAGTTTTCTATAGTTTCTAAAGTCTTCCTAATAAACCCCATATTAAGAAAATAATTGAGTTTTCCCCACACCAACCGTGGGGTCAAATGGTGTCCGTTAGGGATTGGAAACGATTGGGTGTATTACCGATTTTGCAGAACATTTATGACTTGACGCGTATATTTTTCTTGCACCCACAATGTAAAAAGACTTTATATTGAGAAAAATATGGGAAGGGAATAGGCATGCTGTCCATGAGAAACACCAATTAGAACACAGGACGAGACATCATGAAAGAGGGGCAACCGATCAATTCAAAGGAGTGGAGTTAGGGGGAAGAGAGAGATAGACAAATTTTTCTCCAAATAAATAAATATACATATATATATATATATATACAATAGCTGTTTGTGTTAAAAATTAAAGTCTAATATCACTAATTGACTTAATAGTAGTGTGGGACATTAAAGCTTAACTGGGTATCTGATACCCTTCACAAGCCTTGTAATTGTTTAAAAAGAGTTGGAGGTAGCTTGAACAATGGGTTGACGAAATTTTGATCTTTCAGTGTGTGAAAAATGAAAAAATTTCCCACGACACCAAAGTAATATTTCACTCTAGTTTACATGAATTTTTTATTTTCTATTTATTTTTATTCCCCCCCTACTTGGAACATGTAGGCCACATGTGGATGATTCTATCATTTATATCACTATTGGTATGCCGTGTAGATTCCTTTCCACACTGGCATAGTAGGTAACCTAAAAAAATATACATTTCATACAAGACAAGAAATATTATCTATGGCTTTGAAATTTGACACTCCTAAAAATCTTTTTCTTTTTCTTCTTTCTTACACTTTTCAAAATTTCATAGTTCCATCTTTCTTTTTTGTGCAAATCCATTATGGGCTAGATAGGGACCCACCCACTAGAGATCCCTAGGTTACATTTACTATTAACTACTAATCTAGTAGTTACCCAAGACAAGAATGCTAGCAAGTTACCCAGGAAAGCTAGCGAGTTACTCAGGAATTGGGTATGCTAGCGAATGTAGACCATTGGATTAGATAGATTACATCAATACCGTTGGGTACTCTTACCCAGCCTCTACGCTCCCCGTCATTCTTCTTCTCTCTCACTATCTCCAACTTCCCCTCTCTCTTCCACAAATTCTGTCGCCCCCGATGTCCTTAGCTTTGATTTCTCTCCTCTAAACACACACACACTCTCTCTCTTCCCCTTCCATCTTGTATTCAAACGGAAAAAATTGATCATTCATCAGAGGGAATTAGTGCAAGGCAGTTTATGATCTAAATGGCAACTTGTGACTTGAAATCGCCATATATGATCGGATATGGTGGCTTATGATCGGAGTATTCGAAAATTATTAGAAACACAAAAAAATATTTTTGATTGAGAAATACTAATTTAGAGCGTTACTCGGGTTTAAAGGCTGATTCCCAATTCAATTAAAATGGATCAAAAACCGATAATTCATTGAAGGGAATCAGTGTAAGGCGGTCAAATGATCAGGCTTCACATCTGTCAAACCGATCTACTTCGGAACCATATCAGACTCCGGACCTAATCGTTCCGTCGAATACAAGAACAGAGCTTCGTTGATCTTTGCCTCTTCCTCAACAACACCCCGAACTCGGTCCTCTGTCGGCTTCAACATCTCACCATGCTTTAAAATCATAACTTGCCCCATTATCATGTTCTTGGCCTGCAATCTAGCACCAACCATCTCGCCCGACTTCGCCTATTCTCTTTGTTTGGTGATCTCACCGGAGTTCACTTTCTTCGGTCGGATCTAGTAAAAGTAGGGTTAGGGTTAGGGTTAGGGTTAGGGTTAGGGCTAGGATTAGTGTTAGAGTTATTGCTTCTACAAGGTTTGAAAGGGGGAAAGGTTAAGGTTTCTGCTGGAAACCGACCTCTGAGGCAATCTTGTGGGCAGAGAACCGCATAGCCATGGATGTCAACAGATTGTAACTCAGATTTTGGAATGGTTTTTCCGACTCAGAGAGAGAGAGAGAGAAGAGAGAGAGAGAGAGAGAGAGAGAGAGAGGAAAGGTATAGCAACAGTGAGATTGAAATTTGTATATCTTCTCTCTATCCAACTGTTTAATTCAAGTTGATTAAATCCTATGGTCAAAATCTTGCTAGTATTCCTAATTCCTAGGTAATCTGCTAGCATACCTATCCCTCTCTCTACTATTATAAGATTATATTCCAAAAATGTGGGATAAAACGACCTTTTCTAAACTTAGTTAGAATCCAACTACCTAGTTGCTTGCCATTGAACTAGAAACTCATCCTCAATTTCATAGTTCTATCGAGGAGGGAAAATGCAATCATAGTTACTTACAAAGTTGAAGGGGGATCCTTCAAACCAAGTTTCAAAGCTAAGGCCTCACCAACGATGAATGGAGATGGATACATATGGGCATTTGCTATCCATTCTAGCCTCCCTCACTCATTGAGTAAGAAACATCCTAAACCCATCACTCCTGGTTCAAGGAGAGTGTGAAGTTGAAATCCAAACACCAACCTTTATTACCGGAGAGGCAAGGGAGTTCATCACATGCTCCATCAACTTGTTTGCCAGCAAGAGCCATTGGTGGAGAGGGGGCATGCAGGGCCTTCTAAAGACTGCAACATTCCTCTTTTTTCTAGACTTCTCACATAATCATGGCCTGAGAAATGAAAATTTGTTATTTTTCCCCTCCGTTTAAGATCTAGGTGCCAACCCCACAAGAAGATCCACTCGAACATGCACGGGAGGGGCTATACATAGATCTCATAGTAACTGGTGATCATAGTTAGCAAATTCGGATTCGGGAATTATTCGGGCGGAGAATTATTCGGAATAATTCGATTGATTAATTTAAGGATTCGGTCAAAAAAGTTTATTGGGTTTTTTTTTAAATACTGTTTAAGTGGACCGAATAATTCGGTTTAATTCGGATTCGGTCCGAATTATTCGCGTTTTATATTCTCTTTTGAAAAAATCGCGAATTTTACCGAATTTTATTTTTAATTCGGATTCGGTCAGAATTTTTTATAAAATTTAGAAAAATTCGATTCGGCCGAATTGATAACACTGCTGGTGATGCAATCTAGGGGTGAAATAGGTCATGTTGGGCCTGGTTTCTTAAACTTGAGCCTAACCCTAGGTTCCTAATATTCAATCCAGGCCCAACCTAATCATTCCTGGCTCATGCCAATCCAATATAGTCTTAATTGATCCTAATTAGGCAGAGTTGGAGTAGGTTGGCCTTGACTTTTGCTAAGGTGAAGCTAATTTTATTGACCTTATTTTTGCCATTTTTGTCATATACATTAAACAAAAAACAAAAAACAATAGATCAAACGATCAATAATATAATTAATTTGAATAAAATGATAGGATGATAGCCTTAAATTATATTTTAAATCTTAATTCGTCTTTAGGGTTAGAAATCCTAACATTTCTAACCCAACCCTTAGGGTGAATTCAAATTGTCCGGATCAAACTTACACCTTTAATGCAATCCATGCTTGCTAACCACATATTTTATCTCTTCAATTCAAAGAAGGCAAGTGTCACATATTGTAATATGTCTACTATTCAAAATCTGAAATACAATAAGGGCATTAATACAAGCTTAATTTCCAAACAAATGTCTGAACTTTGGGAGGATTTTTGAACTCCGTAAAATTTTCCAAACCTGCTTAGATTAAGGCTGCGTTTGGTAACGATGTTTGGATAAAAAACGAAAATTTTAATTTCTGTGTCAAAATACTTTTTTTTTTTTTTTAATGAAACTGAAACGACAAAACTATCTTTTGTTGTTTTGTCAATTCTTATTTCTACCCCTTTTTTTATTATTTTTTGTTCTAAAAAAAACGAAATATACCATAAATATACCAAATACTTTATTTAATAGAATAAAAAAAACCACTCCAGAAACCCTTTTTTTTTTTGGTGGAAAAACGTTTTCAAACACAGCCTAGGTGGCCGAGTTGAACAACAATGAATTCTCAAAGATAAAAGACAATAATGGAAGGGATTCCCCTCTGCGACTCTCCACCAAGTTGGACTTCGACTGGGGTACTGTAGTACTCGGACTGGCCCCGCTGACGTTTCATCTCAGTAGTCAGTAGAGGAGAGAGGGAGCGGTAGAGATGCGGTAAAATGTCCTAGGTCACCATTTCTTGAAAAGTGGACCCCACCACAACCATCCAAAATAGGCAAAATGGCGCATCGAGATCTCCCGAGTATCATCTTTCACGTGATCAGATTTCAGAGAGTTAAGACTGATTCAGTCAAGCACTCAAGCCTCACTGCGTCACACGTGCAGCACCGAAGGCTCATTTTCCCCGGCCTCCCCACGCCCTAACGGCCTGACCCCACCTGCCAATAGCAAGGGGCTCCACACCCACGTGTCCGTGGTCCCCCCACCACGCGAAAACGACTTAATTATTTTTGACTCATTATCCAGATGTATTCGATCAAAATTGTCAAAGAAGAGAAGATGATCCCGAAGTTCTGGTTCTTCTTGAGTTTTCTTTGTACATGCTCGGAAAGAATAGCGAACAAAGGGAGAGACTTTGTGATCGTTAAGGCGAAATCGGATTAAACCAGTTGGATCTAAGCGATAAGACTTGAGAGTACAGAGGCGAGGCTAGAATGAAGTAGGATCAACGTAACGATGGTAATCAATGACTCCCTTCCTGTTAGAATGTTTGATTTCTACGACAACAACTTGTAAAGGAAGAGGTTGTATCGGCCGAGCGGCCATGGTCATAGCTATGGCAATGGGAGAAGAACTTTCGAGAGCCTGCAAAACCTGATGGTTCCAGAAAAGAGACGGAGTCTTGCGGCCACGGAAGAGCGGATCATTTGTTAGTACGACTAGTTTAAATCAGTGTCATGTGTCCAACGAGGTAACCTTTAGTTATTTTTGTTATTTAAATTTTTTTATTTTTTATTTTTCTATTTTTGAAGAATTTGAAATTATTCAATTTTATTAATCTTTTTTATCTCTTTTATTTGTGAGGAGTTCAAATCGTGAATACTCTCACTCTCTCTCATTAAGATTCTCAACCATCATTTTGTTGATCATGCGTGAGTATACGATTTTGCGTACCTTTAACTAATTTTTCTCTCAAATTTCTTATGCTTCATTATAGATGATCTTCACCTATAGAGACGGTGATCAGCACTCAAACACACACATGATCCGCTACTCCATTTGAAATTTTTGATTACTAACAGGATTGAAATTGAAGAAAATGAAGAAAAACAATTTCTTTAGTTATTAAAACAGGTTTGAAATTGGAGAAAAATGAAGAGAGAGACGTGAGGATACTACTCCATTTGAAAATTTTTGAGATAAAATTGAAAAAAAAATTATATATATATATATATATGAAAAACTAATGAAAATCGATAATAGATAATCGGTAATAATTTACCTTTTTTTTTGTAGAAGGTAATAATTTATTTTAAGAGATATTTTTTTTTAACATTGAATTACAACAAAAGTGGGACAATGAAGGGAGATGGGTGAATGAGTCCGATTAATAAAACATTACTTGTAATAATTTATAGTGGAAGATATCCACGATTTGAAACTCCTCACAAATAAAGGAGATAAAAAAGGTTAATAAAATCTGAATAATTTGAAATTCTTCAAAACTAGGAAATAAAAATAAAATTAAATAAAAAAATTGACAAAATGTTACCTCCCTAAGGAGGTTGGACACATGGCGCCAATTTACCGTATGAGCAGATGATCTGCTCTCTGGTCAAAGTTGGGATGGGGATCTATGGAGCGGCTAATCGTCCAATTGGACCGATTCGGGATGCCATTCCAGGATCGGTTAAGTATCTGGATTGGCTATTGCCCATCCAATGTGGGATTAGCGAATACGGCCAATCCGAGATTGATACCCAAACTGTTTGTCACTTATTTTTCGCCATATAAATATAGATTTTTACTTATTTATGATTCAAGAAACGACCCAGGCGAAACAAAAAAAAATCATCTCTATAGTCTATGTTGTATTGGTTAGTTATCAAGGGTTCAAGACCGATACTTCAAACCAAATGAAACCGATATATATCGGCCATACTAGATGGTATTGAACGAATTTAGGATTAATCATTCTTTCTTACCCCGAACTGTGCCGATATAATTAATCGTATTGCTCTCAACAAATATTCATAATTCAAGATTAGAAAAAATCCATATCAATGTTATATCATTATTGAATTCCAATTTATACTGAGACTGTATGAATTCAGATCACAAATTCATTACCTTTTCTCCCTATGGATTGTACTAGTGTATCTATCAATTAGAATTAAAACCCCATTTGAAAAGAAAAAAAATATCATCTCTATAGTCTATATTGTATTGGTTAGTTATCAAGGGTTCAAGACCGATACTTCAAACCAAATGAAACCGATATGTATCGGCCATACTAGATGGTATTGAACGAATTTAGGATTAATCATTCTTTCTTACCCCGAACTGTGCCGATATAATTAATCGTATTGCTCTCAACAAATGGAACGAAACTGGAAAGACGGAACTCCAAAATGGAGTTCCGTCCAATCTCGTTTTTTCAAATTTTTTTTTTTTCAATTCTGTTCCAAAAAAATAGAAACAGACCATAAGTGCACCAAACAGAAGATTCTGTTTTTTCGTTCCAATAGAACAAAAAAACTCCAAAAACATTTTTTTAGAACGATACCAAACGAAGCCTTAGAACCGTTGTATCAGGTGATTTGTACTATCAAGGATAAATCTCTAAACCGAGTACTTGGTCAATACTATATCGATTGAATAATACATATTAAGAGTAAAAAGATCAAAAAAAATTTATTTTCTGTAATTCAGGGGTATTTTTATTCGGTAATCAATATTGATCTATTCTGATATTATATCGATTTTTTATTCACAACCACTGTTCCGATACAATGCACTAAAACCATTCTTAGAGCAGTCTCCAGCCTCTTTGCCTCTTCAAAGAATCCTAGTAATTAGTACGGAACAAGGGAGCAAAACAGAATCTGCTGCTCATGCTTCACTGCTTCAGGTGCAGTACGACCACCCGTAGGATCAAGACCAAGACCAAGACCAAGACCAAGACCGTCGGATTTGCTTACACAAATGAACTGTCTTAAGACAGATTCCTTTCATGAGATGCCTTCGATGCGATCCCCGAGGATCAACAGTGTGGCCTGCCCTATAGAACTAGAGTATACTCTACCAGAGTTTAAGTGTATATACGTGCGACGTCCTCCCTAAGGTGACATTCTTAATTCCACCGGTCACTGGATTCTGCCGGTCACGGCTAAAGTATATTATGCAATAGGGTAAAGCGTATTAAGATACAATGAGAAACTTGCCATTCTTTGACCGCTGACCCGGCTCAATTTTTGGGAACGTGTGATCCACAAGATCCTGGATAAGTACACTGAACCCGAAAGCACGTCCATCCGATTAGAAGCAATATCTTACCAGAAGATCCAGAGATACACCAGTCAAGGTACCATAAAACAAAACACTGGTCAATAATTTGTGTACGTAAACGCGTAAATGTTGCATGTCTGGGAATCCATTCACAGCTGCTGATCAACCCACAAGAGGGGACGTAGTTTTTGGACCCTTGATTGCGTGTTGAAGTTTAACACGTGTCAATGTCAAATACTCAAAATTTTTAAAATGTTAGAGTTGCCGTCTTTTTATCTGGGTTAAATTATTGGATCAGTTCAGAACTATTAACTAATTATGCTTTTAAGGCAACGGCAAATGGATGAATGACCCATTGAAAACATATATAATGGGAGTGAGGGAGAGAGATGGAGAGTGATGGGGTCACATCTGGACAGTCCCATCATTTTTAGTTATTGGTGAAATAAAATTTTGTTCATAATTTATGATGATTCAGCTAGGCGGAAGTTCCTTACCATTTGCATATTTATAAAAAGTAAGTGTATAAAAAAAACTTGATTGTGCTATATGAAAAGATAATTAAGTACTTAGAATATTCTATTGAACTAAAGATTGAAACAAAAACAAAGAACTTGGGATTTGTCTGTCCACAAAATTTTGAGTGATTATTTTATGCAGTGAGTGCAGTTGTGCGGTGAGCATTGGATGGTCGAGACCATTCGGGCACGTGCCCCGAGGTCATCTCAGTCATCCAATGCTCACTGCACGACGACACTCACTACAGAGGATAATTTTGCCAAAATTTTATCTTCATCCAACCTACCATATTGCAGAAAAATATTTGCTCGTTAAGCAGTCGTTCAAGCTCTGTGGGCCTCCACATCCATGAAAGTCACGACGAAACTCCAAGATACACTTTGGGATGGAAGCACAGAAAAAATTTGGCTACTACCGGGGTTGCAGCCAAACCCTAGGATTCACAAATACCCTCTTAGGTTATAGTATTTTTCATAATACCTTTTTAGATTCCATTTTCTTTGGCTACCACAGGGGTTGCAGCTAAATTTCATCCCAAAAGAAGCTCCCTGAAATTTGTCCCCAAGCGCTGGAATGAAGGGCAACCAAAAGAAGCTCTAGGGCAATGTACATCCGTAGGGTTGGACACAGGTTAGGTACTCGTGGCTAAGGTAAAGCCCAGACATGCCCAGCTTGTAGTTCTTTATTTGGGCTATTTCGGAATTTCGACTTTCACTGCTTTCTATTTCACATAAATATGGTGCACAGATCATACCAAATCTTCTCATAAATTGAAATTGCCCTTAAAAATCGAAATCAAAATCCAACCAAAGAGTGCCTTTATTTCACCTGAAATCTATTCACCTTCCTTGACCTCCATACTTTGTTGTCAGGCCATTGATTGGATTAGTCCTGCGAAGCCAAATATAAGGGTTGCCAAGCTCATCTATAAACAGCATGTCCCTATTTTCTATGACTCCAGACATGAAGAACATGGATTTCAAACTACAATCTAATTTCCACATACATAGGTTGCAACACGAAAAGTATCCACAAAATTTCTAGGGGAAAATTTTCCTAGATCAATTTTCTTTTATAAACAGTTTTTTTTTCACCATGGGTGCAGGAAAAGTGCAACCATTAATGGTTGTTAATGTTTACTCCTTATAGTACTGAATCGATAATACCCTTGTACTGCTCTCCAATACCCTTCTAACGCCATCTGAAAACCTCAATCAAATCCTCAAGGGATTCTCCTTTTACTATGGCTAAAGAAAACTGTCTCCAAATTTTCATGCCAATCAAAAGTATTGTGTTGAAGATATCATGATAATTAGGAAAAGCCTTCTTTAATTAATCCTTGTAGAAGTTGTCAGCCTCTAGTGCACCGGTAAGCACTATAATCCATTGAGTGTAAGGTCTTGTGAATTCAAGATTGTGTCTCACCTATAGTTAAATAAAACATGTTTTAAATGTCATTTTTTTTTTGGCTATTCTTTATCATCATCATATTGTTGTTGTTGTTATTATTTTGCAATTTGATGCTGAAGATATGATAAAAAATTGAAGGAAAACAAAAGGCAAATATTTTAAACTTGTTTAAAATTTAATGCATTTTATGTTTTTTTGAGTGAAAAAAATGGTATTTGACAACTTAAATATTGTTTCCTAAAAATTAATTTAATATTACATAGGCTTATTTCCTATACAATATATTAATATTTATCTAATTAGACGTGAATTGGTTCCACAATCTATGTGTAAATATTATCGTTATTTTTGTCCTAAGATTTTCAAATGTAAATGTTTTAGGTTTAACATGTTTTTATTTTTTTTCCCTGCTATTTGACTATATTTTTTACCATCTCGTTCAAATTCTAAGCAATTTTAAAGACGTACTACTGTCATTCCCGTTTTAACTAGGGTCCCGCTTTCTTCCAGATCCCATGGCTAGGAGGATTTGGGCATGCGTCCCGAGGTCACCCCAACTTTGGGATCAATCTATAGTCCCTGGGCTCTATGGGGAGGAATCCTATCCCCTTCACCCTCCCTTCTTTCTTATTTTCCCCTTCCTCGGAACCCCATAAGTGAATATGAATCCAATGATCAATGTCAATTCATAAAAGTATTTATACCAATCCATATGACATTCTCCCATTTGCCACTATGGATAAAAATTTTTGCCTGGCCATATGGCCTTTGTTCCTTGGGCCTTGGCCATGGCTTTTCCCATTTACAATTATTTTATGGGAAATGGAACACTACCTGGTAGCCTCCCTTTGATGCCAACTCGCATGGGATAGTGAAATAACTGCCCCTCCACATGGATGCCTATATGCGAGCCCTACATTGATGTGGGGGCCACGCAGCTTGGCAGTAAATTTTTTTCCTTCTTTTATTTATTCGTTGGAACACCATGTAACATATCATTTGCTTATTTTAAAGAGTACAAATTTAATATCCCTTGCATTCCCCAAAATAAATCAAATCATTAAAGACAAGTTATGATAAATTGACACTTTTTATTATTATTTTTATTTTTTCCATGTACAATGACAACAACAGTAAAACCTTATTCCAACTTAATGGTAACCTTATTCCAACTAAATGGGGTCGGCTACGTAGATCCATTTAAGGACAAAAAGGAAGAGTAAAAATAAAAGAAAAATAACACAATATAATAATAACTAAGTAAGAACTACAACTACATGGGTCCGCTACATAGTTTAAGTCATATTTGGGGCAAGACCTAAACGATGCATTTCTGTCCTCATTACTTCCCTTAGCTATGATCATTTTATGCATGCCCTTAGCTCTTTTAGTTCTTCAATATGAATTAAATTACTCCTTATTGGTGCATTTGTTGGCCTCCGTTGCATATGTCCATACTACCTCAAATGCTTTTTTCAAAACTCATTATGGATCAAGGTAACTTCCAAAATTACTTTAATACGTTCATTTCTTATTTTATCTTTTATAATTTATTGCACATCTATTTCAGCATCCTCATTTTTATTACACATAATTTATCTATGATACTTTAACTGTATTTTATCCAATATAATCGATCATACGACTGACGTATGTTTACCATATGACTGGTTAAATAAGTTTCCCTATTTCTATTTTCAACATTTCAAACAATTTTTTTTTCTTAAAACAAAGTGATGCATCTCTATGAGATATATATGCTTTTGGATTAACACTTGTCATTCTAGTGTCAAGTAAGGTGTCATGGTACAAGGATAAGGTTTCAAGCATCGGTCTTGTATCAATTGTATTGGATCAATATCAACTAAGATCGATGCTCGATCTTTGACCGATTCATCAATTGTCCATTTCGTTTTAGGGATGAAATAGTAAACACATAGTACTTTAAAAAAAAAAAAAAAAATAGAGGCAACTTGAGTGATGCTTGCTTTTTGGATCGTTTTAGTAGATCAGATTCTCCACTCGTGATAATGCTTCACCATGGCATATTATATCAGAGAATTATAGCATATTTAAAAGGAATTTTTATTTTTTTTCACGACAAAGTGTACTATCCATCGCAAGGATTTTTATTTCTTGCTCTTTTCATGGTATCTCATGAGGCCGGAGATTCATGTCGCCTTCATGTTGTTCATTTCGAACGTCTTGATCTCAGGCCTCTAGGTTGATTGGTATTCACATGATTTTAGAATACATTTTACATTGGAAGGGATTGATTTCTTTCACTCACTAATGTGGGATTATTCCTCTTCCTTTTTTGTTTGCAATAGTATCATTTTAAATTACTTTTATTGTTTTATGAAAGTTAGGGGTGTAAGTTTGGCCTTGATAGTCTGAACTTGTTTTGACTAGCGTTGGGCCTGAATCCTGTCTAACTCGGTTATGAGGGTCAATTCGGCCCAGCCCGACCAACCCTGGGCTTGAGTTGAGACCTAGGCCCAGCCCATTCCGGCCCAACCCATCCCGATCCGATTTTAACCCTGATCTATTATTGTGTCAAGTAATAGTGTTCCCCTTCCTTGAGGCCCACATCATGTGTTACACAAGCGTTCAACAAGCTCTTGTATGACTTCAACACACATCATTTGTTACACAAGCCACATACTCTTACCTATTAAGCTAAGACGACCAAATGGCTAAACTATTTCTCCCATTTTCTTTACATGGTCTATATTTGTGTCTCTTATCATGTATTAATATGAATTTTATATACAATAACAATCATGAAGATTTTGGCCAAAATTTGGCTTATCTAGTTTTTGGGAGATGTGGTGATGCTTGGTGATTTAAAAGGTCAATCTTATAATCAAATTGACAACCTTGTTTGTTGCAAATTTATGGCTTAGGGATAAGAAAAGAGCTGGCCATCATCTAAACATCTCCTCACCCTCTTTGGTAAGTATTGACTTAACATTAAAAGTGACATTTTGTAGAAAAAAAAAAAATACAAGACCAGCTAGGGTCAACCCGACCCAACCTTGAGCCCTGTAGGATTGGGCCTGGGCATGAACCCAATAGGATTGGATTGGACCTAGGTTGAGTTTTGTGAACCTAGGGTTAGATTAGGGTTTTGAAAAACCTAGCCCAACCCGGCCCTGTTTCACCCCTAATGAAAGTGATTCACCTCTTACACATTAAGAAACCCTCACACATTATTAGGGTGTCAAG
The DNA here is from genome assembly GCF_013358625.1 of Macadamia integrifolia. NCBI lineage: Eukaryota > Viridiplantae > Streptophyta > Magnoliopsida > Proteales > Proteaceae > Macadamia > Macadamia integrifolia. The sequence continues at coordinate 20,936,370 of NC_056563.1, read as the reverse complement.
TGGTCTGTTGGATCCAGTTTTGTTCACACTGAATCATTTATGATTTATTATTGGGCCAATCCGAAACTAAACCATTAAAGAAGTTTTGGTTTCAGTTCGATTTTTTATCCATTCGTAATCAGGGGTCCGGTTTCAATTTTATAGGAATACATAAAATTCTTATTTTTTTTTCCTTTTCTTTTTAATAGTTTTCGATTTTGATTACTATCGGTTCAAACTCAATCTTATTGTGTTTGATTCACTTTTCAATTTCAATCAATGAATTCAATCGATCCGATATGATTTTGATTTCTACTAGTCCCATAAAACCCCAACCCGAAGGCAAAATGATAATGATTTGGTTCGATTTGATATAGGTTGACGTTGAACCCGTTGGTTTTGGTCTATCGGATTGGTCCGAGCTGAACTTTTAAATGAAGATATTTGAACAAAAAGATCCCAAGCGTGTCTGTTAATTGCAATTATCCTTAGATCATGCATGCCACACGCTCTATTCTCTAACCATCGCGGCCAGAATCAAGACTAGGGATTCCACGTGTGCTACCTTCCGAGCATGCTGACATGGCATATTTTACTTAACGTGGGTCCCTTTATCCCCGCATTCTCAGCTATTGGTCATAAGGACAAGTGGACAACTGATCTTTCAGTTTCTCTCTCCCATACAAGTTGGGAAGAATGGAAAAAGCAAAGCTGCCACGTCGTGCTTCCCGCAAAAGATATTAAAAAACAACCCTGGCTGGCGCGCGCATTTGAAATTTAGTAGTATCTGAATCAGAGAATCTGACCCAAACAAGTGAAAAAAACAAAAATTGTATTGGAATTGGATTATCCTCAAGGTTGAAGCTTTCGTTGACTTCAGTTTTGAACGATTTAATCCAATCCAAAGCCATCGAAATTTAATGCAGAGACACAGATTAGTGTTCAGAGGAAGGAGGAGAGAGAGAGACACGCACAGAGAGCATGGAAGTTGATTCCTCTGGTCCTCCCATCTTCCACTCCTCTGGTTTGGGGGTTTTCTTGTTTTGTTTCTTCTGTCTAACTAATTACTTTCAGAGTTGAATATTCCTTTCTTTCTTTGCTCAAATTCCACATGTGCCCTCCTGATTTGAGATTCTTTTACGCCTGACATGGGCTGCCCTAAAGTTGCATCGTCATCTTACCTGCTTCGACTTTCTACTGTTCGTTTATTGACGCATGACCCTTAGGATACTCGGATCTCGCCATTTTCATCGCTCTCTAAATTTTGGCTTTCGAGACGTATTCATCAGCGCACGAAGATGAGGTAAGTTTCTTTTTCAATATTCGATTTGGTTACTAGATTTCTAGTTCATGTTTTCCTATTATGTAGATCTGTTTTTGTTTCATTGTTTTTATTTTTTTTTCTCGTTTTGTCGATCAATAGCAATTGATTTTGTTGCTTTTAATGTCTCATCGGCATTTATGATGGCGAAGGATGGAGTTTTGAGGGTTAATTTTGATGGGTTTCATTACATCATTCCAATATTAGAAGTTGTTATACTGTTACTTTGGGGATCAGTAAATCACAGTTTTTGCCGTATACACAAGGCGACATGGTTTATATCACTGCCACAGCAGTAAGGTTGCTCCATTGCAACCTAATGGTTGTGGGTTGGACTTGGAAACGACCTCTCCACGAAGCGGGGTTAAGGCTGTGTACAATTGGACTCCGTGGGTCTTGTAGACTAATGAATAGAAATGGTTTAAAGGGTCTTGCAGATTTTCTTGGATTTTCCAATATAGGAAAGGAGGATAGTAATAGTTGTCATTGTATTAGAGCGGTTGCAGAGGTGGAGTGAACGCGGGGAAAATGCCATTCTCTTTGCTTTTGCTTGAGTTTTGGGAGTAGATGGAAGAGAGAGTACGTATGTGAGGAAGAATTGGGTGGGACTGGTTTAATGTGCCAGTCTGATCAAACTGATCCAATCTCTGCTTCTGAGCCTCTACTACAGGTTCAGTTTAACAATGGTTATTCTGTAATTTCTTAGGTCATTGCTTAAATTCCTGTTTTATTGGAAACTATTTTCCCCCCCATATATGTCAGTTTTTCCCAATAATTTCATACTATGCTTACGTTACAAAAATATCCGTGATCCAACCAATACAGTGGGTCCCACTTCTGTATGGGGTTGTGGCTTACTGGCTATATAATTGAAACATGCTCATTTAAGGAATCAAATTTGGATCCTACTAGCTAACTATCGTGTCAAAAAATAATTAAATGCAAATTTGATTATATCTACTATTGTTTACCTGATGTTGTGTCTGTGTGCATATACCGGAAAATTCTTACCAAAAAGTTCTGTATCTTTTCAATTAATAGTTATGAGAGAGTTGAATGTAATTATCATTCCTGATTGGAATTCTACTAAAAAAAAAATGTTCTTGGATTTGCATCCCCAAGGTAATTGATTAAAAACACTCATCACTTCCACATCACGACCTTTCTTCTACAAGTATTGTATTTTTCAATCTCTGTTAGTTAATTGTGAATTGGCACTAAATCTACCTAGAATTGGATCATCAAGTTTACCACACCCAACTGATACTTTTGTATCATTTGTTTACTGTGTTGCTTCATCCTTTTAAGACACAAAACACAAAATGGTTCCTATTACTTTTGATTTTTTACAGGGGCATAAACCACTTGAAACTCTGTTGCTTCATTGCAGTATGATCTTGATGTTTATCAAATATGACTACCTTGCTAGTTTTCATGATTTGAACTATCTAAAATCTTCATCATATACAAGTAATTCATTCAGCAATCAATGAAGTCCTTATTTAACTCTTTCGTCACGTGTCTAGTTTCTCTTGGATAAATTGCTAATGACATGGATACCAAAAAGCTTCAAGAGGGAGGGAGGCATTCACAAGGGCTAGAAAGAAACCAGCTAGATCGAGGCTATGTTTGATAAAATTTCAAAGGATTCTGGGCCTCTTAGAGAGATTAGAAACTATCAGAAAATGTTGCACAAAGTGAAGGCAATGAAATTGATAGGATTCGAGAGGAACTGTCTTCCCTACCTCTTATGGTCGAAATCTTAAAAATGACAAGAGTTGTGGCACAATTTTGACATCGATATTTTAAAACTTCTCCTGGTAATGAATTGGCGAGCTATTTTCATCCTTACAGGTTCATATAGTTGCTTAACTGCAAGTTGTACAGAGTTTAGTTCACTAAATTGTGGCAGAGTTGAAAGGAATTATTCTCTTTCTTTTTTAGCTTCTATTATTTTCTCCCTTTCTTTCTTTTGCTAGTGCAGGGGTTAGAATTCCCTTTATGGATTGTCTAGCAAGCTTGCTATAATCTCTACAGCTTGAACAATAAGTTGGTGGGCATGCTCATTTATTGCTTACTGTTGTTTGTGCAGAGCTCAATTCATTAAGTTATAAGACATGATAAACTTACTGGTTTCCTTTGAAAATATCAAGGAGTCATTGTTGTCCCATTTTGAGGTGTATTTTACCTAAAACAAAATGATCATTTGGTGATAATGACACTCATGTAAACATGAATGTTAACTCAAAATATACCTACAGTTACAGAAACCAGGTGTAGGAAGAAACTGGACGGGGTAGGATGTGTGGTTCAGAAATTGTGGCGGCTTCTTTGGCTAATTCTCCAACCTAGACCCAGATTCCAGACGGGGACCAAATTCATTGTCCAACCTGGATTTTATTTGGATTTTCATGTCATTTTGGTTTGTACTTATAATTTATTATGTGTATGCAACTGCCAACTGTTAAAACTTTCATATTTTGTAAAAGAAACTCTAGGTAGATGTAATCATGAAGACTTGAACTCAAGGACATTTTAGTAGATAGTGGACACTCTTAGCAGTAGTCTATATATGGCATTAATATTTAATACATCAAAAGCTTACAATCTTAATCTTTCACATGTTGACATCCCTATACTGACTTGGGCTCTGTTTACCAATTTCCCTAACCCAGGCCTGACCTGGACTGGGCGAGACACGACCGGTCGAAACATGTACTTTCCTTGGGAAGCAACAAACCCAGAAGGGCCAGAACTAAGCATTGGTGAATTGTCAAAAATTTGAGGGGTTTTTAAGATCGTTTTTAACATTTATAAGTGTAACTGATTGTTTATGACATTTATAAGTGTAACTGAGCATGAGTGAATAGTTTATAATTTAGAATTGAAAAAGTGGTGCCTGTGAGGTTTTGCTTATAATATCTGTTTTCAGGTTTGTTCACAAAGTCCTTTCTTACTTAGATGGTTATTGGCCCTAGGACTTCTATATCATAGTTGTCAAGGCCTTGGTCGTCTTATTGGTGTCACTTTGTGTCCAGACCCCCTTCAACTCCTTGGGTCGCCTAGACACTGTGACAACTATGTTCTATATTTAACACTTATTCTAAAAGGTTAAGTGACTCATATTGTGTTGTGGATTTACTTTCTTCAATTTTCTTCTGTTATGTTTCCATTTCCCAGAACAAGGAAGATCTTTGGGATATCTCTCTCCCTTATTCTCATCAACTTGGCTGCTATTATGGAACGTGCTGATGAGAATCTCCTTCCTTCTGTTTACAAAGAAGTCAGTGAAGCTTTCAGTGCTGGGCCTACAGATCTTGGATATCTTACATTCATACGGAATTTTGTCCAGGCACTGGCATCACCTTTGGCTGGTATATTAGTTCTTTATTATGACCGCCCCACAGTTCTTGCGATGGGCACTGTTTGCTGGGCCTTATCCACTGCTGCAGTAGGTGCCAGCCAGCATTTTCTGCAGGTTGCTTTCTGGAGGGCCATAAATGGTATTGGGCTGGCCATTGTTATACCAGCACTACAGTCCTTCATAGCTGATAGCTATCTGGATGGTGTTCGAGGGAGGGGGTTTGGGTTGCTAAACCTTGTTGGTTCTGTGGGTGGAATAGGAGGTGGTGTCGTGGCAACAGTTATGGCTGGTCAGGAATATTGGGGAATACCGGGATGGCGTTGTGCGTTTATTATGATGGCATTATTGAGTTCACTGATTGGGTTCCTGGTCTTTCTGTTTGTTGTTGACCCAGGGAGAACACATACTGTCACTATTGAGGCCGGGGACATGTCTGAGAGGTATCAGTTATTTCCTTAAGTTTATCAGGTCTCGAAATCCTAAGGTGTTCATGATGGTTCACCCTTCTTTTTTTATGGTCCCAAATATATAATTGAATGGGGTGTTAATGTAACAAGGACATCAATGTGTCAAAACCTGAGAGCATACATCCTGAATACTTACTTTTGTCATAACTGTTCATTTAAGTTGCAAAATACAACCGATGTTATGGAGCATTTTGTGTCAGGTTTTGGATCATAGGCCCACTTCTGTGTCTACAGGCACCCAAAACTTGTCATGTCTCACATCTAGAGGATCATCCTAATAGATTATTTGGATCATCTTTGACCATCTCATTTGTTCATTACATTTGGGGCTTGGCTGGATTTCTTTCTCATCCAGTTAAATGAGTGCAGAGGTAAACACAGTTATCTTTTCATGGCTTCAAACTGATATTTCACCTATTTAATCTCGACCCATCAATGGTACACCCCTATTCTGATGATTTTGTATCCACAGACCAAAGTTATTTCCCATAAGTAATAGCTGGCAGCAAAGTAAACAAATTATGTTGTCTGCAAAGTAGCAGCATTATGCATCTGACATGCGATTACAACAGGGACAGATTTCTGAAAATGTAGTTCCCTTGTGGTTAAAAAAATTATGTTGTTTTTATGGGATCATCAATATGCATCTACCATGTGATTACATCATGGCCAAATTGCTGATTGTGTTCCATTTTATTCTTGATCTTGGTTGGTATGTTTAATCTACTATGTTTTGCCTATTATGTTATTATTACATGTTTTTTACTTGGTTGCTCCTTTTCACAGGAACATGTTGATACCAAAGCCCAGTTCACTGTCAGTTTGGATGGATTCCTGGACAGCTATGAAATCTGTTACGAAAGTTCATACATTTCAGGTTATTGTCTTGCAGGGTATCGTTGGTTCTTTACCATGGACTGCCATGGTTTTCTTCACAATGTGGTTTGAATTAATTGGTGAGCATAGGTGTTGATTCAAAAAAAAAAAGAGTAAAGTACTTCAATTTTCTCCAAGGTAAAGTACATTTAAAATGAGGACAGTACCAGGTTCCACAGTTGGAATAAGATTCCACAAGAGGAATGCATTTAGCAAAAAAAACCTCTCCTCAGCCCCCCCCCCCCCCCCCCCCAAATGTTCAGTCGATATTCAGAAAATGGTTTTGGAAATGAAAGTTGTCAAAGTGGAAGACTTTACTCAAATTCTTCTCTCTATTAAATGAGAAAATTAACCTAGATCTTTTTGGGAATGCTTCCTTAACCATGATCTTCTCCGTAATTTATTCTTGTTTGGTAGAAAGTTAAAAGATAAAAATTGTATAGGCCTTAGAATTTAAGGTTCTATATATGCCCTGGGTTCTCTGATAAGGTGGTTGGTAATGATCACCCAACTGGTTAATTTTGGTCCAGGTGTTGATATTCACCTTTGCATTTGCTTTTGTTTGTTAGCCACAGTAGGTGTTAAATCAATGTCAGAGTTGTATATATTTGCTGCGTTAAGTATTTTCTCCAGGTACGATATTCTGTGTCTAATCTGTTTATATAACATAGAACCTCATTTGACTCTTTTCACAGGTTTTGATCATAGTGAGTCAGCAACCCTTATCGGCCTTTTTGCAATTGGATGTGCTATAGGGAGCCTTCTTGGTGGATTAATAGCGGATCGTATGTCTCACCTCTACGCAAACTCTGGCCGCATCATGTGTGCCCAGTTCAGCGCTTTCATGGGAATCCCATTCTCATGGTTCCTCCTGATGGTGATCCCACAGTCAGTAAGCAGCTGGCTCACCTTTGCCACTACCCTTTTCCTTATGGGCCTCACCATCAGCTGGTGTGCAAATTGTGCAAATAATCCCATGTTTGCTGAGGTGGTCCCTGCAAAGCATCGGACCATGATATATGCATTTGATCGTGCCTTTGAAGGATCATTCTCTTCATTTGCAGCCCCTATTGTCGGAATGCTTTCGGAGAAGGTTTATGGTTATGACCCAAAATCTGTAAATCTAGTGTCAGGGTCAGCCAAGGAGGCCTTTGCCCTCTCGAGGGGACTTTTCTCAATGATGGCAGTTCCCTTTGGTATGTGCTGCTTATTTTATACCCCATTGTATCTGACTTTTGGGCGGGACCGTGATTCTGCTCGACATGTAAACTTGAAAGAGCAAGAGATGATATGATGTTTCAGTTAATCTCTATGCTATTCATGTCGACAGTTTGGAACTCATCAACTGACATGGCAGCATGAAGATGTGATCTTACTTTGTGAACCAAGGAATTGAAGCAATGCAAATGCAAGTCCCTTCACAGTATCTGTTGCATCAACAAAGATTTTGCTGCAGATATCTTGGTATTCAATGCCACGTATTGGTACCTTGTGGAATGTGAATTCTCTTTTTCATTTCATGGCAAAAGTGAGCATTGTAAATGCAGAAATTAAGATTCACTGTAAATTCATACTCTATTATATTTTAATTGTTTGAAACTGAAGGTTTCTTTTGCTATAGTCTCTACATAAATCTTATAGAAAAAAAAAAGAAGCAACCCAGTGAACGAGGCTCCTGCTACTATTGGGTTTGGGAGGGGGTGTAATGCCCTGGCCTCATTAATTTTGTACAATATTGTTCTGTTTGGCCCATGGGCATCAAGGTTCTAAAACGCATTCTGATTAAAATTTGCACATCCTCACCGATCTCTCAAACCCTTTGGTATTTGTCATATTTTTGGTGGGGACATCTCATTGATCACCCAAGCGGGTCTGGTACTTGTCGTATTCTAGGGTCTCGCAAACTTCTCCCCTTTTGGCACAGTGTCCCCGCTATGGCTCCACACGCTGTTGGGGTCGGCTCTGATACCATTTGTAATGTTCTGACTCCATTAGCCTTGTATAATATTATCCTATTTGGCCCATGGGCCTCAAGACTTTAAAATGTGTTGTGTTATGTTAAGAAGGTTAGAGGTTATTAACTAGCCCAGTAATTATTCCTAGTGTAGACACCGAATTTTATCACCCCCCGGCAATGATGACAATATGAAGAATTACATATTAGACATTTTAGACTTGGAGAATTTTCAAGCTTAAAGTAGAAAATGACCATTTTTCCCCTATAAACTTTCAGAAAAAAATGATTTCAAAAATTAGAATTTGATGTTATGGATTATTGTCGTTTGTCCCCTCCAGTCGGACATTACACTTTGATGTGAGAATTATGTGAATCGACGCCCGATTCTCTCTTTCATTATCTGATCCAGGTCACTACTTTATGCATATTTTTGTAATGGTTCTTGGTCGAGACCACAATCGTGTCTTGCATCATTGGATAGTGCTCGGACTGAGCTTTCTAACGGCATATTACACGTCGAATTCTGACTAACGGTTTGAAAGATATGACCCCCGGAAGTTGACTCCAAAGTTCGGTATCAGATTCCATTCCAAGCAACCAAGGAGTGCCACATGGCGCCCAAACCCCTTTGTCCAAAAGCAAACCTTTTTGGACAATTCTCTCTAGTTTTTTAGTCCCACATTAGAAATAAGAGAGAATTGTCTCAAGTCCCAAGGCTATAAGTATAGCCCTTCATCTCTTCCAAAAAAGGAGAGGAGAAAAAAATTGAGAATTTGGGGGAGAGAATGGTCTCATCAAGGTTTTAGCTAATTTCTTCCCTCTAAAATCAAATATTCTCCAAGTCTAAAAGTTTAACACATTAATCCTTCCTTGAGCCGGGAGATCTAGTCCGGTTCGGTTCGATTTGGGGCTTGAAGCACAAGGGTTATCTCCCCTTGTTTCTTGATTAAAGCCGGGTTTAAGGTATTTTTCTTCTCCCAATTGCAATTTAGAACTAGTTTATCTAATTTAATAGATTAGGTTCAATTAGTTTCAATTCGGTTTAATGTGATTTATTAGATATAAATTGGTTTATTCCGATTCAATTAGGTGTATTTAGGTTTAATTGGTTGATTTAGATTAATTATGTTTAATTAGCTTTAATTTGGTTTACTATGGTTTATTAAACGTGAATTAGTTGATTCCGGTTCAATTGGGTTTATCTTGCTTTAATTGGGTTCAATATAGTTTGATTTGGGTCATTGGGTCCAATCCATTGTTTTTGCTAATTCGTTTTATTTTTCATTTTAATTTGTTTTGCTTTCTTTTGTTGTTATATCTTTATTCAATTAATCGGTTTCATTTGTGGCTTAATATACTCACTTAATAAGTAGGTTTGATTTGATCTATTTTTGATTTATTTTTGTTCTTTAGATATAAACCCTTAGATTAGGATCTCAAGCCCTAATCTCTTCCCCCATCTTTTCTTCCTTTCTTTCTTCTTTTCCCTGTAGTAGAAAATCAGCCACCTCCCTCCTCTTCTTCTCCTTCCCTTCTCCATGACTGCCACATCCCATTTCTTCTTCCAAACCTGCAACCCTTTCCTTCTTTTTCTTCTTCTTCTTCTTCTTCTTCTTCTTCTCTTCTTTTCTCTTTTACCATGGCCGAACCCTCTCCACCCCCTTCTCCTTCCTTTCTTTTTTCCTTAACCGAACCTACAACTCACCTCTTCTCCTTCTCTCATTCTTCTTTTTCTCTTCTGTTTCCCTGCTGCTGTAACTATCAATCAGTCCCACCAAACCAACTTCTTCTCTTCTTTTCTCTTTTACCATGGCCGAACCCTCTCCACCCCCTTCTCCTTCCTTTCTTTTTCCTTAACCGAACCTGCAACTCACCTCTTCTCCTTCTCTCATTCTTCTTTTTCTCTCATTCTTCTTTTTCTCTTCTGTTTCCTTGCTGCTGCAACTGCTAACCAGTCCCACCGAACCTCCTTTCTCTTTTTCTTCTTCTTCTTCTTCTCTTCTTTTCTCTTTTACCATGGCCGAATCCTCTCCACCCCCTTCTCCTTCCTTTCTTTTTCCTTAACCGAACCTGAATCCATCTTCTCCTCCTTTTTCTTTCTACTGAAACCCCCCGAACCTTCCTCATCTCTTATAACTTAGCAGCCACCATTCATCTACCTCCCATCTTCTTCTCCTTCCCTCATTCTTCTTCTTCTCTTCTTTTTCCCTGCTGCTGTAATTACCAATCAGTCCCACCGAACCTCCTTCTTCTTCTTCTTCTTCTTCTTCTCTTCTTCTTCCCTGCTGCTGCAACTAATAACCAGCAACCATTGAACCTCCTTTCTCATTCTTCTTCTTCTCTTCTTCTTCCCTGCTATTGCAACTACTAATCAGCAGCCACCGAACCTCCTTTCTTCTTCTTCTTATTTTATTTTCTTGTTTTTTGTTATTTATTTAATTTGCTAATTAGATAGTCCATATTTGTAATACCCACAACCTGTTATTTCATTTATGTTTTTTATGTGGAATCTTCCCCTCCTTTTGTTCTTTATTTTTCTTTTATCCATTTTGGTTTGATTTTCCCTCATTTTGTTTTTTTTTTTTTTTTTTTTTTTTCTTTTATCCATTTTGGTTTGATTTCAGGTCTGTAATGTATCCAGTCCTAGAACTTAGGGTTCGGATTCCCCTAATTTTAAAATTTAAAATCAAATGATTTTATTTTATTTCCCTCTAAATAATGTATGGGACATAATCTAGGGCATATGTTAGCAAGGGCGTGGCTGGACCCCCCTCAAACCGGCTCGTAGCAATAGGACGTATTTGGGGAATGGGTTTGTGTTATAATTTCTTATTTTTTAGGGCTTTTCACCCTCTTTCTTTAAATGCAGTAAAAAAAATCAGATCTTGTTTAAAATAGTGCAATTAGTATACTTGTATTCCAATTCATCCAACTTTCCCTTCTTTTAGCTTGTTTAGCTTTCTTTAATCATTCCATTTTGCTTCTTTGATTAGTTTCATTACTTACGCTCATATATCATTTTTCACTAGTGTTTTTCTTTATCGTAATTAGTTGTTTCAATTATTTAATGGGTTCAATTAATATAACATTTAGACTCTAACATAATATAGGTATAGCATAAAATAATCATTAGACATATTTAATTTAGAAGATAATTAGCATTGCATTTATTTAGTTAAAAGATTATCTTCTCATTAGCTTAACTAGGGTTTTGAAAATGTTTAACTCATCTTAGATTAGCTTAAGGTAAACATAATTAGTGCAATTAGGTTTCATAATTAATTTAATTAAACTTTAGGTTTAGTTTAATCCTCCTATACTAGATTAGGTAGATTAGTAAAAATGCATTCATTTAATGTAATTAATCCATTTCATTTTTTTTTTATAAATTAATTAGGTCTCATTTAATTTATAAATCTTTTTACCAATTAGATTAAGTAGGATTGCAATAATTTATTTCACAAATTATTAGGGATTGGGATTAATCATTTTAATTAATTCAATTTAGGATTTCATAAATTCATTAGTCATCCTTCTAGGTTAGGCTCAATTAATTGAGTTAGTTTAATTTAATTTTTTTAATTTTTTTTTTATTAACGTAATCATTTCATTATTTGCATCATAACCTAGCTAGCATAATTTAGACACTTGGTTTAGGGTTTTCACATGTCATGCTCAGATACATAGTTTAGGGTTTTCAGTGACCTAGATTTAGGACTAGTTAGTAGGGTACAAACAAACTTAGTCAAACAAAGGGAGACCGGCCTTAGGGTCGGGCAGACTGGGTGCCTAACACCTTCCCAGTCTGTCACTTGACACTTGTCAAGAATCTTGGTGCAAACCAGCCTTATCCATCAGAGTCATTAGTCTCTCTCCCTTGATTGGGGGAGACATTCATGGGTCCTAGACCCTTTCTAGGTGGTGACTCCCTTTTACCCATAACGTGTATCCCCCCTTGGCATTTGATGACCAGGGGATATTATCTCATCTCATTAGGGTCAAACCCTAGCGTGTGTATATGCGCTACGCACCATATTGCGATCCCTGTGGAGGTCCATGATACCTACAGTGGCGACTCCACAGGGGATGTCAGACTCTTGATGGACCATTGTTTGTATAGCTTTGTTTGTACCTTATTGTTTGCATATTGACATGTTATTTTTCAATTTTCATCACTTGCATACACTTTTTGCATTGAGCACAGCATGCCTTACCCTTATTCACCCCCGTGGTGTAGCTGCCAGGGTCCCTCACATATGTTTGGGCTGCCCCCAGTTACATCACACCCCTTGATACCGTGCCATTTAGGTCTGGAATACGAAACTTATCGGCGAGGGTGTTATCTTGCGTGCTTTGGTTAGATCATACACATTTAGGTGTTGTAACATCCTAATCTGATATTTATATCCCTACTTGTGGACAGGCAAGAAGAAAGAGCAGAGGAAGCCAATGCTGGCATGGTTGGCAGTTGTGGAGTGCCAAGAAAGCAGAAGTGACCCCACCTACTCCTGTTCAGCTTTCCAATATCATTGGGGAACTCATAAGGAGGGGTGAACAAAGAGGTAAGTTTAAGTACAAGACTAAGAATAGCAGGAAAAAAAATGCGACATGAGGACTTCCCAGGGGGTCACCCATCCTAATACTACTCTCACCCAAGCATGCTTAACTACGGAGTTTTATGGGATTTGGTGCATTAGTGCTGGTATGATCGCACCCACATTGGTACGTCCAAAACTAGCCATCCAATTTTGCCTAGCAGAATGTAATTTTTGGGTTTTTATACTATAGAGCCCACCTCTGTTGTGCAAAATTCCCATTATACCCCTATAGTAAGAGACTTAAATGAGGCATGAAATGCATACTTTAGAGGAAATGAATTTATAGACTAATAGATATTATATATATAGTATGTATGTAATTTATATGGAAATAAAAGAGGGCAGCCAACTTAAGAAGGCAACCAAACAAACCTTAGTTATAAGGATTTAAGAGGGCAACCAAACAGACCTTAGCAATACTTGAAGAGGGCCAGCCAAACAGACCCTTGGGGCTACCTTATATATAAGGGATAATGGGCTGAGATTGCATCAAATGTGACTGCTGTAACAGTAAGGAGAAAAAGAAAGAAAGGAGAAGAAGAAGAAGGAAAGAGAAGGAAGAAGAGGAAGTAAGAGAAGTGAGGAGGGAACTCACTCACCTCAGGCTGCTCTTAGATCAACTCTGCACCCAGGTAAGTGAACTTACTACTGCAGTAACGTTAATTAAGTAATTTCATGTAGATTGGGCAGCTAGGGTTAGGGTTTTACCCAATTGTTAACTGCCAGGGAATCCCTGTAAGTAGAATAGTTGCCCAGTGAAGAAAGTCCTAATTTCTATGGGCTATTGGGGACCCAACTGGTAAAAAAACCCTATCCCTGCTAAACCCTAGAATATAGGACTACTCTTTTTCAGTAGGGATTATGCAATAAGGGCTCGAATAGGGTTGATTTAGTGGAAATTCTACCAAAACCCTAGGAACATAATTTTATTCAAGCTGAAATTATGCAATAGGGGCTGAATTAATTAGGTTAGGTTAGTACTTATAAATGTTCATCTCAAATTGATGGCCAAGGCATGAGAAATACTCTAATTCTGCAGTTCTCTTTAAATTCCTACAATATGCCTGCAGAATTAGACTATATTAGTTGTGGGTGTAATAAATTGAAACCCAAAATTGGGTCAACTTGGCATTTAACCTTTTTCCTTACTGACCTAAGATAAGTATTGGAGATTCAAAATGAAAAATGGATGCAATTCGGGCACTACAGCAAACATGGTACCAGTTTTGACCTAGGTAACCCACCGATTTGGGTTCCTGAAGTCAGATGGGCTGTGTAATAGGTTACTAAACCTTTGGACATAAGTTTGAATTTGTTTATATAAGAATTAATGAGAAACATAACCCATGACTATAGGGTCCAATGTTTGGAATTTCATATGACCTCGAGGACTATAAGTATGGATGAAACCCCTTCATCCAATGAGGATCTATTAGTGATTCTCTATATCTAATTCTACTAGAGAAAAGGTGTAAGAAATCAAGGAATCAATATGTATATAGGAAGGAACAGACAAAGACCTCTATAGGTTGGGTATGGGAATGCTATACTTAAAGCAAGTGGATAAAATGTAAGAATTTGTGATGTACCTAATGATTTAAATATCTGTTGAATAGGGAACATAAGTGACAGTGTGACCATTTTCTTGAATCCAAGGAGTGAACTTGCCAAAATTGAATACCAAGGTGAGTGGGTGCCCTTCTCAAGCCCCATTCTTTTAGTGTGTTTGTTTAATTCTGTTTATGCATTAAATTGCTTGTGTATGTGCATTTACATTTACATGCATTTATTCTTTGATGGTACTATTGTGATGGAATGGGACGGAATGGAAATGAGAAGGGTAAGGTAGGTGAGATGGGTCATATGCATGTGCCCATGTTTGTATGTGTGATTGAAATGATTGGTTGTGCATCATTTAGAATGCTGGGTTAGGTATCACAACAACATGTGCTACACCCCTTGTCCGTAGGGGGTTAGGTACGTACTAATCCTGAATTATGTGGCTGCTTGATCAGCAGTGCACTTGTGATGTGTTGTGGGGTATCAGTTAAGGATGTGAGACAGGATACGACGTACTATATGCCTGTGAATATATTTATGATACGGGGTTACCTTTTAGGGGTTAGCCGGTGTGGCTTGGGACTCGTACCGACACTGGCTGGCTCCTGCATGCGGCGTAGCTTGTATGCATGAGGCCCAACGTACAGGGTAGGGTATGCCACCTACGTTGGTAGCACTTATACCCATAGGTGATGAGACCTAGTAATGGATTATGAATTTTGTATAGTTAATTAAATGGACTCAGGAGTGTCATTCTCTATGTGTGGAGCATGCATGAGCATCATTCTCTGTGTGGAGCATGCATTGCATATGGATGTGTGCGCTTGTTCTCCCCCACCCCTCACTAAGCATTACCAGTGCTCACCCCCTTTCCTTTGATCCTATAGATGACGAAGGTGGTATTCTACCGACTCCCGGCATTGATTATGAGACAATGTCCATAGATCACATGACCCATATTCCAGAAGATGAACTCGATCACGGACCCGCCTGTGAATGTGACGACTGCGCCTATGGAGGCCAGTACTTCTGAAGAGTAGGATGGACTGTTCCTATATATTTTTGTGTATATATTCCTGTTCTGATGTATATAGTCTACTACTGAGATACTGTAAACTGTGAATATTCTCTTTTTGTAAGGTATATAACTCTCATCTACATAATTGTAGATATATCTTATCACTTAGTTGGCACTGGAGCTTAGGTAAGATATTTTGTTTGCTGGACTGTGCATATGTTAAAAAAAAAGAAATCTGATCTTCCATAGTGTAGTGGTGGTGTTATGATCTGCCCTAGTCTAGATCTTGGAGAAACAGGCTGACTGGATACGGTGAGATGACCAGTGCCGCATGCCTTAGCCTATTGGAGGTAGGGTGTGACAGAGTGGTATCAAAGCTAAAGACTTGGGAAAAAGTATCATAACCCACAAGACTTTAGGCTATCCAGTGTCATAGGACTTAATAAATTAAAAGCTTCGAACTAAAAACATCAAATTTAGAGAAACATTGTTGTGGTAATTAAAGATGTCCAATAGAGAAAGAAAATGAAATATTGTATGTAAACTCTGAATGTGTGTGCACTCGTGGTCGGAACCAAGGCACTAATTTTATGTGACGCGTGCTGCATGAGCCTTTGGGAATTAATCAATTATTTATCTTACAGGAATTCCCAAAAATGCCACCAAGATGTGCTCAACCTCAATACGAGCTATGGCCAAGGAAGAGCGGTCAGGCTGCTAGAGCTACCCCTCATGTGCCAGTAGGGGATGAGGCAGGAAGGGAGAATGCAGTTGGGGTGACCCTACCCGTACATGCATCCACCCCTACAACAGCAACACCTGTGCCGCCACCTGCACCACCAATGATCACAGCACAGGATGTGGCAACCATTGTAACAAATATGATGCAAGGGATACAAGAAGGATTGTAGTGAACCATACAGCAAAATATGCAGTAGCAAAGGGCAATGGTTGAAGAATTGGTCACTGCCATACGTGCCAGGGAATCACCAGCAAACCATGTATCTATGGCACCAACCCCACCAGCCCCTACAGCTCCTGCTCCTAACCCTTTGTTTGTTTTTGGAGTTCCAGCCACTGGTCAGGCTATTAGTGGACAAACATCCCAAGCACCACCAGCTAGGGGAACGCTTACAGGGCAACAGACTCCAGGAACCCCTCCAGTAGAACAAATATGGACTGATACCAGCAAGTTGATGGAAAATTTTTAGAAGTATCGGCCTCCATATTTCAGTGGGGTGACATATGATCCATTGGCTCCTGCCAAATGGATAGAAGGAGTAGAGAAAGCTTTCTCAGTTCTGGGCTGTAATGATGAACAGAAGATCTTGTGTGCTACATACCAGTTGTAGAATGAAGCTCATGCATGGTGGAAGGCTACCAGACCCATATTGTCAGCCACATATCCACACCCCACTTAGGACCAGTTTGTAGAAGTCTTCTATGGTAATTACTTTCCCATAAGTGTACGAGATAGGAAGGAATATGAGTTCATGGCATTGGTGCAAGGTCCCAGATCAGTGTTGGAGTACCAACAGCAATTTGAGGCACTATACTATTTTGCACCTGAGCATATGAAGACTGACAGGGTAAAAGTTAAGAAGTTCGAAAAGGGGCTAAGATCTAGTATTGGGGCAATATTGATTGCACACAGGCTCTAGACATATGCTGAAGTGGTTCAGATTGCCAAATCCATTGAAGACAAGCAGAGAGAGGGCTATCAAATTCATGCAACGAGGAAAGCCAAGGCAACGGGAACTGGAAGGCAGTTTGGGAAGTTTGTGAAGGGAGCTACATCTACTGCTATTGTGCCTAGGAAGACTGACTCAAGTCAAGCATCTACCCAGTCCCGGTCAGCAACCACCACTACCCAACCTCTATCCATGAGGTGCTATGTGTGCCAACAGCCAGGACACTTGGCCAGATCTTGTCCCTAGAGGAAGCCAGGAGAGCCCAATGTGACTTCTTCATCTGCATTCACTAAGAAACCACAAGTGGTTGGGAAGGTGTTTACATTGTCATATGAGGAAGCTGAGACTGCCCCTGGAGTTGTAACAGGTGCAATATTAGTTTCCACAGTACCAACATTTGTATTGTTTGATTCTGGTGCATCTCATTCTTTTGTGTCTTCACATTTTGCTACGTGAATGGGGATAGAACCGAAAAAGTTACCACACAAGTTGATGATTAGTACACCCACTGGGTTTATAGTGGATTTGGAGGATGAATATGAACCATGTGTGATTCAAATGTGTGGTCAAGATATGATAGCCCATTTGATTTGTATAGATATGAAGGATTTTGATGTTATACTGGGAATGGACTGGTTGTTAGCATACTGAGCTTGTGTACTCTGTGTAGAGAAGAAGATAGTATTTAGACCTCGGGATGGAGATGATTTTACATTTGAAGGGCATAGGAGAGACAACGCCAAGAAATTACTAATTTCTGCAATACAAGTTCAGAAATTACTAGAAGAAGGATGTGAAGCCTATTTAGCATGTGTCAGGGATACTACCAAGAAGACTGCAACACTAGAAGAGTTAGAAGTAGTAAGAGAATTTCCTGACGTGTTTCCTGAAGATCTATGTAGTGTGCCCCCAGATAGGGAGACAGAGTTTTGCATTGATTTAATACCTGGGGTAGCACCTGTATCTCAAGCACCATACAGAATGGTTCCTGCTGAATTGAAGGAATTGAAAGAGCAATTGCAGGATTTATTAAAGAATGGTTTTATTAGACCCAGTGTATCACCCTGGGGAGCTCCAGTCTTATTTGTAAAGAAAAAAGACGGGAGTATGCGGATGTGTATTGATTATCGGGAATTGAACAAATTGACTATTAAGAACCGATATCCACTACCTTCTCCAAGATTAATCTGAGATCTGGGTATCATCAGTTGAAGATCAGAGAGAGTGACATACAGAAGACAGCTTTCAGGACTACGTATGGCCACTATGAATTTGTGGTTATGCCGTTCGGACTGACTAATGCTCCAGCAGCATTCATGAGATTGATGAATAGGGTATTCCATGATATGTTGGATCAGTATGTCATAGTGTTCATAGATGATATTATGATTTACTCCAGAAGTAAAGAAGATCATGCAAATCACTTGAGGTCGGTGTTGTAAAGGCTAAGGGAGAAGCAGTTGTATGCTAAATTTAGCAAGTGTGAATTCTAGTTATCACAAGTGAATTTCTTGGGACATATTGTATCTGCAAGAGGCATAGAGGTTGATCCTGGAAAGGTTAAAGCAGTGCTAGATTGGGAGTCTCCAAAGAATGTCAGTGAAATTCGAAGTTTTCTGGGTTTGGCAGGTTACTATAGAAGATTTATTGAAAATTTTGCTCGGATTTCTGCACCTATAACTCGGTTGACTAGAAAAAAGAGTAAAGTTTGAATGGACAGAAGAATGTGAGAATAGTTTCCAAGAGTTGAAGAATCGACTGGTAACAACTCCAGTCCTTGCTATTCCAGATGGTACCTCAGATATGGTGGTATACAGTGATGCTTCCAAACAAGGTTTGGGATGTGTGTTAATGCAAAATGGAAGAGTGATTGCATATGCTTCCAGACAATTGATGGATTATGAAAAGAATTATCCTACCTATGATCTGGAATTGGCAGCTGTTATCTTTGCACTGAAAATTTGGCGTCACTATCTGTATGGAGAAAAATGTGAAATTTACAGTGACCACAAGAGCCTTAAATATCTCTTCACTCAAAAGGAATTGAACATGAGGCAGAGAAGATGGTTGGAGTTACTGAAAGACTATGATTGCACAATTCATTACCATCTAGGGAAAGCTAATGTAGTAGCTGATGCATTGAGCCGAAAGCATAAGACTACCACACTTGCTGCTCTCACTACCAATCCGATGTTGATAGAACAAGCAAGGAAGTTTGATTTGGAAGTAATTACAGAGGCGGAGACACTTGAAGATGTGACACTTGCCACCTTTGTGATTGAACCCACCTTATTTGAAAGAATTAAGGAAGCTCAACCCAAAGATGATATGTTAAGGAAGACAATCAATGCTATCAATGTTGGGAGACAGAAAGATCCTAGATTTTCATTAAAGGATAGAACTTTGTGGTTTAAAGATAGATTATGTGTTCCAAGGGAGGAGAAATTGATAGAGTTGATCTTGAATGAAGCTCATAGCACTCCTTACTCTTTGCATCCTGGAAGTACCAAAATGTATAAAGATGTGAAGAAACTATATTGGTGGTATAATATGAAGAATGATGTGGCAGAACATGTAGCTAAATGCATGAATTGTCAAATGGTGAAGGCAGTGAGACAAAGACCCCATGGACTGTTACAGCCTCTTCCAGTGCCAGAATGGAAGTGGGAACATATTACTATGGACCTTGTGACAGGGCTACCACGGACTAGAAAGGGGAATCATACTATCTGGGTGATTGTTGATAGATTAACAAAGGTAGCACATTTCATACCTATGAAGATATCTCATTCTATGGAGAAATTGGCACAGTTATATATTGATAAGATTGTGAGATATCATGGTGTACCTGTCAGTATTGTTTCTGATCGTGATTCCCGGTTTACTTCTAAATTTTGGGAATGTGTGCAAAAGGCAATGGGGACCAAGCTGAAGTTTAGCACGGCATTTCATCCACAAACTGATGGACAATCAGAAAGGACTATCCAAATTTTGGAAGATATGTTGAGAACTTGTGCTATAGATATGAGTTATAGTTGGGATGAGCATGTGCCTTTGGTTGAATTTGTATATAATAATAGTTACCAAACAACAATAGGTATGGTGCCATTTGAAGCTTTGCATGGAAAGAAATGCAGAACTCCATTATATTGGGATAAAGTTGGAGAAAGAAGAATGTTGGGGCCATAACTGAAACAGACTACCTGTGAGAAGGTTGATATAATCAGAGAAAGAATCAAGGCAGCTCAATCCAGACAAAAGAACTATGCAGATAGTAGAAGAAAACCTCTAGAATTTGATGTGGTGATAAAGTATTTCTAAAAATCTCACCAGTAAAGGGTATAAGAAGATTTGAAAAAGGAGGAAAATTGAGTCCCCGGTATGTGGGACCATTTGAGATTCTGGATCGGATTGGCCAGACAGCTTACAGATTATCATTGCCCCCAGAGTTGGAAAGGTTTCACAATGTTTTTCATGTATCAATGCTGAAGAAGTATATTCCAGACTCTTCGCATGTACTGCCGACTATTGAAACATTGGACCTTAATAATGATTTGAGTTATGAAGAACAGCCTGAAGGAATCTTTGATAGAGAAGAACATTAGCTCCAGAATCGTACTATCTCTTATATGAAGGTGAAATGGAGAAACCACCCAGAGAAAGAAGCCTCTTGGGAAAGGGAACATGAGGTTAAAGAGAAATATCCAAAATTGTTTGAATTACAAGGTATGCCTCACAAATTTCGAGGACAAAATTTTTTGTAAGGAGGGGGGAAATTGTAACACCCTAATCTGATATTTATACCCCTACTTATGGACAGTCAAGAAGAAAGAGCAGAGGAAGCCAATGCTGGCATGGTTGGCAGTTGTGGAGTGCCAAGAAAGCAGAAGTGATCCCACTTGCTCCTGTTCAGCTTGCCAATATCATTGGGGAACTCATAAGGAGAGGTGGACAATGAGGTAAGTTTAAGTACAAGACTAAGAATAGTAGGAAAAAAAATACTACATGAGGACTTCCCAGGGGGTCACCCATCCTAATACTACTCTCACCCAAGCACTCTTAACTACGGAGTTTTATGGGATTTGGTGCATTAGTGCTGGTATGATCACACCCACACTGGTAGGTCCAAGATCCAATTTTTCCTAGCAGAATGTAATTTTTGGGTTTTTACACTTTGGAGCCCACCTCTGTTGTGCAAAATTCCCATTATACCCCTATAGGAAGAGACTTAAATGAGGCATGAAATACATACTTTAGGGGAAATGAATTTATAGACTACTAGGTATTATATATATATAGTATGTATGTAATTTATATGGAAATAAAAGAGGGCAGCCAACTTAAGAAGGTAGCCAAACAAACCTTAGTTATAAGGATTTAAGAGGGCAACCAAATAGACCTTAGCAATACTTGAAGAGGGCCAGCCAAGCAGACCCTTGGGGTTGCCTTATATATAAGGGATAATGGGCTGAGATTGCATCAAACGTGACTGCTGTAGCAGTAAGGAGAAAAAGAAAGAAAGGAGAAGAAGAAGAAGGAAAGAGAAGGAAGAAGACGAAGTAAGAGAAGTGAGGAGGGAACTCACTCACCTTAGGCTGCTCTTAGATCAACTCTGCACCCAGGTAAGTGAACTTACTATTGCAGTAAGGTTAATTAAGTAATTTCATGTAGATTGGGCAGCTAGGGTTAGGGTTTTACCCAATTGTTAACTGCCAAGGAATCCCTGTAAGTAGAATAGCTTACCAGTAAAGAAAGTCCTAATTTCTATGGGCTATTGGGGACCCAACTGGTAAGGAAACCCTATCCCTGCTAAACCCTAGAATATAGGACTACTTCTTTCTCAGTAGAGATTATGCAATAAGGGCTCGAATAGGGTTGATTTAGTAGAAATTCTACCAAAACCCTAGGAACATAATTTTATTCAAGCTGAAATTATGCAATGGGGGCTGAATTAATTAGGTTAGGTTAGTACTTATAAATTTTCATCTCAAATTGATGGCCTAGCCATGAGAAATACTCTAATTCTGCAGTTCTCTTTAAATTCCTATACTATGCCTGTAGAATTAGACTATATTAGTTGTGGGTGTAATAAATTGAAAACCAAAATTGTGTCAACTTGGCATTTAACCTTTTTCCTTATTGACCTAAGATAAGTATTAGAAATTCAAAATGAAAAATGGATGCAATTCAGGCACTACAACAAACATGGTACCGGTTTTGACCCAGATAACCCACCAATTTGGGTTCTTGAAGCCAGATGGGCTGTGTAACAGGTTACTAAACCTTTAGACATAAGTTTGAATTTGTTTATATAAGAATTAATGAGAAACATAACCCATGACTGTAGGGTCCAATGTTTGGAATTTCATATGGCCTCGAGGACTGTAAGTATGGATGAAATCCCTTCATCCAATGAGGATCTATTAGTGATTCTCTATATCTAATTCTACTATAGAAAAGGTGTAAGAAATCAAGAAATCAATATGTATATAGGAAGGAACAGACAAAGACCTCTATAGGTTGGGTATGGGAATGTTATACTTAATGCAAGTGGATAAAATGTAGGAATTTGTGATGTACCTAATGATTTAAATATCTGTTGAATAGGGAACATAAGTGACAGTGTGGCCATTTTCTTGAATCTAAGAAGTAAACTTGCCAAAATTGAATACCAAGGTGAGTGGGTGCCCTTCTCAACCCCCATTCTTTTGGTGTGTTTGTTTAATCTTGTTTATGTATTAAATTGCTTGTGTATGTGCATTTACATTTACCTGTATTTATTCTTTGATGGTACTATTGTGATGGAATGTGACGGAATGGAAATGAGAAGGGTAAGGTTAAGGATGTGAGACAGGATACGACATAA
>NC_056563.1:20895387-20913573 GCF_013358625.1 Macadamia integrifolia | reverse complement strand
CTCTCTCTCTCTCTCTCTCTCTCTCTCTCTCTCTCTCTCTCTCTCTTCCTTTTTTCAGTCACCAGATGTCCCCTCTCTGCCTCCTCCACTCGTCAATTGGTCAATGGATATTTTCGATTGATCAAGAATATTCTGCCTTACGAATTCCACTATGGACTATGGAGAGTCTGGAAATGAGGCTAAAGTTCCTAAAAAGCGTGAAAGTGATTAGGGGAAAGACATATTAAGTTAAGAAAACAATCCAAGTGGCTTTTATTTTTAATCTATCATTGGGTTATGTAATGTTCACACAATCAGGCGCGATCTCTTGTGATAAAGTTAAAAGGAAAATGGAAAATTTTCTTTCTTATTTTAATGACGTGAGAAGTGTATAATGATCATCGTGCCCCTCATGTTTAGCACAAAGGTCATTGTCTACCAAACACAAAATTGAGGGTATAAAAATTTAACTGGACAAAACAATATAAAAAAAAAAAAAAAAAAAAAAAAAATCTGGGTGGCAGACATGGGATCAAATTCCACACAACCAATCCATATCGATACTGACATGGGTGATTAAATCCTTTGAGGTGAAAGCGATTCCCTTTTTCTCACCGACCTTAGGTTTCCCTGTTTTTACTAGGGCCAAGGGGGGACCTTACTTTGGCCGTTTTGTTGCTTTGTCTGTCTGAGACATAAGAAACACGTGATGTCTTGTATTTCAGTTTTACCAAAAGAAAGATGTCTTGTATTTCAGGCCTGAAGGCCCATTCTAAACTGCCGAACATACCACGTGGCACAGAAAACATGGAGTACGCGCGTGGGTAAAAATGATTGGTTGCTCAGTGCCTCAGATCTCCGTAAAGGTTAGCATTTTTAGAATTGATTGGAGATGGTAACGTTCATGCCATCCCACGCATGACATGGGATCCCATCACCCATGACTCCATGAGTATAAAGCTGTGAAATAATAATAATAATAATAATAATAGGGTTTGGCGTGCTAGCAGCTCAACCATGAATGATCAAGATGAAAAGGATGGTAAAAAAACAATACACTAAACAACATTTCCGCAAAACCTGAATTTGATTGATGTGGGAACTTAGTTAAATCTTTGTGTTACCTTGTGTGAATCTAATCATTTTTATTTGTGTTTTTTGATGTTTGTTCTAAGACACGGGATTGAACATGGGTGTCCTTTCCACAAGCCCCTTAAACAAAACAATGATAAAATAGAAGAGGCAAAATCCGACTTGATTAACGATAAAACAAGAACAATATAAGTAAAACCTAAGGATTCTCTCAGCTTACAATGTATTCTATGCCCCTACATATTCGTCATTATTTTTTTTTTCTCTCTTAAAAATGAATAAGTAAATTCATTCATTGTTTCTAAACATAGAGTACATCGTAGTCTCAAGGACACTTTTCCCATAAGAAAATATGTTTTTCTTATGCTATGAAGGAGAATCAGGTGTAATGGAGACACAAATAGGGGTTAACTATGCTCAAAACTAAGACCTCATGGGGTCTCACCCTCTAAGTGCCTATTGCACTGATCCATTCCAGCTGTGCTAGCAACTATCCACAGTATAAGAAAGGGAGAAAAAAAATTCTTTTCAGGAACCTAGCCAATGCTAACGCTCCTTTAGGTGACTTTGTTTCTCTCTCTTCTCTTAAATGATCTCTCTGCCCCTTGAAATGATACTTTCATAGAGACAGTCATTAGGTGTTTCCTACTAACATAAACTATACTCTCGAACATTAAATTCTCATTCTATAAGAAAATAGGAGAAAGGAACTTTATTCCCGTTCCTTATGTTCATGCACAATCCCTGTTTACAAATGGTAAAGACGTCTTTTTATAGTCCCTAAAAATAAAGGACTGAACGAAGACGGAGAGAGTTCTGTCTCCTTATAAAATCTGTTAACATGTTCACTTGATATCTGTTTAATTAATACCACTGTTTCTCTCTCTCTCTCTCTCTCTCTCTCTCTCTCTCTCTCTGTGGATTAATGTCTATGACATTGATGGCATTTTATTTTGTACGCATGATTACATGGAGATTAACCATTTGGGAAAACCATGATTTCATCAAATTTTATTAATATATATGTTTCACCAGCGAGAGTGTGACATCGCAACTGTATAAATTATGATAATAATAATAAAAAAAAAGAGATAGAGAGGATGCACACTTTAGTCTTTAGATGCTCTATTGTTAAATAAAGGGATTGTTCAGAGGATATACAGTTTAAATGCTTTCCTACAATTAAATAGGGAAAAAGAAAGCTACATAGTCAGGTGTTTTAACCAAAATGTTGTTCGTTAGGTCATTATTATTATTTTTTTTTCAATCAAACTACCTTTTGTTGAAGTGTCGTGTGATCATTGGCTGTGGATGTTTCAAGTCTCATGAAGTTGAACTGTTTTTTGTCCCACTTGATTGGGGGGAGGGGGTCTTTACTCACATTGATATTGATATTGACATTGGGATCCTCTATCTTTCGACACAACGTGTAGGGTAGATTCAAGGATTAAGAATACCTTGAGTTGTACAATCATACCTTAAGTTGCGTGTCTAGGGCTCCCAACCTTGATTCTATGCTACCCTATAATGCATGCTACAGATGAGTCTGATCCCTGATATTGATTTTTGCCCCCTAAGATTTTGATACTCGTTTATCTTCAATATATATTTTTTTAAAACTGATATGGTATTTCCTAGGTATTAATATTGGCAGTAGCCAATTTATAATTCCATGATCTTATGACTTCCTATTCCCTTATACCTATCATTTTGTTGTTCTATACATATATATAATAAGGCAAAGTTAGGCATTCTAGTGATGTGCTCAGCATTGTGTTCACATTTTTCCTTTCCTTTGGTTCAACTGTTAATTCCAAGAAAGTTAGTGGTGTGCCCAACCTCCACTTATATATCTATATATACATTTCTAGGTTACACTATTTGCCATGTGGTCCCATTCTTATGGGAAATAGTGAAGTGTAATACTTCAACACATGCCATGTGGCCTTACACACATGTGGCCTTGTGGTAGATGGCAAAGTGAAATACTTTATTAGGCATAGTGAAGTGTAGTTTTTGAGAAACTAGATTTTGACTTGAGCAAATCACTTAAATTTAATTAAAAAATAGCAAAATTTGGTAAAAAGTAATATAGACTTGCCCAAAATTTAATCTCTTGTCTCTTCCTCTTCGCCTTCAGTCTACCAATTCTTTTCCAATTTTTTTTTTTTTCCTCTGTTTTGAACATCTTTTGCATAGAACTCATTAAGGCATAGTTTTCATTTTTATGTATAAGGTTTAGTTTGGAGTTTTGCTTAAGGTTTTAACCTTTCATGTGATCTTTTGATGAAGATTTTAAGCGATTGTGCCGGAGAAGATGAAGAAGATGTTTTCAACTTCTGCAAAATGAACAGTGAAGACAAAAGTAGGCAAGGAGGTCCGTGGTCCACATGATTTATAATATTTCAAAATATTTCAAAAAAAAAAAAAAGAAAGAAAAGAGAAAAGAACGCTATCTGGCAGTGCCTTCCTGTGTGTACATACAAAGGTGGTGAAATGATCACCCTATCCCTTTCTCGGATGCCATGATGCTTGCTCTAATTGGTCCCCCACGCCAACACAAAGGCAATATAGCTACGTTGCATTCTCTCTCCCATAAACAAACATAAAAACCGAAACACAATCCAATAACAAAATTATAAGAGCCCATTGAATCAACCCAATAAAAGATTGAAACCAAAGATTTGAAAAATGAAACCAAACTTTGTCTGCAACGGTTTGATTTTGATTTGGTCTAAGACCAAACTGAAAGTGATTCACCCTAATCAAAATCTGATTGGACCAAACAATTGACACTCTATGTGGGATTATACCAATATTTCATCCTCACACAAGCACACAACCATTGTTATAACGTGGGAGATTCTCATACACCAGCTTCATAGGCATTTATTTTTAATTTAAAATTTGGGAGAGGGTTCTCTAAGCAAACAGTATAATTTTTAGCGCAACAATGAGGTGTGATAAAAAGTTTCATACATTAGTGGGTAATAATGTCATTCATATGTATGAGAGAGAACCCTCGCTTGAGGGTTAGAGAACCTTCTCCTTTGAAAATAATAAAAAGGCAGAACATGATTCTCCCGAGTCATCAGGTTATGTTGAAGGTGAGTCGACTCGTTTTGTTAGAGAGAGAGAGAGAGAGAGAGAGAAGTGAAGTATAGCTATAAATACCCTTATCCGAAGGAATAAATAAGGAGGGAGTGGCTTTCCATTTTATAATAAGTGATGATGAGAAAAAGCGGAGGCCTAACTTTTTAGAGGGTGTGGTGGGACCTTACCTTTTTGCACTTTTATCCCAAATTCTCCACCAGACCTCCCAGATTCTTTCAGATTTCTCAGATTTCTTTTTGCACTTTTTATCCCAAATTCTCCACCAGACCTTCCAGATTCTTTCAGATTTCTGAGATTTCTCTCAATTTCAGGGTTTTAACCATTGCATCTGCTTACACATCATACACACAAAGAACCCTTCTTCTCTTCTCTCTCTGGTCTTCCTGCTCCTCCTTTTCCACGATTACCTCATTTTTGGGCTCTGTTTCAACTGCCATCAATTGGTAATTTATCTTTCTGCTCTTTATTTTTGTTTTTAATCTTCTATTTTTGGTTAGTGTTCATGGATGTTTACCTTCCCGAACGGGTACAAGTATAGAACTTGTTGGTGTTGCTTTACTTCAGAATTTTTCTTCTGCTCTGCTTTTCTGTATCTTTGTTGAGGTTTCTTGTATTGTTATAACACATGTAAGTAGTCAAATGAGGTACTGGGTGTTTTAGATTGGCCTAATGAGAGTACTCATGGCCTCTTAATTGTGAGGTGGTGATCCTTGCCAACTGAGCTACCCCTTGGCGTTTAGCTACTCGGTGTTGGTTGCTTATCCATCCTTTTTCTTGTCTGAATAATTCTCATGGGTATGTTAAAGTTTGAGTTTTTTTTTTTTTTCCTGTCATGGTGATCCGTTGAGAAGTGGAGCTTTTTGTGCAACAATTTTCATATTTCAAACTAAAATTTGAGATATTTTGTGCTGATTTGTGTAACCCTGAATTTTGGTAGAGTAATTTGTATTAATGATTTTTTTTTTTTTTTTTTTCATTCTCTTTCTGTTGAAAAAAATGGATTTTTTCCTGTTTGTTTTCAACTTCCTACGTTTTCCTCTACTGCCAAACAAATTATGTATAAGTAAACAAGGGCAAAAGACAAGCTCCTTTAAGCTAGATTTGAACACATTTCACATTTTTAGCCCTTCTTTGGTATTATCTTCAAAAGTCTCTTCTTCCCCATTTCTCTATCAAATGAAGACACAAATGCTTGTTTTCTCTTTTTTCCTTTATCTTCGTATGATTTTCAATTTAGATTTGCCGGAAGATTACGTAAATGTTGAATACCAGCTCTGATGTTAGAAAATTTTCAAAAAACCTTGTAGATAGGTAAAGGTTGCATACCAGTTCGGGCAATAGAGGAACGTGTGTGAGTGAACCTTGTAGTTTTCTTTCTTTCTATGTTTTTTAAAAAAATATTATTATTATTATCATTTTCTTTTAAACAATTCTCCTCTGCCAACTCTCTCTGTTGTACATTTTCTTTTCTTTTTTTCGTCAAAATTTCTTCTTTAACTTGCTTGTTTGCTTAGGATTGAAGCTGTTTGGAGTTGTGTTTGGAAATCCCCCCCCCCCTTTTCTCTTTCCAATGGCACTTTTACACTTTTATTGGTGCAATTGATCTTGAAAGGCAAATTTCCAAATGAACGAAAGTAGAAGTTGTTCAAATGATTCACATGCATGTCAATATCACTTTCTGGCCACTTGTAATGAAGATGAAAAATGTTGAGGATTAATGGTCTTTCTTCTCAACTCAGCCTTGTCCCAATTAAATGAGGTCGGCTACATGGATCTTTTTTCTTCATTTTGTTCTATTCAAAACCATACTTGTTACTAGTCTTAAGCTATGCATATCTTCTTCTACTTCAATGATAAGATATAACTATTTTGTCTGAGGTGTCTGATTGAAACAATTCAGTTTCCCTTACCAATTCTGTTTTGTTTTCTGTATTTATCTTGTGGCAGTGGCATATTGTTGAGTTTTGGTCTATATAACAAACACTTCAACAAGATTGTGGTTCATTAAAAAATTTCCTTTCAGAAAGTTGAGTTATCATTGACAAGAAGTTTGGGAAAACTTATTGAGGTTGATTGTATTGGGGTTCTGATCCAACAGAAGGGTGAGAGTAAAACATGGGCCAGTTATGCAATTTCTGTGGGGAGCAACGATCAATGGTATATTGCCGCTCTGATGCTGCTTACTTATGTTTGTCCTGTGACCGGAATGTCCACTCTGCAAATGCCCTTTCTAGACGCCATTTAAGGACCCTCCTATGTGAAAGATGCAGTTCTCAATCTGCCACAGTTAGGTGTCTTGAAGAGAAAACATCACTTTGTCAAAATTGCGATTGGAGTGGGCATGGCAGCTCAACCTTGGGTTCAACACATCAGAGGCAGACAATCAACTGTTACTCAGGGTGCCCTTCTGCAGCAGAACTTTCTAAGATCTGGTCATTTATTTTGGACTTCCCATCTGCTGACGATTCTAATTGTGAAAAGAAATTGGGTTTAATGAGCATCGACGAGGACAACATCAGTAATTGTTGGGAGCCTACCGAAAATATCAGCACTATAGACCTTTCTGTTGCAAGTAGAATGAAAGACGTGGAAGATGTTGATAAGTCTGCTATGTGGGTGGGATCCTCTTCAGTGCCTGCACCGAATCCCAGGCCATGCAGAATAGATCATCCATCTGGATCTGTGGATCCAATCACAGCCAAGGTGACTTATCACTTTGGAATATTTTTTATCTAAGAGGTGCAAAGACTTTTGTGTTGGAAATCTTAGGGAATGAATGCATGGGCTGAGTATGTTCTACCAACGACAAGGTGATACACTTTGCAAACATGCAGGGGGAGGGGACTACCAGCTAATTTGGTTTTGCTCTCCTATGCTGGGGATGATTGGATGACCATAACGATTCCTTCTATAAAACATTTTTCTCTGCATTTCGCCTTTTCTTTTCAGATTGTTTTAAAGGTCCAATTGATTCAGTATTTGCATGAGAAACGGGAATCTGTTGTACATGGTGCAGGCTCTTCTCTAACCATTCTTTCCCCCTCTTGTATATTAATTTTCTTCTCTTTTTATTTTTTTATTCATTTATTATTATTTTTTATTATTACTATTATTATTAATTTTTTTTTTGGGGGGGGGTGGTGAAATCTTTTCGTTTGGACAGAAATCTTTCAGCCTGGCCCTGTTTATGTTGTTCCAATCCCCTGTCTGTGTTCTGCATTGGGATGTTGCCATTTGTAGACTGCCATAATATTATTCAAGTTAAATACCTAAATATGTTCTGCATATATCTGTTTGTCGTGTTTCCTACTACAACTTCTCTACAATTGCATTTACCTGCATAAATCTTTTAATGATGCTCATAGTGATGTCAATAAATAGTATGGTAATTAAAAAAAATAATAATGATGATGGTTTGAAATTAGTTGTGTTGATGGAAAACAACCATTAGAACCAGTAATATTTGCAGATTGAATTAATAATACTTCCATTTCTGATGTGGTTTGTTTAGTTTCATATATTTTACGGACGTATTTTCATGGGTTTAAAAGATTTTTTGGATATATTCTGTGTTTACTTATTGTTCTTAGTTTCATTGTTTCCATGGAAATATTGCTTTCCGAACTCATTATGTATCTTTACGTTTGGTGGATTCTTAAGTTATCCCAGAATTCTCCACCTGAATCTTGAAATCCTGAATGCTTTTTAACAGTCGGTTTTTGAATATATCTCTGTGTTTACTTATTGTTCTTAGTTCATAGTTTCCATAGAAATATTGCTTTCCATAATCATTATGTATCTTTACTTTTGGTGGATTCTTAAGTTATCCCAGAATTCTCCACCTGAATCTTGAAATCCTGAATGCTTTGTGATTAGGTGGTGTGGTAATCACATTGACAGCCTCTCCTGAGGAGGTAGCTAAATTGAATGTTTTCTTTATTTCTTATACCGATAGGTGGGTGTGGTTCACTGCTACAATCGATTTTCTTTATTGGATGCAGTTTTCTTTTCTTTTCTTTTCCATTTTTTTTTTGAGGGGGGGGTGGGGAGGGGGCTATTGGATGCTGTGTTAAGTGAGGTATAAATGAGTATTTTAGTTATTAAACTTGAGAAAGATAAGGAAGGAGGTAATAATGTTGCACACCTATGATTAATTCTATTTAGTTTGTAATTTTATTTTATTTATTTATTTTATTTTTTTTGCATTCCATTCCTAGGAGTTTTTAAGATTTTGAAACCCCTCCCAGCCCCTAAAACCCTTTATCGCTTGTAAAATGTATTCTGTTATTTGATCTGCAGTTGAGCTGTCCTGGAGCAAAGGTCCTTGGAGTCTGTGAAGATAATGATCTTTATGAAGATTTCAGTGTGGATGATGTTGATTTGAACTTCAAGAATTATGAAGAACTATTTGGTATGTTCCAAAATAATTCAGAACAGATTTTTGAGAATGGTGGGATTGATACCTTGTTTGGGACAAAGGACACGTCTGCTGTGGATTCCAACAGTCAGGGTGAAATTGTTGCAGAGGTTTTCTTCATTACTCATTCTTCTATTGCGGGATTTTGCATTTTTTCTTATGGTTGAATAAACTCACTCTTAATTTATTACTTTTGGTTTGCAAAATTACTTTTAAGTGCTAGGATGTTGATATTGATTTGCTTTCATGGATTCGTTCCACTGCATTGTATGTCTCTGAGCTCCACACCCCCCCCCCCGGGGGAACCCCGGGTTAGCTCTAGAATGCCCTTGCAGCAACATTAAAAAGTGCTAAAACTGTTTCAAGTCTGATCTTTTCTTTGGTAGGATTTGATTTCAATCTTGAACAGCAGGAAAAGGTTCTTACTCTACCTACCTATGATGATTTGTTCACTTTTTTGGCTCCCCAAAATTTTGTACATTCTGCAAGACGCTGAAACTTCAATGTGTTTGTTGTAGCAACAATAATTTTCTGGTAACAGGAATAAATTGGCCTTTCATTATTGTAAATGTTCACCACATTGTAGGGCTTATTCTTAGGAACACAATCCATTTGTCCATGCATGAGAATACTTGTGGGAAGATTTGTAATTATATCATCTTGGAAAACATTATGGACTGGAAAAAAGATGGAATGAAATGATTTCATCCCATTTGGTTACCAAATGCGACCTTGATGGCCATGAGGGATATACATAATGTGTTTTGAAGAAATTCCAGTTTGGTGGAATTTACTTTCTCAACTCTCTTCCATCCCCTCCACTCCCCACACCACCCCCCCCTCCCCCCAACCCAAAAAAAGGGGGAGGGGAAGCCTTAAGAGGGAATTGAGTTATTGAGTTAGCTATTGATGAATACTGTATCCCTGCGCATGTATTGCCTACCAACACTAGATATGTCAACTAGGAGAGGTCTTGATTAAGAAGGCAACCCAACCCAAATGATAGTATGTTTTGGATAAATTAAATTTATTTTTGACAGTCAAATAATTACCAGATGCAGAGCATGATCCCTCTGCATGAAAAATTCTTCTTTGCACTATATGTGCACCTTCCCTCTTTTTTACCCTTCACACTTGAGCCATTGTGGCACAACGGTTGAGTTGCACTATTGCAACATGTTGATCACAGGTTCGAAACTTGGAAACAGCCTCTCCTGAAAAGCAGGGGGTAAGGCTACATACATTTGCCCCTCGAGACCCTGTAGCAGCGGGAGCCTTGTGCACTGGGTTGCACTTTTTTATTTTACTTGAGCACTTGTAAGTTAAACCATAGATCTCAACACCTCCCCACTTCCCCCCAAAAAAAAGCCATAAGAAAAGGAAAGGAAGGAAAAGCATTTCTTATCAGATGGATATGCTGACCATAGGGATCTTTATCCGTATGCCATTTTTAAATGAACATAATCTGGTCTCATATATACCTTGATCAGTCAATAGTTGATGCGTCTTGCTCTCTCTCGTACATCTGACAGCCACACTGTGTAATTCCTCTCGGTTACCAAATGATTTAGGAGTTAGTCTCTCTTTCTCCAGGGTTCTTTGGCTGGACAGATCAAAGCACTGCAGCCAGAATGTAGCAATGCAGCATCTGCTGATTCCATCATCAGCAGTAAAACAGAACCTAACCTCTGTTTTTCTTCAAGGCAAGCCCATTCAAGCCTCTCGCTTTCATTTTCTGGCCTGACTGAAGAAAGTAACGGTGGAGATTACCAAGACTGTGGTGAATCATCAACGATTTTAATGGGTGAGCCTCCGTGGTTTCCTCCCTGTCCAGATAATTCATATCCATCAGCTAGCAGGGACAGTGCTGTCATGCGTTACAAGGCCAAGAGGAATAATAGGAGGTAAATGTTTCTGCAAAATATTTTCATTAACATACTTTACACTTTCAGCACTTTGTTCCGTCCATTTTCCTTTCTTCACTGAAGCAATTAAGTTGATATTAAAGGGGTAGTCTTTTAAAGGTGCAAGTCTCTAGTGTATGCTTATGTTCCAAGATTTAAAATAAAGTTTTCTTCTCTATTCCCCCCCTTTAATTTTGTGGGTTTGTCCATGCTGCTTGCATCCCTCTTGTGAAATGAACTTACATAATTGGCTGGCTTTTATGACATTCATATGCATGTGGCCATTGATTTCAATAGATTTCCTCTCTGGATTTCCATGTGATGAAAGAGTATTTATTTCCTTCTACTGCCAAACAGGTTTGAGAAGAAAATCAGGTACGCCTCTCGCAAGGCCAGGGCTGATGTAAGAAAGCGTGTGAAGGGCCGGTTTGTTAAGGCAGGCGATGCTTATGACTATGACCCATTGTGCCAAACCAGAAGCTACTGAGAGTACAGTTTTAAACTATACTTACAAGGAAAGAAAAAGGCTGGTTTAAGATCAACTTTGGAAAATTCCAAATTGATTGTATTTTGAGAGAGTTGATCCTGTTCCCTGCTTTTGTTTGCAATGACAAATTGTACCCTTGTTTCACGGCGGTGCAGGGTTTGTCTTCTGTAAAGTAATTTAAAATAAAAAATAAAAAAATAAAAAAAAGCATCAAGGGGGAAAGGAATGGCTGATGTAGGAGGTGATTTTTTTATTCTGAAGCTCAAATAATGAGATTTCAGGTGGAATTTTGGAATGCTTCTCCAGGAAAAACCGGTGGATTGTGACGTCTTCTGATCACGGCACTGAATGTTACTTACTTTCCTGCCTCTCTTCAACTTATCCTATGGTTGTCGGTTCTTCTTTCTAAGGCATGAATACATGTTTTTCCCTTTCTAGGACCGGGAAAACATGTCATCTCTGTGCAACCCTCGACAACGCCCAAAAAAAAAAAAATGATGTGGTGTTCTGTACATTTCATCTCTGGTTTTGTACTTTCCCCCTCTTGTGCATACACTAGAGGGGATCATAAAACATGGCAACATGGATGAGGATTCATTACTTCAAGTTTGAGCAGAAAAACACTACTATTAAGCTTCATTTTTTCTTTTTTTTCTTTTTTTTTTTTTGGGGGGGGGGTGGTGTGGTTGGGAATTGGGGGTTGGGGGTTGGGGGTTGGGGGTTGGTGGTTGGTGGTTGAGGCTGGTTGGTCTATGATATGTAGCAGAAGATTATCTATGTAGTAGTCGATATAATTTGTTGATAGTGGAGGATATCCCATGTAAAGAAGCAAGGGGATGTAAAAAAAGAGTTGTAGCTTTTTCATTTGGGTCTGTAGAATGTAAAATTGGCCTTGGAGGATTGGCCCTGAAAGTGTTGTATTTCTCATATTATTGAGAGTTTTAGTTATGCGTATTCCTCTTAATACCTGAAGTTGTTTATCACCTTTAGTTACTTGTAATTTTGCAAACCTCTTCACAGCTATGAAATGATTGTAAGTTTTTGATGTAGAGCATAAGGTTCTATTTACTAGTGCCTTCTTAGACCCTACAGCAAATACATCTTTAGTCTGCCTTGTTGCAGATATGATTTTATGTCATCAGAGGATCCGGATTCAGTAGATCATCTGGTTGCTAAATGTCTACAAATTGAATAACATGAGGGTGCAGCAGGCGGCGTTTTTGGGATGGGGGGGGGGGGGGGGCAGCAAGAAAGCTGATCGTGATTCCGGCTGATTTGGCTTTGTCTGATTCTTGTACGGTAAAACCCTAGAGGACGTTTAAAACACCAATCCAGGGACCGATCTATACAGATTTGGTTCCCAATTTTGTGTTTTTAAACCCTGTTGTCAATTTCAGGTCACATGAGCTCATCATATGTGTTGTTTTTACCTACCCAACAGATGTTGGTGAGCAACAAACTTGGTACAAGCCGTAAACTCGGACGTCCTAAGTTCGACTCTCACTAGGCACACCTTGTACCACTCACATGGGGGTGTTTAGTGCTCTTCACTGCTTTCAGTGAAAGTTGAATGGTTCTCATTCAACCCCAATATGACTTGGTCCATGCGGATGTGGGAAGTATAAGCCCGCGGGACTAGTCAAGCCTTCGCTAGCTACAAAAAAAAAAAAAAAAAAAAAAAAGAGACACGGCACTGAAAGAATTGTTAGGTATTCACTGAACTTTCATCATATAATTTGGGGTGATTTATATCAACCTCTTCTCGCGTTTGCCTATATTACGTCATTCCCCTTCAAATTTCATTTATTACATTTAAATCTAAAAATCTAACACCGTAAGAAAGGTGTTAGTTTTAGAATACGAAAAGACATAATTACCCTTCTTCTTCTTCTCCTTGAGGATTATATTCATACCTCGAAGGCAGGGTTTTGGTAAACAGAACCAACCTCCCGATAATAACGTTTGAATCTGTTGAAGCGGGCAGGGTGCTCTCCACAGCCAACATTTGCCTCATCCTGCGGGCCCTTATGTTCATGAATGAGATAACACAAACCTCAATGAAGATGACTGCAGCAGCAATAATGGCTACTATTGCCGAAACACCAAGGCTGGTTTGGTAACGATGGGAACTAAAAAACGGAATAAAACATTTGGTGCCTTTATGGCGTGTTTCATTTTCTTTGGAAAAAAAAAAAGATAGAAACTAGAATTGATGGAACTTTCAGTTTCGTTCAAAAAAAAGAAAGAAAAAAAAAAGCATTTGAATATAGAAATTGGAATTTTCGTTTTTGACACGGAACGTTACTAAATGCAGCCTCAATACCTTGGCTTTCCTGAAGTCGATGTGGTGCGATTGCCTTCAATTAAGAGGAGCGTCCCAAAGCCCAGGATTATGGGAGAATGTAGCGGCCCCAAATTTCAGCAAGGTGGGAATGGCAGAAATCTCCTCGGTGAGGTTG
Organism: Macadamia integrifolia; assembly: GCF_013358625.1. Taxonomy (NCBI): domain Eukaryota; kingdom Viridiplantae; phylum Streptophyta; class Magnoliopsida; order Proteales; family Proteaceae; genus Macadamia; species Macadamia integrifolia. The sequence goes on along the minus strand of NC_056563.1, from coordinate 20,900,121 downwards.
TTGAAGGAATGATTGAAGTAAGTCAGCAATGTTAAATTTCCAAGGGATTCAGGAATTGGCCCTGAGAGTGAATTTTCCGATAGATCAAGCACTTAAATCCGAGACAGCTCTCCCAGATTCAGTGGGATGCTTCCGTTGAGCTGGTTCCGATGTAAGTCAAGAGTTGTCAGGTATTTCATGTTGTGTATGGTGGAAGTTATTCCTCCATATAAGCCATTCCGAACCCTGCAAAATGAGCTTGTGATGTCAAACTTTGATTTAAAGAAAAGTATATATGTAGATTACATTAGGTTGATACATATTCGAATCACAGCTCAAGCAGAAATCTGCAATTGCTTATCTCGTTTGGGATTTCACCAGCAACGCGAAGGTGTGCAAATCAAGAACATGTAGAAATTCAATTCTTCCGAGTTCCTGCAGAATACTTCCGTCAAGTTGGTTAAAACTTACATCTGTTGCTGCCAAAAATACCTCGCTAGTCGAACCTACACAAACACAGACGACGGAGGCCCGGAACTTTGTCCGAGGTTAGTCCTCCGACGCTCAAGTCAGGGTCGGCCGCACAGTTCAATAAGGGAGCAATGGTAAGGGTCTCAGAACTTACCTTCCCCTTTCTTCCGTGCCTTCTTATATAGCTCTTAGGGTCTAGGGTTTTTTCCCCTTCTTCCCTCTTAGAGTCCCACTCGAATACGTCCAACCTTCTGGGGGGAATATTCCCCTCATGCAGACGACGTGATCCCGCGTGATTTTGCGAGCGTGCCTCGGTGATTGAGCGTGCTCGAGCATGAGTGGTTTCTTGGAACCTTCGTCTGGCGGAGGACACGTGTCTCAGAGGCGACACGTGTCATTGCCCCCGCCGAGAGGTCAGTTTGGCTATATCAGGAGCCCCCTTACTTCCACTAGGAGCTTCTTCCTGTGGGAGTAACCAACATCTTCTTCTTTGGCTGACCTGCTCCTTCGGCCTTGGCATTACGCATTACTAGTGACCGAGGCTTGGGGTCACCGAGAGAAAGTCCTTCGGTTGCTTCAGATCGGCCTTACAGAGCCCCCTGTCGAGGGCAGGACCCTCGGTCAGGTCCGTTCGGCTTTGGCCGAATTCCCCACCGAAGGAGGGACCCTCGGTCAGGTCCGTTCGGCTTTGGCCGAACTCCCAACCGAAGGAGGGACCCTCGGTCAGGTCCGTTCGGCTTTGGCCGAACTCCCAACCGAAGGAGGGACCCTCGGTCAGGTCCGTTCGGCTTTGGCCGAACTCCCAACCGAAGGAGGGACCCTCGGTCAGGTCCGTTAGGCTTTGGCCGAACTCCCAACCGAAGGAGGGACCCCCGGTCAGGTCCGTTCGGCTTCGGCCGAACTCCCAACCGAAGGAGGGACCCTCGGTTAGGTCCGTTCGGCTTTGGCCGAACTCCCAACCGAAGGAGGGACCCTCGGCCAGGTCCGTTCGGCTTTGGCCGAACTCCCAACCGAAGGAGGGACCCTCGGTCAGGTTCGTTCGGCTTTGGACGAACTCCCAACTGAAGGAGGGACCCCCGGTCAGGTCCGTTCGACTTTGGCCGAACTCCCAACCGAAGGAGGGACCTTCGGTCAGGTCCATTCGGTCAGGTCCATTCGGCTTTGGCCGAACTCCCAACCGAAGGAGGGTGAGACCGTCTGCTAGGTCCGTTCGGGCGCAAACCTCGAGGCTTCGTACCATGACGTGGCGGTGCCATTAATGCTCGGGAAGTCGTACCGCCTTTCCCCCCATCTATATAGTGTGGGGGGCCATTTGTGGGGTAACTTTTCTTTTCCCTTCGGAGAGCTCACCTTCGGCCTCGGATTCCCTTCTAGCCTTCGTCTTCGTCTTCCCTTAGTTTAGCACCACCCACAAGTAAGTGATGTCTTCCTCGTCGAGCTACAGCCCATCGTCCCGCGAGACGTCAAGGCCAAAACGTAGGTATAGGAGTCCTGGGGAAGTCCGAGGGATGTCCTCGGATTCCACCGACTCTCCCTCCTCCCGCGACTCATCATCTGCGGCCTCACCGTCAGGGTCCAAGGGTGGCTCCAACGGCGAGGGGTTCAGGGAGAGGGTGCTCGACGCCCGAGCCCAGACCCAGGAGCCCCTAGAACTGGAGGCCCTCAACATCGTCTCTACGATGGACGAACCAGAACTGGAGGAGCTGAGGGCCTCCTTCGACGTTTCGGACGCTTTCGAGCTCCGTTTGCCCAGACCTTCTGACCGAGCCAGCTATCAGAACTCCGAGGAGTTGTGCCTGTACAAGGAGGCCCTCAAGGCAGGTCTTCGGCTGCCCCTCCACCCCTTCCTTACCAAAGTGTTTCGGCACTATGGGGTATGCCCGACCCAGCTAACGCCAAACGGGTGGCGACAAGCGTTAAGCTTCGTCATCTTCTTCGTTCGGCACAAGAGGCCCCTCTCCCTTCAACTTTTCATTAACTGTTTCCTTCTTCAGGCCTGCAAGGGACTTACGGGTTGGTACTATTTTTGCCCCCAAAAGGACTTTCGGCTCCTGAAGGGTTACCCGACTTCCATCCACGGATGGAAGGAAAAGTATTTCTTTGTGAAGTCGACCGAGGGGGTGCCCTTCGGCACGGTCTGGGACATCCCAGACCTTAGGGATGTGAACTCCGCCCCTGCCCTATTCGGGGCAGACGTGGAGTCGTTGGCGATGGCGAGGCGGCAGGAAGGCTGTTCTGCAGTCGAGGCCGACTGCCTCAAGTCCGACGCCATCCTCTTCAAGTTCGGGCTTAGCCCGGGTGAGTTAGGCTAGCCCCGTCTGCTTCCTTCGAGTGTCGGCTCTCCATGTTGATACCCTGGCTTCTTCTTGCAGTGCAAGTTACCAAAGCCGAGGCTAAGGCCGCCGGTGCGGCAAGGCAGGCAAAGATCAAGGAGGCCAAGGCACGTGACGCCCCCCAGCAGCCGAAGTCTAAGAGGAAGGAAAAGATGGGACCGTCCTCCGAGACCCCGAAGAAGAGGCCCAGAGTAGAAGGGTCGACTGCCGAGGCTGTCCAGGCCCTTGCAGCTCCTGGCGACGGGCCTGCTCAAGACCCTTCATCTGCCGCTGCCTCCCGAGGCCCGAAGGTCTCGTCGACCAGGGCTGAGGTGGGGTTCTTCCCCCAATGGTCGGTGAAGGAGGACGACACTCTGGCCGTCGGACAGGTCGCCAGAGAGTTGGTGATGAAGGGGAGTCTTCCCCGAGATGCCACCGAAGCCCAGAAGCAAGGGACGACGGCACTGATCACCTCCGCATGCATCTACATGGCGGGGGTAGGCTTCGGTCCCCCTGCCTTCTTTTACTTGTATTATTTTTTTTTGCATTCTGACCTTCGGTGCTTTGTGCAGGCTCAGAATCAGATGGGTCAGCTGGCGGCTCGAGCCGAGGCCATGTGTCGAGAGCTTGAAGTCAGCGAGAGGGAGAAGGTCTCCCTAGACAACGAGCGCACCCTCCTCCTCGAGAAGGTGGAGCACTTGGAGAAGGAGCTGGTCTTCGAGCGTCGGGAGTCTGATCGGAAGCTCTCGGAGCTGAAGTCACAGGTAAGGGCCCGAATCCAGGAAGCCGAGGCCCGAGGGGTCGAGAAGTATCGGTCCTCCGAGGACTTCAGGGAGGAGATCAAGAACGCCATCGCCCCGGGGTACACAATGGGCGCTACCGAGGTCCGAGATTGGGTCCTCGGCCGTTACCCCGGGGTGTCCTTCGAGGACAGCGGCCTCATCTTTTAGGACGACGATGTGGAGACGGTTCCGGTTCCATCGGCCACCGAGGTTGCTGACGCCGACGGTGGGGGCTGCAGCGAGGAAGGCGAGGTCCAGCTGCATAGGGAAGTCCCTCCGACCCCTGGCCGTGGAGGTTCGGACCAGGAGGCTCTCCCAGCCAAAGACGAAGCCGCGAACCCGACGGATGCTCCTTGAGGTCGCCTCGGGCCTCAGCAAAGACTACCCCCCTTGTTATGTTACCAGCCTTCGGGCCTTTAATGTAATCCTTGCCTTCGGGCTTTATATGTAATCCTTGCCTTCGGGCTTTACGAATGCAACCGTCTTTTTTCCATCTCCTGTCCATTTAATGATGTGTTTGATTCGTAAATAGGTGCAAAGGGTCGAAACCCTAGTTGACCTTCTTAGGCGCATGGCCCCGAGACTTGGCCGAGGGTCGACCTGTTTGTAAGTCAGACGAAGGCCGACCCTGTAATTACTAGTAATTTTTTACAAGTGTTTTCCCTCTCGGCTCCAGCCGAAGGGTTTGTCAGTGCGTGAAGCTGGGACTTGGCCGAAGGTGGACCCTTCGATAGTCAACCACCAAGCGATATGTTGTGTACCCTTGGCTCCAGCCGAAGGGTCTGTTAGATGATAGGTCTTTACCGAAGGTCGACCCTTCAATAGTCAGAATCACCAAGCAATCCACCAAGTGTGTACCCTCGGCTCCAGCCGAAGGGTCTGTTAGATGCTAGGTCTTCACCGAAGGTCGATGGTGCCCTTCAGTCAGGTCTGTTCGGCTTTGGCCGAACTCCGAGCCGAAGGGGTGATTCGGCCGGGTAAACCTAGCATTGTTTGTGCCTCCACCGAGGTGTGGACCTTCAGTCACCCGTTCCGCAGGGTTAAAGGTAATCAGCCTAGAGAATTGTCTCAGTTGCCGTAAACCAGCTCTCGTATTATCCATGAATAAAATCTTCCGGACTTTAAAATGAATTACAGCTTAAAGGTTCATAAGGGCAATAATTGCAAAGAACTACATACGGAAAAATTTA
>NC_056563.1:20890230-20892555 GCF_013358625.1 Macadamia integrifolia | reverse complement strand
CTCTCTACCTATCCGGCTAATCCGCCAACCTTGTGAAAGGCCATCGATACATCACCTGCGGATAAGAGTCACAAGATCTCAACAATGGCAGAAATGAATATATAGGACCTATCGACAACTAATGAAGCTCGTGGTTTAGATCGGACGGTTCGTGTTTGCTGCTTCCCTTCAAATTCTCCATCGGAGCCTCCACATTCCACCTACGCTAGGTTTTGATTTGATCTTCCTACCAAAAATAAATAAAAAAATTTGATCTTTTCCTCTTGAATCGTTCTGTATGAAACACCTACCCAATTTTCAACTTTACACGTATACCATCAGACCCATTGGGCCGAATCAAAATCGATATGAATTTATTGAATCATGTTTCGGGTTGAGGTTTTGTGAGACTGAAATCAAATCCCATCAACACTGATAAGATGTTAAGCCAAACTTTAAAAATCAGTTCGAAACCAATATAATCCAATAAGAAACCGAAATCCATTAAGTTGAATTATGTGTCAGGTTGTTGTTGTCTCCATCATCATTGCTTGCTAGTGTTTTATCTTTATCACAAATTACTTCTTCTTTTTCTTCTATTCTGATGGTGGTGATCGTGGTTGCCTTATGTTGCTTTAGCAGTGATAACAGTGACAATCGATGTCATGTATTAATCTTCTCAATTTGTTAATTTGGTATTGAACCATATCAAATTATATTGATTGTATCAATTGATACTAGTTTAATATAGTGTATTTTTCATGTATAGTTTCTAATTTCTATACCATGTCATACATGCGCACTCTAATATCAATACATATCAGGTGTATTGATGGCAATATAAAGTTTTGAAGATTCATTACAAATAGATTGACACAACTACAAGAGGAAAGATGTCAAATACATAGAAGTAAATGATATGAGTTTTATTGTAAAAAATTGACATGTGATCAATCTAGATTTTAGACTATAGCCTTCTTATTCAACGATTTAATTTATCAAATCATCATTCCATATGACACTATAATTGATATATAGAAGATTTCATGGGAGGATTGCCACAAAAAACTAGCAAAAACTTCTAAAAAAACCATTGAATGGAATGGAGGGAAAAGATGTGGTTACCTTGTATTGCCTCTCCTTCTCTAATTTAGAAAACCGTTGAATGGAATGGAAGGAAAAGATGTGGTTACCTTGTATGGATTTTGGTTCTAATATCAGTTTTCTTGCCCAGTAAGTAATACAGAGTGGGGCCTACTTGTCATAAATGTTATGCTTCACTGTCAATGTAGTGGATAACTAGACATTGCTAATGAAATGTGCAAACTTGGTGTACTTGCACTACTCACCTTTCTTTCTCTAGGCATGATTTTCTCCCACAAAGCAGTTTATAATTAGTTGGGGTTTAAATTTCAATGAATGTGGGATCTACCTTTTTACTCATGCCACTTTTGAGCTCAGTCAACTTTATATCAAAACGAATAAACAAAAGTGGTTAGAGACCCACGATGGGTTCGAATGATTGAAAAAAATTAGGAAGCAATTTTCCTTCATCCACATTGAAGGGAGAGGTTTCGATAGGGTAAATAAGGTATTATCGATTTCATACATTAAAGAGTGAAGCGTTTAGGGTTAGATATTATCGATTTCAATATGTGTACTTTTCTTTAACCAATGATGCATTAAAAACTTTTTTCAAAAAATTATGTAAATTATGTAATACATGGTGGGTCACCTAAGCAAGTTAGGGTTAGATATTTGACAGTGATGAATAAAGGGTCTCTTCTTTTTATTAAATGACATGTCATGTGTTGCTGCCAAAAAACCCCGCTAGTCCAACCTACGCAAACACAGACGACGGAGGCCCGGAACTTAGTCCGGGGTTAGTCCTCCGATGCTCAAGTCAGGGTCGGCCGCACAGTTCAATAAATGAGTAATGGTGAGGGTATCAGAGCTTACCTTCCCTCTTCTTCCGTGCCTTCTTATATAGTCTTTCGGCCTTAGGGTTTTCCCCTTTCTTCCCTCTTAGAGTCTCACTCGAATACGTCCAACCTTCTGGGGGGAATATTCCCCTCATGCAGGAGACGTGATCCCGCGTGATTCTGCGGGCGTGCCTCGGTGATTGAGCGTGCTCGAGTGTGAGTGGTTTCTTGGAACCTTCGTCTGGCGGAGGACACGTGTCTCGGAGGCGACACGTGTCATTGCCCTCACCGAGAGGTTATTTTGGCTATATCAGGAGCCCCCTTACTTCCACTAGGAGCTTCTTCCTGTGGGAGTAACCTTCTTCTTTGGTTGACTTGTTCCTTCGGCCTCGGCATTACCAGTGACCAAGGCTTGGGGTCGACC
>NC_056563.1:20809946-20886424 GCF_013358625.1 Macadamia integrifolia | reverse complement strand
GTGGCTTGCGTCTTTAAATTCTTAGATGACGAATGGTTAGGACGTTATTTTTAGGACGGTAATTAGAATTAGATCACAACCATTAATCAGTTCACTTTCGCATTATTAAAAGAAATAAAAAAATAAAGTGGCTGCTCTCCCTGTGTTCGACCCGTAGCTACACTGATCCGTACGCTTGCGGTTACATTTTAAATCTCAACAAGTTTTTGGCGCCGTTGTCGGGGAGACAGTTCCATGTTATTTTTCACTTTCTTTTGGTAAATCGGAGTGCTTTATTTGCTTTGCTTTATATTTTTTCTTTTTTTTTTATTGAATTCCTGAGAATAACAACTTGCAATAATAGTTGTATCAGTGGAGGTCACCATGCCTCACAGTATGATAAAGACAGGTTTCGCCCTGTAGCAGTACCTCAGGAATTGACCTGAGCAACCCCGGATCCTTGTCGGTAAACTCCCAAAAAGCAAAAAAAAAAAAATAAAAAATAAATAAATAAAAAAATCAAAAAAATCAAAAAAATCATCAAAAAGTTTTGCTATCCATTCTTTTGTGCTTGTCTTACTTTAGTTGTGGAAAGTTTTTCTGTTGCATGAGTGTTAAGTGGGTACGTAATACTAAGAATCGGTTAGAAAGAAGAGATCCAACAAGTAGTGACCCTATACGTTTGCTCTCTCTAAAACCCTTCAATATGGGAGACCAACAGCAAAACCCTTCACCTAAATCTCTGAAAGATAGGTTCTACCCTGCTAGAACAGCCCAACCTTCCTGTATAGTTCTACCACAAGCCCAGGGCAATAATTTTGAACTCAAATCTCAATACATCACTATGTTGTCCCACTTCCATGGGTTGACCTCTGAGGATGCATACCTATTTCTAAGGGAATTTAAAAAGGTATGTGTTCTAATTAAGATCCAACAGTTTTCTGATGATGCTGTTAAGCTTAGGTTTATCACTTTTGCATTGAAAGACCAAGCTAAGAAGTGGTTGTATGGATTACCCACAAATTCCATAACCTCATGGGAACAGTTCACAGTTGTCTTCCTTAAGAAGTTTTCCCCAACTCACAAGACCAATAAGCTTAGAAGTGATATCCTTCAGTTTAGGCAAAAGCCTAGTGAGTCATTTTCCAAACTTATGGAGAGATTCAAGGATCTACTCCAAGAATGCCCCCACCATGGCCTAGACCTATGGCATTTATGTCAAATAATTTATGAGGGTATTGATTACCCAACTAAACAAATGATAGAATCTATGTGCCCTGAGGGATTCACATCCTTTACAGATGAAGAAAAGGCATGGGAATTCTTACTTGACTTAGCTGACAAAACCCGTGAATGGGAATCAACCCAAGAGAGTGAAAGAACTATAAGAGGAAAAGGATATTTTGTGGATGGGATAGTAGCCAAGGAAGCCCATTTGGATATCCTAATCAAGAGGATTGAGGCTATTGTTCCTAGAGAGTCATAGAAGAATGCCCTAACACCTCTGGGGGCACTTCTAATGATAGTGTTAATGCCTTATACCAGAATAATCCATATAGTAACACATACAATCCAGGATGGAGAAATCACCCAAATTTTTCTTGGAATCAGGGCAACCAAGCAGGACCTTCCAATTTCTATAATCAAGGTCAACCTGGACCCCAAAGGCCTCCCTTTGCACAACAATCTTTTTCTCAAAATACTTTTCCTAGGTCAAATGTAGGACCTCAGGCGAGTTTTCCTAGGGCCCCTCTTCTATCATCTTATCAGCAACCCCCTGGGTTTACCAACACTGGAGAGGCAAGTAGAATTAGTGACTTGGAAAAAAATATGGCCCTTCTCATGACAAGCCATCAAAATCTTACGAGAGAACTTACTCAAGTTGTCTCAATTATGCGTGAGAGGGAGAAGGGAACTTTACCCAGTCAACCAGAGCCTAACCCTAGGCATCATCAACCTGTTAGTTTACAAGGACCAACTAATGGCACCACTGAATATAGTACAAGGTCAGACTCAACAAGGGCCCTCTAACCAATGTAATGTTGTTTATGCCCTTAGGAGTGGTAGAGAGTACCTACAGAGCTTTCCTAAATCTTCCCCATCTATTACTCCTGTTAACTCTTCTTCAGTTGAGGACACAAATGTGCCTCTTGCTCCAGGTTCGTCTGATGAACCTAAAGATTTTTCTGAAACTAAAGATGATTTGGTTGAGGAAACCAAAAATGATTCTTCTGAACAGGGGCAAATCCCTAACAGTCCTTATGTTCATCCTGTCCCATTTCCTAATCGCTTGGTAAACAAAAAGAAGACTGCTTCCATGGACAAAATTTTAGAAGTCTTCAAAAAGGTAGAAGTAAACATCCCTCTTTTGGATGCCATATCCCAGATCCCCGCCTATGCAAAGGTACTGAAAGATTTGTGTACTCACAAACGTATCACTAGTGTGCCCAAAAAGGCGTTCTTGGCAGGTAACATTAGTTCCATAATTACTCAGCCTATAGCAGCCAAGTATAAGGATCCAGGGAGCCCTACCATATCTTGTGTCATAGGTAACACCTATATTGAGCATGCTTTACTTGACCTTGGCGCAAGTGTGAATCTTTTACCTTACCATGTGTACAAGCAACTAGGATTGGGAGAATTAAAAGCCACTGGAACTACTCTTCAGTTGGCAGATAGATCTGTTAAGATTCCTAAAGGGATGGTTGAGGATGTCTTACTAAAGGTGGGGGAATTTATTTTCCCTATTGATTTCATTGTGTTAGATACTAAGCCCTTCTCAACCAAGGATGAGATCCCAATAATTCTAGGAAGACCATTCTTGGCTAGCAGTAATGCATTAATCAATTGCCGGAATGATTTCCTAAGATTATCTTTTGGTAACCAACCTGTTGAGTTTAACATGTTTAGGATTGGCAAGCAACCACATATGGAAGAAGAGATCAATATGCTTGAGGATTTTTTGGATTTTTCTGATGATTTAGTTACCAACTTTGATATTGATTTTGATTCAGAATTCCAGGAGTGTATGGATGAGTTGGATGATGATAGTGAAAATTTCTTTTCTGAAGTCTTGAGTCTTCACACACTTGTGGAGCCCTTAGGACCCCTTTCCAATTCCATTCCCAAACCTTCCATAGTTGAGCCCCCTAAGCTAGATCTTAAGGAGTTGCCATCTAATTTGAGATATGCTTTCCTAGGGCCTGACCAGTCTCTTCCTGTAATAATTTCTTCAAATTTGACTTCTAGCCAGGAAGAGGAGTTACTTAAAGTGTTAAAAGATAATAAGGAAGCCCTAGGTTGGACCATGGCTGATATCAAGGGTATAAGCCCTTCCATTGTGCAACATCATATACATCTTATGGAGGATTCCAAACCATCCACGGAACCCCAAAGAAGAGCTAACCCAGTGATGATGGAAGCTATTAAGAAAGAGATCCTAAAGTGCTTGGATCATGGAATAATTTATCCTATTTCTGGCAGCCAATGGGTAAGCCCAGTTCATGTAGTGCCTAAGAAGTCTAGTGTGACTGTAGTTCCTAATGCCAATAATGAGTTGATCCCTACCCGTGTCCAAACAGGATGGCGTGTGTGCATTGACTACAGGAAATTAAATGCGGCAACCTGGAAGGACCACTTCCCATTGCCATTCATTGACCAGATGTTAGAGAGGTTAGCTGGACATGAATACTATTGCTTTCTTGATGGATATTCCGGCTATAACCAAATCCCAATTGCTTTAGAGGACCAACATAAGACCACTTTTACATGCCCATATGGAACATTTGCTTACAGGCGTATGCCCTTTGGGCTTTGCAATGCCCCTGCTACGTTCCAACGATGCATGATGAGCATTTTTTCTGACATGGTCGAAAAATTCTTAGAAGTATTTATGGATGACTTTTCAATTCATGGGAATTCCTATTCTGAATGTCTTCATCATCTTTCCCTAGTTTTGAAAAGGTGCATATCTAAGAATTTGGTTTTGAATTGGGAGAAATGTCATTTTATGGTTAAATCTGGTATTGTTTTAGGCCAATGTAATATCCAAGGAGGGAATTAAGGTAGATAGAGCCAAAGTGGATTTAATTGATAATTTACCACCTCCTCAATCTGTTAAGGATGTTCGGTCTTTTCTAGGGCATGCAGGCTTCTACAGAAGGTTTATTAAGAACTTTAGTCAGTTAGCCCGACCTCTCACCTCATTACTTGTCAAAGATCAGACTTTTGAGTTTTCCAAAGAGTGCCTAGAATCCTTCAAGCAACTTAAGAAGGAGTTGACCAATGCACCCATTGTTCAACCACCTGTTTGGACTGAACCTTTTGAACTGATGTGTGATGCTTCGGATTTTGCCATAGGAGCAGTTTTAGGTCAAAGGATTAATAAGTTGCCCACTGTCATTTACTATGCTAGTAGGACCTTAAATGATGCACAACTCAATTATACAACCACTGAAAAAGAATTTTTAGCTGTTGTGTTTGCATTAGAAAAGTTTCGGTCTTACTTAGTTGGTTCACATGTGGTGGTGTATACTGATCATTCTGCCCTATAGATACCTAGTTCAGAAGAAGGATGCCAAAGCCCATCCCATTAGGTGGGTTTTACTTTTGCAAGAGTTTGATTTAGAAATTAGGGATAAGAAAGGAGTTGAAAACCTAGTTGCAGACCATTTATCCCGGCTTCCCAATTCCTTGACTGTTGATTCTCCAGTTCAACGAGAACTTTCCAGATGAACAATTATTTGCAATGTCTAGTGAACCATGGTTTGCTAACATTGTCAACTTCTTAGTTTCAGGTGTGACTCCGGATCACTGGTCCACCCAAGATAAGTATAGGTTTCATTCCCAAGTTAAGCACTTTTTCTGGGATGATCCTTATTTGTTTAAGATATGTCCAGATCAGATTATCCGACGATGTGTTCCTGATCATGAGCAACATTCCATTCTCTCTTTTTGTCATGATCATGCATGTGGTGGACACTTTGGACCTAAGAAGACTGCCGCAAAGGTTCTCCAATGCGGATTTTATTGGCCCACTCTTTTTAGAGATGCTTTTGATTTTTGCAAGGCTTGCCCTGCCTGCCAGTCTTTTGGCCGTATCAATAAAAGGAACATGATGCCCCTCAACCCTATTTTGGTAGTTGAGATCTTTGATGTACAGGGGCATCGATTTTATGGGACCATTCCCTAATTCCTTTGGGAATTTGTACCTACTTTTGGCCGTTGATTATGTTTCTAAATGGATAGAGGCCATACCTTGTAAATCTAATGATCACAAAGTGGTGGTCCAGTTTCTCAAAGAGAACATTTTTTCCCGCTTTGGTGCACCACGTGCAATAATTAGTGATAGGGGTACTCATTTTTGTAATCGGCCTTTTGAGACCCTAATGAAAAAGTATGGGATCACTCATAAGTTATCTACCCCTTATCACCCCCAAACTAGTGGCCAAGTGGAGGTGTCTAATAGGCAGATCAAACAAATCTTGGAGAAAACTGTTAATCCCAACCGTAAGGATTGGTCCCTTAGGCTCATTGATGCCTTGTGGGCCCATCGGACTGCATTCAAGACTGACCTTGGCCAGTCTCCCTACCGTTTAGTGTATGGGAAAGCTTGTCACTTACCAGTTGAGTTGGAGCATAAGGCCTTTTGGGCCATTAAGAAGCTTAACTTTGATTTGTCTGATGCGGGAATTCATCGTAGGCTCCAACTATCTGAGTTGGAGGAACTTAGGAATGATGCCTATGAAAGTTCTAGAATTTACAAGGAAAAGACCAAAGCTTTCCATGATAAACACATTCTGCGTAAATCTTTTGCAATTGGTGATAAGGTCTTATTGTACAACTCTCGATTGCATCTTTTTCCTGGTAAGCTTAGATCCCGATGGGATGGCCCATTTATTGTTCATAATGTATATCCCCATGGGGCTGTGGAGATTTTGAATCCAGGAACAGGGGTAATTTCGAAGGTTAATGGTCAGCGTTTGAAACCGTTCCTTGAGTTTCCTACTACTAGTAGTGAAGAGGTCATGGATCTCCATGAACCTTTTTACACTGATGACTAATTTTTAATCAGGTATGACCCCCTTGCATTGTCTTTGCTTTTAATTTTTTTTTTCCATGCATTGAGGACATTGCATGACTTAAGTGTGGGGGAGGGAAACCAGTTTTTTTATTTTTTTTTTTTCACTTTGTTTTGTTTGTTTTTCTTTTTATTTTTGAGCTTGCTAAGGATGAAGTCCTACTTTGGTTTTTGGCTAATGATCATACCATTCGGTTGCTTGATGTATGAAAATAAAATTTTTGATTAAGGTACCCATTTTGAACGTATAAAAACCCTGTTGAGAAGAAAGAAACAAGCATGTGTCTTGAGATGGGACTTTCTTTTGAAAAATAAGAGACCCCTGTTTTATGGTGATGGACCATATGTAAGTCTGTGGGTTCCTTGTACTTTTGATTTGGAGTTGAGACCTTCTTTTTAATTTGGCATGGGTTGACAAATGCACAATTTTAAATGAAATGTGAAATGTGGTATAAAGAAGAATAAGAGTTGATTCCCTTGGAACTAGACAGGGCATTGCGCCTCAGGAAGCGTGGTGTCTTGATCGAAATTCCTTGGGAGGAAACTTCTGAAGTAACTCTAGCATCACTGCCTTTGTGGACATATGCAAAAAGTGAAGCTACATAGTAACTTGGGTGTCTGGTGTTTGCTCCACCATGTCATTCAGGCCAAAAGTAGTGGAGTAGAATAGAGTTTATTAGTAGAAAAAAAAAAAGAGAAAAAAAATGTGCAAATGTCATTATTGCTTGGTAACATGTTTGGTCAAAAACACTCCAACGCCTTAGTCATTGGTTCCCTATTTCTTCACAAGTGGTTTTGCCTTAAGATAAGGATGTTTTGGAAGAGATGAGGTGAGTTCCAAATTAAGAAATATGCTAGTGCCTGGAATTGATAAAGGGTAATAAAAGTTCAAGTGTGGGGGTCCCTTGTAAGAGAAATTATCTTTGCTCCGGATCGGTATGAGCCTTACCTTTAGCCAAAGTTGGGATTTGTTTATTCTGAATTTTGGGTGTATATTCACTGCAAACACCCACGAGACACAACTCGTCCACTAGGGGTGACCTAGGGGTTTAAAGGCTTGTTGCACATGCTAAGTGCAACCGTGATTCCTACGAAAGTGAGTTAGGTTTTTTTTATCTTTATTCTTTTTCTTTTTGTTTTGCTCGAGGACTAGCAAAGTCTAAGTGTGGGGGAATTCTGATGAGCACATTTATGTGTGAAATCTAGGGTAGTAAAACATGCATTTTACATATTTAGAATGGAGCTACCTTGGGTTTTACTCTCTTTTTGCAGGTTTTATATTTTCAAGGCCTTAAGGACTATCGGGAGCTATATCTTCAATTTTACACGTAAAGAGGTCCTATTTCTTTCCATGGTTGCGAAGAGGATGAAATTCTGAGCAAGATGGACGTGTTCAATTAAAAGTACACATTCGTTTGGTCACCCGTACAAATGATTATTCTTTTTCGGGTCAGAAAAAGAATAATGGATCAGAACTGAACCGAGATGCAGAACCAGCCCGTTTGCAATTGTCCCAGAGGTACAAGGAATACTCCAAATGCCAACAAGGATCGATGGACCACATCCTTAAGTGATTAAAGATTTGTTTTTGGTAACAACAGCTACCTAGCTTAGTTGGTGAGCTATGGTGTACAAAATTCCCTTGCTCACCAAGAGGTCTCAAGTTCGAATCTCATGGTTGTTTTTTTTAGAGGATTTTGTTGAAGATTTCCTGCTTTTCACTCACTTAAAGCACTAAGGGCATGGAGGGGATTTCCACATCAAATTAGAAGCAAGCAAAATCGTGGAAGCAAGAAGAGAAGAAAAAAAAAAGGAAAGAAAAAAAAGGGAGAACCAAAGATTGTCCAAATCTTCTCTCTCCTCCACATCATCACCAAACCTCCACATCATCACCAAAGATTGTCCAAATCACACAAAGGAAGAAAAAAAATCGTCCCTAGGAGAGAGAAAAAAAAAGAAGAAAAATAAATTAGAAAAAAAAAAGGAAAGAAAATAAGCAAAAAATTTTAGGAAATTTCTCAAAATTTATTTCTCTCTTCTCTCTCCTCCATCTTAGCACTTTTGGACTCAAAAGATCTCACAATCAATTGTGGGTTTCTCTCTTTTAGGAAAGAGAAAATTGTTACCCTACCTCTCCATTCCCTATAAATACAACTCATGTAAGAGGAGGAGACACAATTCATTCTTCTTCTAGTTTTTTTTAGTTGCTCTCTCTCTCTCTTCTCTCTCTCTTTAGTTCTAGTTCTTCTCTATTTTTGCTTTAATCACTTTTGTAATAGTTTTTTTTATGTCAATTAATGCAAGCACTCTTTTATTTTTATTCAGTTCTTTTTATGTTTATGATTTATGCAATTGAGTTGTAATTTTTTAAGTTATAGTTCTAGGCTTAGATCTAGGTGACAAGATCACGAGCCGTGGAGCAATTTTTTTTCAAGTTCAAGCATTGATTCAAGTAAGTAGGCTCCTTCAGTAGTCTTCTCTCCCCCCTCTCATTCCCTCTTCTGACTACCCTTTCTTTCTTAATTTAGGATTTTTATTTTCAGTCGTTACATTATTGCTATCCCTTTCCCCCAAGGTTCATGGCTAGTGTATGTGTTGGCTTTGCCCCTCCTAGCCATAGAACCATCAATTTATTGTTTTTATTTTAATTGTCTCCCTTTCCCTAAAACCAAGTAGAGTAACCCTTGTAAGAGTGACTCTCTGGTCAAGTAGGGAAGCTCATATTATGATGCATCCCTCGGGCTAAGTAGAGAAACCTACTTGTGAGTCTCTCTCTAGCTTTATCCCATTTCTTTTACTTTATTTTATTTCAGCATTTTTTTTCCTTTATTTATTTATTTTTTTTTAATTGCGTGGGTTGTTTATTTTTAGTTATTTATTTATTTAATTTTAATTGCGTGGCTTGCGTCTTTAAATTCTTAGATGACGAATGGTTAGGACGTTATTTTTAGGACGGTAATTAGAATTAGATCACAACCATTAATCAGTTCACTTTCGCATTATTAAAAGAAATAAAAAAATAAAGTGGCTGCTCTCCCTGTGTTCGACCCGTAGCTACACTGATCCGTACGCTTGCGGTTACATTTTAAATCTCAAACACAATGCTACTCCCTTGAGCGAAGCTGGAAGGGCCCGATAGGGGCTACTAGCGATGAATGCAATCCTTAATTGAGTTGTAGTACCAGAGGTGCTTCATAGGGTCGATCATCCTATCATAGAGGATGAAGGTCAATGTGTTGAACTTCTTGGGGAGATTGACTATTGCAAGCTCAATCGATAAGCAGTTATATGTGGGGACAACTAGCACACCTGTCACCGCTTTTTTCATGTTGTTCACCTTCTCATCTATCTCCCGAATATAGCACTCCAGGATAGTTTCTCTGTTGGGATGAATAACCTTCAAGGGGATTGGATCAGTCAGAACTACTCCATAGGCTCAGGACCACCCGGGGGATCGATGCTCTCCATACTCAATTCTATGCCTTTTACGATGTTCACAGTTTGCTGCTTCAGTGTAAGAGACTTCACCGATGTGCGTTCTCTTTGGTGTGCGATGTGAACAAAGCCATGGTATTCACTCCTATCTGCGTTGCTATTGGTTGGCTTCGCGATCCTGAATGGGGGTTTGTGGGGACCTTTTTTCGATTGTGTTGCTCTCCTGAGGCTGACCCTTAGGGGTGGATCAATCCTTCTGATGCTTTCGCCCCTCGAGGGTCGATTCCATAAGTAGGGTTTCAGGCCTGTGAACTGGATCTTTAGAAGACCCGTGTGGGGTTTGTACTTGTGTTCAACCCCTTATTTTTTCCTTGTTTGTGCCTACTAGCAACCCCCAAGGGTCTTGCAAACTGAGGTTTTTAGCACCTGTTGGGGAGTCCAATGTGACTACCTTTGTCTCCCCATTGGTTGGCTTGTACAGATCGGGATGTTGCCCATTTGGGAAGCCCTCTTATGCATTGAACCAATTGACGGATGGTTTTGGGTGTTACCCATTAGTCGGTAGAGAGGCAGGTAATCCTCTTTAGGGAAGGGTTGCCCTGAACTAACGGGTAAACCTACAAAAATGTCATTGTTTTTCAACAGTTGTATTTACAAGTCGTTTATATGTACGTTGGTTGCTGATGCATCAAGGTTTGGTAAGGCGAGGTGGAGGTAGGGCCCCTCCTACTGGTGGGACTTAGCCATTGGCCTGTTGGCCGTTCTCTCCTTCCTGCGAGTGAGATGAGACATGGGGCGTTAGTGGAGGAGGATCCTTGGCATTCGCCTATCCTGCTTGGTTCCCTTGACCTCTTTGAGCGGTGGGAGGATGAGATAAGAAACATCCACTATGTAGATTCATGTTTTGAGTGGTGGCTTCATCAGTAGCGTTTCCCACGGATGACACCAATCTGTTGCGGCAAGAAATTATCTTAGGCTTCCGTGGAACCTACACAAAGAGGAAAACACAAGAGTGTGAGAGCCGGATTGATCCGGTGGGAGACTCTTCGATGCCTAATTCAGATCTCCCTGCAAATAGATAATTCCAGTAACAATAGAAAAGTTTTGATCCTTTGAGAAGGAGTTTACCTAGGTATTTATAGCTGGAGATGGTGGTTATCGAGTGAGAGTCCTGCTTTGGTAGCTTCCTCATGCTAGTAGGAGTCCAAATATGGCTAGAGTTATAGTAGGAAAGTGAATATGGAGGAGTCTTGATATGGGAACTCCACATAGTAATGATATATCGGGGGATAGGGCGAGATATCCTTCTTTCTAGGGAAGATTCAATATCCCTTCAAGAATCCTTTTTGGACTAGGACACGTTCTCTCCTTGCTCTTAAATCACATGTCAGACCTCGAGGGCCCATCAAAGCATATCTTGGTGACAAAAACCGTAGGACTCCTATGCCAAGTGACCTGGATTGGGTGGTTTGGTTGTTGAGCTACTAATTCCGAACAAGGGGCTACCTACGTTGCTTTCCTCTTAGGTTGGTGAAGCCTAGGGCTTGCTATTTGGTCATGGACCTAGTGTCTTTTAGCTGTTTAGTTGTTTAGAATATCGTTCGTTGAGACATCCATGCTGCTTTCCACATGTTGGCATTTGACTAGCCATTCAGTAATTGAGGTTCTTATAGAGTAGATTGGTCAGCTCTTGACCTATTCATCAGCTTTAGACCAGATAGGTGACTTGGTTGGGCCTAAACCATTTGTCTGGTCTTAG
Source organism: Macadamia integrifolia (assembly GCF_013358625.1). Classification (NCBI taxonomy): domain Eukaryota; kingdom Viridiplantae; phylum Streptophyta; class Magnoliopsida; order Proteales; family Proteaceae; genus Macadamia; species Macadamia integrifolia. The sequence goes on along the minus strand of NC_056563.1, from coordinate 20,875,172 downwards.
TGCCTTTTCATGCTTGCGCTTGCTACCCATTTGGTTCATGTGATACGCCATCGATGGTAGTATATTTTGCCATAACACCACCGATTAAATATAACTCCAGCGTGCTCATACTATCCATTTTTTTTAAAAACAAAATATCCCTAAAATAAGGTTGTCAACGTGTAGATATTTGATGGGCAATAAGAGATTTCTACCTGGTCGTGTCGCTCGTTGCATCAATGCAAGGGCTAATAAAGTGCGTGCAAGGGCATATACATGGATGATATTTTTTGATTTCACAGGGGCAGGATGGTAAGTGTGTATGCTCATGTGTCGGGGCATGGGGGTTACATGACTAGGCAACTTTCTTCTTCCCATACATAAAATAGGGAAAAAGAAGGCTACTAGGTTGTGTAGCCCTATGCTAGTGCGGGGGCCAATGGAAACACATGCAAAGGCATACAACATGGGTAAGCTCATAGGGATGGAGTGGTCATTTCACCTTATTAGTGTCTAGGCGTAGGGGCCATGTGACTAGGTAGACTTTCCCTACCCTATAAAATGGATATTTGGATCCTCTCTAGTGCGGAGGGTGCTGCAGAGGTACTAGGGAGGAGAAAGATTGAGAGAAAACAGGAGAGAGAGAGAGAACACTCACTAGTACCAGCAAGGGTGATAGATAGGATCCTAATCCCTATATAATAAGAGGGGAAAAGAACACTACCTGCTTACTCGGTCATTGCACAAATGCACACGCAGTGACATCATCAGTGTATAAGGTGAGAGGTAGCGTAGTGTTTTCGCATCTGCCTATATCTATACGTAGACATACGCAAGCATGTGGTTTTCTTTTTTCCCATAATTAGATAATTGGTGATGATGTACAATACACGGCCAACTGTTTGCAATTACGATAAACTTGTCCCATTTTTTTCCCAATCCAAAAGAAAAGGGGGAAACTATGCTTTTGTTTTTTTTTTTAATCCAAAAAGGGAAAAGAAAAAGAAAAAAGAATTATTATAAGGGATTGTATAGGGTTCTAAAACATTCTAAAGTTGTAACGTGGTGGGTCATGTAGCTTTTTAGTAATACGCTGAGGGCGAAGGCATTAAATGGTTCATTCGAGAGTTAGAGTCGAGACTCGAGAGCACAACTTCAGAGAATATTTGTTATCAAGGGTTCGCTGTATATTGGCTATGCCCTTAATTAATTGGGACCTTCTTTTCGGCTTTGATAACTTGCCCTCATGTATGAATAGTGTGGTCCCTGCATCATTGGAGAGTGGTATGGAATTCTTTGTGGCTTGATCTGGCTTTTCCACTGAGTAAGAGGGAACAACATGGGTAATGATTTAATTCTTTATCCTTCACTTATATTTCCAATACATCCAAACGGAGCCTTAGAAACTTGAAAAATGTAATTGTTATCCGACCCCTTTGGTGATCGATGTTTATTTGAAAATGAAGAAGAATAGCTTTAACCACTGGGGATTGGGATTTATTTGAAAGACAAAAATGACGAAGTTTTTTTTATACTATTAGGTCTAGGGAGTTTCTATAGGCTAACATAAATATCTATCAATTGGGAAATTGTATAGAGTTGAAATTTTTCAGACTAATGGACACGAAGGTTCCTTGCCCACATGTTTTATTTTTCAGTCAGAGTATAGTTGGCTAAGTTGAAAAATAAGGTTTCGAAAATCTAATGGAAACAACAGAACTTTTCAAACAAAAATAGACCGCTGAAACTACAAGGGCATTTATCAATACAGGGAGGTATATGGTTGAATCTAAATCTAAAATTTTGACACAGGGTCAATTTAAAATATTTTCTAGATAATCGTAAAGTTAAAATTTCAATATCATCCTTTCACGTATAAAATATATATGATGTTAATTTACAGATACTCTTTAACCTTATCAGGTTACTTTCAACAATTAGACTATTCTTCGAAAATGTTGACATTTTGTCGACACCCCATTTTATTACTTTACGGATATTCAAGGCAATGGTGAGATAGGTATTTTGAGCAAACGGAGGAACTCACCTTCTATATTTTAAAATTACTAGAATACACTCAGGAGGGGTTAATTAGATAAAATTAATAAAATTTCCTTGAAGAAGGCATGTGAATTGTGTGTATCCTATCATAAAATATGTATTATTTTTAGATAATGTGAAAATGGTTTGATTTTACCATTATTTTATGTGTTTTTTGTCATGTGGATCCATAGTTAAAATTTTCAATCATTTTTTTTTTTTTTTAAATCAGTGCAAATGTCTGATTTTTCCAGGTAAAAAAAAAAAAAACCATAGCATCAACATCAGAATAATGTCAGCATCGACGTCATTGAGTCAGAATTGTGAGACAATAAATCAATCGACCCCTAAAAGATTTATTTTTTATTCTACTAAATAAGTGGGGGAAAAAAAGGACTACACAGTGTAGCAACAGTACTAATAAGAACATATTAATTCGATGCAAAAAAAAAAAAAAAAAAACATATTAACATTATCAAATGGGTATTTCCTAGTCATTCCCTTGTAGGCAATATTTTAACAAGAAAAACTAAGTTGTTAGTTTTGAAGCAAAAGCTTGGGGGGGGGGGGGGGGGGGGGGTGGTTACGGAGAGGTATCGTGATTTATGATCTTCCAAAGGCTGAGAGAGTTTTTCATCACCGCTTCAAATATTGATCACCCCCCATTCCTTCTTTCTTACCTTTTTCATCCCATATAGAAGTCCCCTAAAATCGTGTTGATGCACAATTTGTATCAACCCATGGCTTCACTCTATAGCCAGATAGTTAGGCGAGTGATAGGTGGACCAACTGAATTAAAGGCGTGTGATGACCATGCACTCATGCCACATGGCCATCAATTTTTTTTTTACTTAAAAGTCATATAGATTAAAAAAAAAAAAACTGTAGCATTCTATAGATAGCCCCCTCCCCATTTCGAGATTCAGCTTTTCGAGTCCAAGAAACTCATGTAAAACCTCTATCAAATTTGGAAATACTATATTGCCCCTAAATCCTTGAAAATACAAGCCAAGAATAGGAGTTTGTCTCAGCCATAAGGAATAGTGTAAGCGGTAGTCGGAGTAGTGACTGGGTCAATTAAAATAGGATGTGTCAACTTCTCCTCCTCCCGTTGAATAGAGGAAACGGAAGTCAGCTTGACCAACCGCCGACCTATGATCGGTGAATACCAAAAATTAGAAAAATCCAAAAAGATCCCCAAAGAAAGAAAGAAAAAAAAAAGCCTTGGAAAACCCAAAAATTCTTAAAAGGGCTAGAAAATCCTTTTAGTGCTGGAACACTAGACTTTACATTGAGAAATCTTTACAACTTGGAAGCCACATATCTTGAGTTTAGAATATTTTCTCGAAAATTTTTTAATAGATTTTTTCAAGCTATGAGTGTGTTTTGTTCTTTTTTTTTTTTTCAAATTGCTTTTGTATTGAAAGAGTAATTGCTCAGGGATTTTCAAAGGTCCTTTTTTTCTCCAATTAAGAGATGGCAATTTTTCATAAGTTTTGAACTTTCTTTTTTTCTTTTTCATAATATTTAGCATCATTGTAGCATTTATATAATATTTTTGGTCTTCATCTCAACATTTGATTTCATTATATTTTTATTAATAGGCATCATGTTATAAAAATTCAAGAAGTCTACTTTTTTGAACTTGTTTTCATTCTTAGTTTCTTAATCACGTTATGTTATATCATTTTTGCATTCATATGATTTTTTAGGATATTTATTATGTGATTGCGTTTATATATTAATAGGATATTTTCATCATTTCACCATTATCTCCATAAAGATTTTCTAAATATTAACTTCATCTTATTTTCATTGTTTTAGGATAGAATCATGCATCTTTAGAATGTTTATGCATTTAAATAAATTTTAATGCATACATATCATATAGTAAACTTATTCCATAATTGCATGCACTAGGGATTTGCATTTGAAAATTATGGCATCCTTGTGATTATGTTGTGTCTATCTTGAGCTTTGGTTCTCATATTCATGAATAACGGGGTTTCCAGCACTGTACAGATAATGTCAAGCCCTTACTCCATAAATGAAAAGGCAGCCTGGGAAGAAAAATAACAGGGATGGATGAGAGGCCAATCTTCTGATAATGGATCTTCTTTTCCCATTGTATGAGGATAATTGGCCTACGAGCAATAGCCCACGAACCCCCATCCAACACACTCATTTTATCCAATGCATCAGAAAATTTAAATAAAAGTATTCCATTTCAAAAATGAAGGTATCAACCAAACCTTTCAAGCATCACTGTTTCCCATCAATGACTTCATGATGGGGAATATTTGTTACCAGTATGATAACCTACAAACATAACACCATTTAAATGCTTCAGATTCCATAAGACGAGCCAATACTCAAGAAGACTCCCAAAGCCCTAGGCCTAGTGCGACCACCACCCCTTGAGAGCCTTTCGTAACAAGCACCCTAACCTTCCCCAAGCCTATTGACCGATATAGGAGTTTTCCTATTCTAACTTCCTATTCGGTTCTCAAGAATCCTAGTGTACATGGAAGTTTATATTTTATGTGATATCTTTCATATTGTATAGTTGGACTGGGGTTACACCTCTTGTACTATATAATCTCCTATTGGAATACACATTAATACAAGGAATAAAACCACTTTGACATGGTATTAGAGCCATAGGCCAATGCCTCTCACCCTAGTCTTCTTCTTCCTCTTGTTTAATGGCCACCGAACTACCACCCTCTATAGCCTATAACATCTCTCTCTCTCTCTCTCTCTCTCTTTCTCTCTCTCTCTCTCTCTCCCAACCCTCCCTCTCTCATGGCACCCACTCCAACACACCACCACCCCTTACCTCACCTAACTCCACGCCGCTCATCAATGGTGCCCATCACTTCATCTCCCTCACACTCATTCCCACCAATTTTTTTCTCTGGCGTGCTCAATTGACACCGTTCCTACGAGGTCAATGCCTCTACCTTTTTATTGATGGATCTTATCCTTGTCCTGAAGACCCTGTTGCTGGTAGACAATGGCAAGAGCAAGATGCAAATCTAATGAGCCTCCTTATTGCCTCCCTTTCTGAAGAGGTACTCCCCATGATCCTTGACAAACCTACAAGCAAGTTCATCTGGGACTCTCTCGCTACGACTTTTGGATTTGCCTCTGCTACCCGTTTGATGTCACTACACATGTCACTTCAGAACCTTGATCAAAAGGCGGACGAAACTGTGACTCAACTTCTTCAACATGCCAAGGCTCTCGTTGACAAACTTGCTTCTGCTGGACATCCTCAATCTAGTGAGGATTTCAACATCCATATTTTTTGTGCGATCAAGCAAGATCTATAGGATATTATTCCCACCCTGCTTGGCCATGAGAATCCTGTTTCATTCACTGATCTTCATGGACTTCTTGCCAGTCATGAATTTCTCTGCTCGAACCTCAACAAGCTCTCCATCAATGATGCTCAGACTCCTCCATCTACAAACGGTGTTCAAAAAGAGACCTACCCCTCTTCCCAACAAGTCGCTGACCCCTCCTCTACTGGTCGCGGTTTGGGTAGGTGGAGTGGTGGTCATGGGCGCTGGGGTCGTGGTCATGGTGGTCGTGGCAACTCTTCTGGTGGACATTACTGGTGCACCATCTGCAACCGCAATAACCACTCTACCTCCCATTGTTACTACTAAAACCAAGCCACCCCACCAGCCCATCGATACTACGCCAACCCCAACCTGCCCAATGCCAACTACACCTACACCTCTCGCCCCTACCCTAAAAGTCCTTACCCTAACCCGAACCCTCCATTACTTCCACCCCTCCTCCTTCATCTTCTCTTCCTTGGCATCCTGATACAGGGATTTCTCACGATGTAACCCCTAACCTTAACACACTTTCCTCTTATGATGAGTTCAATGGGTCGGATCAACTCCATGTTGGTAAAGGTAAGGGTTTACACATCACTCATATTGGCTCCACCTCTCTTCCTTCTACTTTTCCTTCTCATTCTTTTAATCTTTCTAATATTTTGCATGTTCTTGAAATTTCTAAATCACTTTTTTCTATTTAGAAATTTACTAAAGATAATAACGTCTTTTTTGAATTTCACCACTCCCATTTTTTTTTTCAAGGACCAAGTTACCAAGTCCATTCTACTATCAAGTCCAAGTAGTTGTGGCCTCTATACCATCTCTTCCTCTTCTCGTCTCTCTCCCACTGCTAGGGTCACAGAACGAACCACTCAAGATGGGTGGCATCGTCATCTTGGTCACCCCAATGAGCGATTACTCCATCTTGTGCTGCGTACCAATGGTCTCCCATAGGAGCCTTCTCCCTTGGGTTTTGTGTGTCATGCATGCAGTTAGGAAAGTCCAGTCATCTCTCTCTTTCAGAAACTAGCTCTAGAAGTTTATTTGCTTTAGATCTTGTTTAAAGTGATGTTTGGGGACCTTCCCCTATGCCCTCCCTAGCTGGGCATCATTATTTTGTAATCTTCGTCAATGATAATACTAAGTATATCTGATTTTATCTTCTCTCTCGCAAATCTGAAGTTTTCTCAGTTTTTCACAAATTTTAAGCCCTGGTTGAAAGGCATTTCTCTCACCAAATTAAGGCTATACAAATAGACTAAGCAGGGGAGTAACGTTCTCTTCCTTAGTTCTTCAGACAACTGGGTATCACACATCGCCTTGCTTTCCCTCATACTCATGAGCAACAAGGGCAGTTAAACGCCACCATTGCCACATAGTTGAAACTGGTCTGTCCCTACTCGCTCATGCCCCAGTTCCCCACCAATATTGACACTTTGCATTTGAGATGGTTGTGTACCTTATAAATCAAATGCCTTCTAAGGTGTCCCAGGGAGTGTCTTCCTTCCAACTCGTGCATCACAAATCTACTGATTATAGTTTTCTTTTGTTATTTTTGGTCGTCTCTATTTTTCGTACCTTCGACCATATATTCTCCATAAAATGGATGATCGCTCAACCCCCTGTGTCTTCCTCAGATATAGCCCATCTCACACTGGTTATCTCTGCCTTAATCTCCAAACCAATCTCATGTACATTGCTAGACATGTGGAATTTGATGAGTCTTCCTTTCCCTGCTCTTCTCCCTCTATTTTAGATCCACCGGCCTCTTCCTCTTTCTCATCGATTCCTTAGGTTTATGTTCCCACTATGAATCCGACTGCTATGCCCTTACCAGTGCCTTCACCCTCATACTCACCACAGCTAATGCCCATCTCTATCCGCTTGGTACCTATGTCTCAGCCACCGCCCACACCACCACCATCCACCTCTCCCATTCCCTTGGCCTCACCGATTATCAGCCCATCAACCACCACCTCACCACCATGGCGCAACAAAACACTCATTGATCTTTATGCCACCCATAACCCATCTCCCATGCCACCTACCTCTAACCCTCCACCAATCACATCCCCTGAAGCACCAGTTGCCCCCGTCACACGTATTCACCCTATGACACTATGATCACGTCACCCTCCTCCACAGGTGCTCTCTACTAATGTAGGTATTACTGATGAACTGACTTATTTTACACAGGCCTCCAAGTTTCCTGAATGGCGGGCAACCATGAATGATGAGTTCAATGAACTTGTTCGCAATGGTACGTGGTCGCTCATCCCATGCACACCTGATATGAATCTCATTGGATGTAAGTGGGTCTTTCGTATCAAGCGTAAAGCATATGGATCTTTATAATGTTACAAGGCATGGCTGGTTGCAAAGGGTTTTCACCAACAACATGGACTTGACAACAATGACACCTTCAGCCCTGTTGTTAAGCCCACTATCATTCAATCGATTTTCTCTGTTGTAGTCTCTCAGGGGTGGCCCATTCGTCAACCGGATGTCCACAATGCGTTCCTCCATGGGGTTCTGATTGAGGCAGTGTCATATCTCAACCCTGTCTTTGAGGATCGTACTCACTCCTCTCATGTATGTCACCTTCACCGCTCTCTCTATGGCCTAAAGTAAGCACCCTATGCATGGTTCCATTGCTTGTCGTAGTTTCTTCTTCAACTGGGGTTTTATGCATCTAAGACCAATCCCTCGTTGTTCATTCCTAAGGCCGGATCTCAGGTCACATATATTTTGGTCTATGTTGATGACATCTTAGTCACTGGCAATGTCACACCCCATTCCACACAGAACCGGACCGGTGATCGAGTTAACCCCTATTAACCCAAAACCTGTCTGGATCATATAATGCAGTAACCATAGCACAACATACACACACTCTAAATCGATAAGATTCTACAAATCAGTGGAAGTCTTATATGTATTTATCGATAAATTCCCCAATACTCTTGATACCAAAATTGTATTGCATAATATTTTTACATATGGGCTCGTAGGCACAGTATATACACAAAAAATATAATTTAAACATCTAGAGTACAAAAGGGATAACATTTTAAAATAATCAAAAAGAGTCGCAATATGGTATCAATGTTGCTGACCTACAACACAGCTATTGCACGAGCACTATGCCCTGTGCCCAAGATCTTCTGGGACCCACCAGTCCTCACTGAAAACTCCACGGTGGGTCCTGACTCTAGCTCTTCAGTCGGACATCCTGCAAGATCATCTAAGATGGTGTGCACACGTGGGATGAGCTCACTAGCCCAGTAAGTTAAAAGAAATACCACACAAGTATGCGCAATACAAATGAACCTATATGTGTGCAATTCATTTTATTATCTCAATCCACTTAGACAAAAACTCTTAAGTCATAGGTTATGTGCTACTCACAACCACAATGCACATATGCCCGGGTCCAAGTCCCGAACCCCATCTCGTGATACACCCATAGGGTTGTTGAAAAAGGCCAGCCATTGGTACCGGAAAGTAAAATGGGTCTTGCCCTGCATTAAAGTAAAATGGGCCTTGCCCTGCATTAATTTAAAAACAGTATGATTGGCCCTCTGTTATATCACTGAAATTACCGATAGGATATACCCAACACCTAAACCCCTACTGGGAAGGGTCGTAGCACAGGGATGTGTCAATCCTATCCGCATGCTCTTATGTGAGATAGTACGACTGCATAGTACCACTACGTCCCATATCATGGGCCACCAATGCATTCGTGTCTAAGCTGTCTACAACATCTAGTCTAACAAGCATCAAAATCAATAGTTATATTCACCCATCTCACATCACGGAACAAGAACAGGCATTTAACAATTAAAGATATAAATATGTTAAATCATAATTGAATTTTATAATGCACACATTAATGCATACAATGGCATTCATAGATGACTAGTCTACACAATAATAAATGATGACATGACTAGTCTACAACTAGAATGACATGATGCAATGTCCTCTTTCCACTTACCTATTTGTATATGATGATCAACCTTGGTACGAGGTGGATCCGACGTGCAATGACGCGAGTTCTAGTGCAACCTATAATAAAAGAGTTAGGTTTAGTATAGCTCCCCTTTAAGGTCATAACCAGTGAGGTTTGATGTTTTCAATGTGTTTAGAATCATAAGAGTAGGGTACCCAAAAAATTTGAGTCCAATCAAAATCTGAGAAGTCAGATTGGTAGGACGACTGACGGGCAAGGCACCCACTAGTCCTTGCTCACCTAACGGACCAGGAACACTGCCTGGACTAGCGGGCCAAGACCGGTGAGCAAGACACCCAACAGTCCTTACTCGCCTGTCAGACCAATAGTCCTGCTTGGACCGATGGGCCAAAATCGGTGGCCAAGGCACCCACCAATTCTTACTCGTTAGTCAAGCCAGCAGCCCACCCAAGACAGGCGGACATTGGATTAGTAGGTCCTGTCCATTTCCAGGCACCCACCACTCGCGATCAAGGTTTTACTTGTCACACCCCGTTCTCACTGAACCGGGCCAGTGACCGGGTTAACTCCGGTCAACCCAAACCTGCCAGGATCATCTAATACTGTATTCCACCACAGCATACACACAACTAATAAAAGCTCATCAGATCAGCGGAAGACTAAGTTTTACCTGTGAATAATCCCATAATACTTGATACCCGAATTGTGATACAACAGTTATATACATGTGGGCCCGAAGGCATGATATTTACACAATAAAAGTACAATTCACATATCAAGTACATAAAGGAAGCCATCAAAATAATCAGAGTACACAGCTCGGCATCAAGCGTTGAGCCCAGCTCGGCATCACATGGTAGAGCTCAGCTCGGCCTCAGAAGTGGAGCTCAGCTCGGCATCATAACTGCGATCCCGCAGCATAACTCTCGCATGAGCAGTCAATGCCGTGCTCTAACTCCTCAGGGGTCCACCAATCCTCTTCGGGGAACTCGACTGTGGGACCCACCCCATACTCTTCAGATGTATGACCTGTAAAATCATCTAAAAAGGGGTGCACTCGTGGAATGAGCTCACTAGCTCAGTAAGTGGTAAGATGGACCACACAGCAGTCCACACAACAAAACACATCATATGCACTACATGCTATGCAATACATTTTAATTCACATCCACCTAAGCAACATTACTAAGTCCTTGGTTTTAGTGCTACTACAGCCACAGTGCACGTATACTCCGGGTACGAGCCGCGAACTCCATCCCGCGATACACCCATAGGGTTGTCGGAGAAGGCCCATCGTGAGTACTCGGAAAAGTAAAGACAATGCTGTCCACCGGCTCTCAACAAAAATGTAAATGACTTAAATTAAAGGTGCTGACTCTAGCAATTTAAAAGCAGTACGATTGACCCTCTTGAATATACCACCGGGGTTACCGACTGTCTTAATGACCAGCCGGGCGTTATGTCTAACCGCCACAGTGACCCGACAACCGCGATCACTGCTTCCCCCCAAATGATAACCCAACACCTTAACCCCTGTTGGGAAGGGTCATAGAATGAGACGGTGAAAATCCTAAACCGCATGCTCCTATATGACAATAGTACGATTGCATAGTGCCACCGCATCCCATACCACGGGCCACCGATGCACTCGTTTCCAAGCCGACTACGGCATCTAGTCTATCAATGCATTATGCACCATGATGTAAACATTCATCACATAATCATCTCATCACTTGGCATTTAGAAAGTAACATAGCACATATGCATAACAAAGTGAGGGATGACTAATCTACATAGCATATTCATGATGGCATGACTAAACTAGATACATTTAAATGAATGCCAAACAATGCCTTGAAACAAGGCCAAACGTCCTCTCCCCACTTACCTGTAGTGTACAAGGATTCCCGTTCGGTACGGGTGAGATCCGATGCGAAACGGGTAGGATTTGGTGAACCTAACATAATTGAGCGGGGTTAGTACTTCACCATTTTAGGATCAAAATTAACGAGATCCGATGACAAAATCATGTTTAGAACGTTAAAAGAAGGTCGCACGTCCGATTTGGGTCCAATCGGACGTAAGAATCACCTTCAGGGCCACACAGGTGGGTCAAACAGGTGGGCTGTCTGGCCCACCGGTCCTACCCACCGATTTGGACCGGCGGGTAGGGGCCCGCCGGTTGGCCCATCGGTCTGGCCCGCCGGTTGGGCTAGGGGGCCCTGCTAAGACCGGCGGGCAGGGTGGCCCGCCTGTTAGCCCACCGGTTGGGCCCGCCGATTGTGCCTGAAGGCTCTGCCCTCTCAGGTGGGTGCTCACAGGCGGGCTGGATGGCCCACCGGTTCCACCCACCGGTCTTGGCGGGAAAACTGCTATTTCTTCCCAACTTCCTCCATTCTTTGGGGATTCAAATGGGGGCTTTTTCCAACCCATTCTTCACACTTTCAAGTCTTATAGGATGGCTCTAACCTAGATCTAGGTTAGATTCAAGTGATGGGAAACCATATTACCTTCTTTGCTCAAGAACAACTTCAAACCCTCCAAATCACTTCAAACTCACAATGCTTCTTCCACCTTGTCAATACCTCTTCAAATCCTTCAAGATCAACACATAAATCATCTATTAAACCTTAGATTTATCATTTCAAAGGGGATTTACAAGATCTCAAGAAACCCTACTCGAATCAAGGGTTTAAGCTTGGGTATGGTGATATGGTGAATGTTTAAGGAATCCGACTTTGTTTACCTCCAAATGTAGATCTAGAGTTGAAGATCACTCTTCTGGCGCCGGAATGGGAAGACCAAGGTTCGGCGCCACTGTAATCCTCCTCTTCCTCCTCTTCCTTCTCTTCCCTTCTTCTTCCCTTTCTTTTTCTCTCTCCTCTTTACTATCCTCACCAACGTACGGGTGTCATAAATGAAAAGAAAAGAAAATCCTAAATGCTATATATATATATTTCCTAAATAACTGAATAGTGCACATGGATGGGTCACTCAGGTGGGTGGGTGCACCCACCTGTCCACCCACCTGAGGGCCAAAACTTAGGATTTTGACAGAGTTCGGGCCTGGCGCGAACCCCACCCTAGCGTACGAGGTAGTATACGTATATACCTTAAAATATGACTATAATACCTGCTTTATCCGTACATGGCCTTATGGTAGGTGCATGTACACGGCTTGAGCACTCCCGTCTCTTCTGGCACGGGCTCGGACTTGTCGGGCCAGCTGGTGTTTAAGGTCACCCTTGCCATCATAGCCCATAAGGAACCCGCTCTAACTCCCTCTGGTTCGATTCCTGCATGGTTAAACCGGGTCAACCGTGTAATCAGACCGGGTTTAAGAAGTAGGGTATTACATTACTGCTGTCACACCCCGTTCACCCTGAACCGGAGCGGTGACCGAGTTAACACCGGTTAACCCAAACCTGCCAGGATCATCAGATACTGTATTCCACCACAGCATACACACACTAACATCAATTCATCAGATCAGCGGAAGACTAAGTTTTACCTATAAATAATTCCCATATACTTGATACCCAAATGGTGATACAATAATTATATACATTTGGGCCCGAAGGCATGATATATACACAAAAAGAATAAAGTTCAAATATCAAGTATATACAAGAATTCATCAAAAATCATCAGAGTACACAGCTCGGCTCGGTATCAAGGCTGGAGCTCAGCTCGGCATCAAGGGTTGTGCCCAGCTCTGCATCACATAGAAGAGCTCAGCTCGGCCTAGGTAGTGGAGCTCAGCACGGCCTCCAAGGGGGAGCTCAGCTCAGCCTCAGAACTGCTGTCCCGCAGCACAGCTCTCACATGCGCAGTCTACACCGTGCTCAAACTCCTCAGGGGTCCACCAGTCCTCTTCAGGAAACTTGACTGTGGGACCCACCCCATGCTCCTCAGATGAATGACCTGCAAAATCATCTAAAAATGGGGGTGTACACGTGGAATGAGCTCACTAGCTCAGTAAGTAGAGAGGTGGACCACACACAACAGTCCACACATCATAACACATCATATGCACTACATGCCATGCAATTCATTTTAAATCACATACACCTAATCAACATTACTAAGTCTTTGGTTTTAGTGCTACTACAACCACAGTGCGCGTATACTCTGGGTACGAGCCGCGAACTCCCTCCCGCGATACGCCCATAGGGCTGTTGGAGAAGGCCCACCATGAGTACTCGAAAAAATAAAGACAATGCCGTCCACCGGCTCTCAACAGAAATGTAAATAAATGAAATGACAGTGCTGACTCCAGCAATTTAAAAGCAGTACGATTGGCCCTCTTGAATGTACCACCGGGGTTGCCGGCTGTCCTACATGACTCGCCGGGCGTAATGCCTAACCGCCACAGTGTCCGACAACCGCGACCCCTGCTTCCCCCCAAATGGCAACCCAACACCTTAACCCCTGTTGGGAAGGGTCGTAGCACGGGATGGTGAGAATCCTAATACCGCATGCTCCTATATGACAGTACGACTGCATAGTGCCTCCGTGTCCCATACCACGGGCCACCAATGCATTTGTTTCCAAGCCGACCACGGCATCTAGTCTATCAATGCATTATGCTCCATGATGCCCACATTCAACATATAACATCTCATTTAATTTGCAATTGAAAGTAAACATAGCATATATGCGCATCAATGTGTGGAATGACTAATCTATATAGCATATTCATGATGACATGACTAGATTAGATATAGTTATATGAATGCCAAACAAATGCCTTGCAACAAGGCCAAACGTCCTCTCTCCACTTACCTGTAGCGTACAAGGATTCACGTTCGGTACGGGTGAGATCCGGAGCGAATCGGGTAGGATTTGGTGAACCTAACATAATTGAGCGGGGTTAGTACTTCACTATTTCAGAATCAAAATTAATGAAATCCGATGTCAAAATCGTGTTTAGAACATCGAAATAAGGTCACACGTCCGATTTGGGCTCGATCGGACCTAAGAATCACATTCTGGCCAAACAGGTGGGTAAGACAGGTGGGCTGTCTACCCGCCGGTTATACCCACCGGTTATGACCGACGGGTAGGTACCCGCCGGTTATACCCGCCGGTTGTACCCGCCGGTTTGGCCAGGGACCTCTGCCTTCTCAGGTGGGTACCTCTCAGGCGGGTAGGTACCCGCCGGTTGTACCCACCGGTTTTGGCGGGAATGACTCTGTCTCTTCTCCATTTTCTCCATCCTTTGGGGAATCAAATGGGGCTTTTCCCCACCCATTCTTCACACCTTCAAGGTCCTATAGGAAGGTTCTAACCTAGATCTAAGTTAGATTCAAGTGAGGGAAAGCTATCTTACCTTCTTTGCCCAACAATGACTTCAAACCCTTCAAATCACTTCCAACTCACAATGCTTCTTCTACCTTGTCAATATTTCTTCAAATCCTTCAAGATCAACACATAAATCATCTATTAAACCTTAGATTCATCATTTCAAAGGGTATTTACAAGATCTCAAGAAACCATACTCGAATCAAGGGTTTAAAGCTTGGGTATGGTGAATGTTCATAAAACCCAACTTTTCTTACCTCCAACTGTAGATCTAGAGTTGAAGATTACTCTCCCGGCACCAGAATGGCAAGATCTAGCTTCGGCGCCACTGAAATCCTTCCTTTCTTCCTCTTCCTTTCTTCTTCCCTTTCTTTTCTCTCTCCTCTTTACTTTTCTCACCAAACGTACGAGGGTAATAAATGGAAAGAAAAGAAATCATAAAGCTTTATATACTATTCCTACTTAAATGAATAGTGTTGGATGGGTCACTCAGGTGGGTGGGTGTACCCACCTGTTTTACCCGCCTGAGAGCCAAAACTTGGGATTTTGACCGGGTTCGGACCTCGGCGCGAACCCCACCCCAGGCATACGATGTAGCATACATATATACCTTAAAATACGGATATAATACCTGTTTTATCCGTACATAGCCTTATGGTAGGTGCACGTACACGGTTTGGGCACTCCCGTCTCTTCTGGCACTGGCTCGGACTTATCGGGCCAGCCGGTATTTAAGGTCACCCGTGCCATCATAGCCCACAAGGAACCCGCTCTAATATCCTCTGGCTCGGTTCCTGCATGGTTAAACCGGTTCAATCGCGAAATCAGACCGGGTTTAAGAAGCGGGATATTACAACTGCTCTCTCCCATTCTTCATCACACATTGGGAAAACCATTAAGGGTAGATTCGACTGTATTTTTCACAAATCTAAGGCTCTAAATCATGATTCCAACTTAGATCGAAAGTCAATCCAAAGTCTTAAGCGTGGATCTTATCTCTTTTCTCAAGAACACCTCAAACCCTCAAATCCTTCTCTTTAGCTCAAGGGATCAACAAAAGCTTCACAAATATTGCAAGTCTTCCTCTAAATCCTTCATAAACAACATATGGAACCTTTATTAAACCTTAGATTCACATTCTCAAGAGATCACAACAAGATCCAAATGATTTCTACCCAAATCGAAGGGTTTCACTATTGGTTTCATAAAGGCTTAAGGAATATGGAATTTACTCACCTCAAATCGTAGATCTCGAGATGAGGATCGCAAATCCAGTGTCAGATTCAAGAGATCTGACCTCGGCAATGCACAATGATCTTCTCCTTCCCCATTTTCTTCTTCCTTCCTCTCTCCTCTTTCTTCTTTTTCTCTCTCTTCCTTACTTTTCTCAACTACCATGTAAAACAATAAATGAGGTGAAAGAGATGTAATAAATGCTATATATAGTGGGGTAAAAATTTCTAGTAACCAAATTTGGTAGGTCACACTGGTGGGTCGACCCACTTATGACCACCCACCATCGGCCAGGACTTAGCCTAAACATTGGGATTTTCGATAGGGCTCGGCCTCGACACGTGTTTTGCTCCCTGTAAACTATTTATATGCATACTCAACATAAAATACGGCTACGTACCTTTATTTTGCATACATGGCCTAGTGATATATACAAGTGCACCACTTTGGGACGTAGACTACACTAAGCACTGACTCCAGCTCATTTGGCCAACCTGAGTTCAGAGTCACTCTTGCCATCATGTTCCATAAGGTACTTGCTTCGACTCACTTAGGTTTAGGTCCTGTAAGACCAAATCAAACTAACCGGGAAATTAGACCGGGTTTAGGAAGTAGGATATCACAGGTAGTGCTCCCTCCCATGTAACCTAGGTCTTGTGTCACCTTGCTACTGAATTTTCAATCAAAGATCTTGGAGATCTCCACTTCTTTCTTGGCATTGAGGCATGTCATCATCCAAAAGGGATGCTCCTCTCTAAGAGTAGATATATATATATATATATATATATCTAACCTCCTCAAGCGCTCTGTTATAGTCGACTACAAACCATCCTCCACTCCCATGGCCATGACTCAAAAACCATATGCTCAAGGGGGTGTCTCACTGGCTGACCCGTCTTAATACTGTTCTATAGTGGGTGCGCTTCAGTATGTCACATTTACACGTCATGATGTTGCCTTTACTATTAATTCGGGCGTGTCGATTCATGCATGCCCCTACTGATGATCACTAGTCTCCAGTGAAGTGCATTCTTCATTATCTTAAGAAAACCTCTTCTCATGGTCTTCTCATTGAGCGCTCCCCCATTCGGTCTCTACAAGCCTTTTTAGATGCAGATTGGGCTGGTAATAGTGATAACCATAAGTCCACAGGTGGCTACGCCATCTTTCTTGGACCCAATATTATTTCGTGGAATTTTAGGAAGCAAAAGACCTTGGCACACTCTTCCATAGAGTCCGAGTACAAATCCGAGTACAAAGCTCTGGCAGATGATGCGGCTGAGCTCATCTAGCTTGAATCCCATTTCAGGGAAGTCGGCTTCTCCCTATGAGGTCCTCCCATTCTTTGGTGTGACAACATTAGTGCCACCTATCTCTCTGCAAATCAGTTTTTCATGCTCATACCAAACACGTCGAAATTGAGATTCATTTCGTTTATGATCATGTGACTCACCAACACTAAGTGTTTAGTTCATCTCTACACAGGATCAGCTAGCTGACATTCTCATAAAGCCATTGTCCACATATCATTTTCAATTCTTAAGGGACAAGCTGAAGATTCGTGCTACTAACTCTCCACCTTGAGGGGGTGTATTGATATAGAAGTTTTCCTATTCTAAGTAACTTCCTATTCAATTCTCAAGAATCCTAGTGTACATGGAAGTTTATATTTTATGTGATATCTTTCCTACTGTATAGTTGGACTAGGGTTACACCTCTTGTACTATATAATCTCCTATTGGAGTACACATTAATACAAGGAATGAAATCACTTTGACAAAGCCTAAGTAGACGCCAAGAGTGGCCTCGCACACTCCACTCCATTCTCTTCCTCTTGAATGTAAGGATCCTTAGGCACCTCCCAACAATGTTGCCCAATCCACTAATGGAAACCCTAATTGGGCTACACAACGACATGCTCCCTCTACTTGCAGACTAAACCCCTAGAGACAAATCTAATCAATAACATGGTCATTGAATGCTTCAATTTGAATCCTCAAAGACCGCAGAACCCTTTACGACCTCTCTAAGTCCATCTCCTCCAAGATAGTTGCACGCACCCTTCTAAAACCTTCTTACCACTAGACGACAAGCTAGGAATACGATCTATGGCTCTAACTCCCATGGTGTCCAACATTATGCACTCCCTTCTAAACACTGCACCCCTCCCCTAACATCCTTAGCTACCAAACCCCACTTTTCTCCTCTAACAATAGCCTTTCTCACTAACCATAAGCAAGTGAATTTCATCAAGCAAAAAAAGTCTTTATTAAGGAAATAAAACAACTAGACAAATGTAAAAAGAAGCAATGGCCCGACTATATAGAGTAATGAGCGTAACATTGCTGATCGGAGACCAAATCCCCAAAAGTCACTGCCCTCATGCACAAACCTCATTCAAATGTTGTGTTAGTGGTACACTTTTAATAGCCTTCTTCTATAATGGATTTGGATCTTGCTTTAAAGCCTTAACTATGAAATTAGGAAGATGGTAGAAGAGACTATATAAAGAGCTGTAGGCTCTTAATTTCCTTCTTCCATCATCTCCATAATTTCATAGTCAAGGCTTTGAAGGAAAATCAACATCTTTGGACTCTAATAATTAGAGTTGGTGTGAATAATAATCGGGTTTGACCTGATTCCCAGGAGGAGTGCCCAAAATGGGGCTACGCTTACCCATGTGGAGGGAGTGCCCAATGGGGCTGCTTACCCACGTTGACGCCCAAACGGTCTGCACAAACCCACTAGGGTTAGAAACCCTAGCTATTCAGATCTCTATAAATATATATGTCTGGTAACATAACCCAAAAAATAAGAATAAATGTTTTTCCTCTGTGTGTGTGTTTGTGCCACAACCCACTCTCTCTAGGATACCAACCGTGTGATTAGGACGCTTAGCCAACCTACATCTCTACCAAGATCTCTAATAGCAATACCTTAACCGTCAAGTCCATAACCAAACCAATTAAAATCAATGCAGCTGGATCAGTGTATACAAACACAAAGAAGTCAACTTCAAATCATTGGAGAGAAAGATAAATTTTAAATATAATACAATAATTGTGTTTCATCCTTCATTAGAGAAAGTGTTAGGACATACATATAATATCCAAAATCATAAAATCCAAACGTATGATATTGAATCCAAACGTACAACATTGAATGATAATGGGAAGCAACACCCTTGACTCATGGTGCAATATAGGCATAGGTGTCGCATGCACAATCCAATTCATGCTCCTCAGGCTTTGGTGCCCATTAGTCTCCTCTATAATCTGCTATGGAAGAGTACATGTCACTGCTCATAGGTACCATAATACCTACATCATCATTTAAGAAAAAAGTTTTAAAGGCACAAACGTGGCGTGAGCTTCACTAAGCCCAGTGAAGGATGATGTTCATGCAAACAATCACATATAGTCCATGAATGCATAATGATGCAGTTCATTTTATTGTTATCCACCTAAGATATATAAGTTGGGTTCATACTACTATGACGCATTAGGTAGTATCCTTGGTCCCAAAAATTGCATAATAGTCACCTAGTGATACAAACCCTAGTCGTTAGAAGTCTTCCGATCTCCGAATGCAACCCCGATCTCTCAGCAAACCCTTAATAACCCCTTTCTGGTGCCATGTTCTCAAAATCACACATCATTCGCCCAGGCCTTGCTCGGTTCTGAAAACAATTATATCGTACCAATGGCTTTATTTTTCCCGTAATAAGCCACCGGTAGGTCACTATCCAACTGGTGGTTACGACCAATGAACAATATAGTCGTTGTACTTTGTTGGTGTTCAACTCCTTTTTGCTAACACCTAGGGGTTCCCTAGGGGCTTGTGCATGACCTTTTTGTGTTGTTCTTATCATACAAGGGGGTCAAGTTAAGAGGTGTTCAATCACTTACCACTAAAACTTGGGAGGTTTGGATACTTTTCAGTTTGACCTGCAACTTCTGCACTGACATGTAGGGTCATTCTTCCCCTCCATACAATGGACTATTGTAAGCTAGTAGATAGAATATTTGACACTCTTGGGTGCACTACCTATTGAAAAAATTTCAAATTTGACCGGTTAGGGAACTAGTTAACTCTCTCTCTCTCTCTCTCTCTCTCATCTTCATCTCTCCCAAATATGATTGAGTGTCTGAGGATCTCCATTACCGTCCTTAGATTTGGAGGGTGGATTTTTATGAAGGATCCCCTTCCCATAGCCTAGCAAGATTGTTACCAAGCTTGCATTATTGAAGTTCATGTAGATCAACACGTAAGGCAACCAAATCTTCTTCATTGTGTAAAAAGTTACATTAAGGTAATCCTATATCTCCGTTTGCTTTATGTTCTACATTGGTATTAGAGAAAAGTAATTGATTGCACTCTATTGTGCATCGTCTCTCATGGTCATGTATTATTGTCCTTGGTCGAATACATGCCACACCATACAACCCTAAAACTGTGTGTGCTTCATGCGTATAGTTGTAGTAGTAGTGGCTGCTATCATTTGATCCCACTCGATAACCCCTTGTTGCCCCCCTGTGTGGCCTACTTATATGTGCACCTTTGCAGCTTCAATTTTACCCTTGCATGCAACCCACAGAGGTATGCCAAATTGATTGAAACCAATAGTTCTAACTCCATATGATGAGGCCAAAAATTTTGCTAAGCTCATAATCAAATCTCTTAGGGGTGTGGAATAGGAACATGTAATTTTAGCCAATTTCGAGCAAATATAATAAGTAATGGAAATCTCCAAACCACAAATTGTGTCATAGACACGATTGCGCATAGGTCCCACAAAGGAACTCGATCAATACTTAAAGTGACTTGTCGAGGTAGTGTATGCGTATGATAGGTACTCAATGTTATCCTTGTGCATCAAAATGTGTATTGATGTGTCCACTAAGAATGTTGTTACAGTCCTCAAAATGGGCATGCTCAATGAGGAAGATTACTTAGAGTATTTGACCACTTGCTATGGCTGAACCCACGGAGGATACTTTTGCTGCACATCGCCATGATATGGATGCCTACAATGAGTGGGTGAAAAAGGAACACTTTATATTTTAAACAGTATGCACGATGATCTGATTGATAATTATGATAAATGCAACATGGCTAAGTCCATACAAGATCAATTAAAAATTTCCTACTAAGGTATATCAACTACAAGTTTAAGAGGCATGACATTGAAGTTTGAGATGTATAGGATGGACCCCAAGCACACTATGTCCGATCATCGTAGGGTCGTTAAGGACATGATTCGAAAGTTAGGTGATGGGACCACCCTTATAGATAAACAACAAGTTCAAACTGTCATCATAACACTACATGAATCCTAGGGTCCCCATGAAGCTCATTCTCACACACAATGATTGCTCAACATGTGGAGCTTGAGCTGGAGTGCCAAAAGGTGAACCGCTTAACTGCCCTTGTCACCTAAAGAGGCAAGTGCAAGACTTCTGGATCTAGGGCAACCCAAGAAAGTAGGGTGGGGCTAAGAACCAAGCACTGAAGGAAGCCAAGGCTGCCAAATGCTTGAGAGCAAGCGTGGTAGAAAGAAAAATATATCCAAGGTTAAATACTACAATTGCCATAAGTTGGGGCACTTCTCTCGTGGTTGCATTGAGCTGAAGAAGGTACCATTTTTAACCCACTCTTATTGTACCTTTGTGTGTACTACTACTTTGATTGCCCATACATGTCTGATTGGATTGTGCATATAGGAACAACAAAGCACATAGAGAAAGATCGAGAGGGGTTCATAAATCGAAAACATTCGTTTGAAGCTCAGAGTGTGTTCATGGAGAGCGACACTATTGAGGAGGTTCAAAGAGTTGGTACTTATCAACTAATGACCATACAGGACACACCATACTTCTCCACAACTTGCTTTACACAACAGACATTCAATATAATCTACTCTCTATCAAAGCATTGTTTCCTTTAGGATAATCTATTCATATTGACAGTTGTGCTTTGGATTTTATTTAAGAGGTATTCTTATTGGAGGTAAAATCCTTCATAATGGAATTTTTTATTTATATTTAATTATGATTTTAATTATTTTATGGTTAATGCATGTGACAATTATGAATCTGTTACTTTACATGCTAGATTGGAACACATAGGCGAGATAGGATGACTAGGATGTTGTTTTATGGCTATTCTTGTTGGCAACCTCAACCACATGTTAGTGATGATATAGCCAACAGTGATGAGGCGGAAGTGATGTCATAACCATGTATGCTATATAAGAAGACATGGCAATGCTGTGTGGAGTGTGTGAAGTTGTATAAGGGATATGGGTGCAACCATGGGGTGGTGCACATTTTTTAGCCCAATATTGGTAATTTTTTGTTTATTTTCATCTGGAGGCATTTCAAGCATGAAAGATAAATTTCTTGTGTGTCGACTTCTGCATGTAAGTTGTATGATAAAAACCTTGTTCCAACACATCCGAACTTATCTCAATTCGATATCGGATAAAGAAGTTACTACATATAAAAAGTTCAGGGGCATTTTGATCATTTTATGGCCGAGTCTGATAATGAGATGCTCTGAAAGTTTTTAGATCTTTGAGTCATGAATGAAACAATTTCTTTTTTTTTTCTTTTTCATTTGGCTCTATCCAAATCCCTACGAGCGTGATACGCCATTTTTCATAGGACTTCGAAAAAAAAAACATGTTAGAAGAAGTTCTCGATAACCTTAGGGGTTTTTAGAACTTTTTTTTATGGCCGGAGGGGTTTTTTATAATATTAAAAAGTTCTGATTAGATCCAAATCTGGTGGTCCAGATTCAATCCAAGAGGTGTTGAGGAGTTTCTAAAGGTATATTATAGGTGGAGGGGCCCCATTGCATTAAGTTAATAGTTGGTAACCCTTAAAAGTGAACTCCAAAAGGCAGAGGGGCCTATTGCAATCTCTAAAGTGGATTTTTTTGGAAAGGTTATTTAAATCCTAGGGGCCATTGTTTTATTTAAAGATCTCTATACCTCCCGACTACTGAGGAAGCGATATATCACTTTTTACTGAAGTTATCGCATCAGATCATGTCAGCGCCTAGATCCAAATCATAGGGAAAAGATCTTTTGTCTATTTTGTTTATCCATTGCTCACATCATGCATGCCTTTTTGAGATTAAATCCAACAGTTGAAATGCCCTTGTCCGCATGTTGTCGGTGTACCCTACGCCACTAGGTAAGATACCAAATGCTTGTTTCTTATTAATTTTCCCTTCAAATGGCCATAAATTTCAAGTCCTATGGCCAAATTGGTCCATTCAAGTTGTATTTTTTTTTTTGTTTTTTCATTCTCTTAGAACTCTATCCCCTTAAAATAAAAAATAGAGATTAAGGTTAGAGAAGGTTATAGAAAATTGAAGAGAGAATCCCCTGTGTGTTTATGTGCATTGAATGAGGTGTCTGTACATAAAGTGATATTTTTGTACTCTGTTAAAACAAGCTCAAAGTGATAGTTTTTCTATGATGATGCTCTATTGAAAGCAAAGAAAAGGAGAGAAGAAAAGGGAAGAATAGAAAGGGGTTCTTGAAGTTGCCGAGTGCATTAAAGAAGAAAAGATAAGGAAAGGTTATGGGTGTGGTTCCTTCATGACAGTGGACATTGAAAGACTCAAACTCTCCTTAAGAGGTAGATTTGAAGTTTTTAGTGTGCAGTAGAGAGTCTCAGATTCATTTCACATCCTCAGAACTGTAGAAACGCAACCCTAAAACGATGCAAAAGATAATGGAAAAAAACAAACAATGCACACGGATTTTACGAGGTTCAGCAAGGTTGCCTACGTCCCCCGTGAGATGAGATCCTGCTTCACTATCAATGGAGAATAGGGTTACAGCGATCGTCCTCACACCTCTCAGTATTGCTTGCATTACAGAGAAAGAAACCCTCGCTACAAATATATAGCGAGAAAAAACCCTAATTCAGATTAAACTACAATTGCCACCCTAATCCGGATTAAACAACCGCCGTCCTAGCTGTCTAGGTGCTGCACCAGTACTCCTTGGATTAAACTGCGACGGAATACAAGACATCATACACCAACAATCTCCACCTTGGCTTGAATTTTGTCGAGCCTCTTATAAAGATAACTTGTAAACGTCTTCATCATTGTACCTCATTAGAGGCACAAACCAGCACCTGTTTGGTGCGTCCCTCATCTTCAACAATGAGTAATATTAATCAAGTCCAAACAGGACTCGAACTTCTCTGTAGTAACTGGCTTTGTAAACATATCTGCAGGATTGAGATCTGTATGAATTTTTCTCAAGTGAAAACTGCCTTCTGACACAAGCTCCCTGATCTTGTGAAATCTCACATCAATATGCTTTGTCCTTGCATGAAACACTTGATTCTTTGCAAGATGTATGACACTCTGACTGTCACAATGTAACACTGCACCTCCTTGCTCTAACCCCAACTCACGAACTAGTCCAGCCAATCAGACTCCTTCCTTGGCAGCCTCAACTGCTGCCATGTACTCTGCCTCTGTAGTGGACAATGCAATTGTAGACTGAAGCATCGCCCTCCATGATATAGGTCCACCAGCCAATGTAAACACATACCCTGTAGTAGACCTCCTCTTATCTAAATCACCGGCATAGTCAGAATCAACATAACCTGCCAATTCTGTAGAACTTCCCTTGCCACTGAACATAACACCTATATCTTTAGTCTTGCTCAAGTATCTGAAGATCCACTTAATTGCATTCCAATGCTCCTTCCCTGGATTACTCATGTATCTGCTAACAACACTGACTGCATGAGACAAATCCGGTCTGCTACAAACCATAGCATACATGAGACTCCCAACTGCGCTAGCATAAGGGACTTGAGACATCTGCTCCACCTCCTCATGTGTTGTAGGGCATTCCCTTTCAGATAACTTGAAGTGGCCAGCTAACGGAGTGCTAACCGGCTTGGCCTTTTTTATATTGAAACGCTCTAGCACCTTTTCAATATACCTCTTCTGAGTTACCCAAAGTTTACCTGCATTTCTATCTCTAAGGATTTCCATGCCAAGGATCTTCTTAGCGGCACCAAGATCCTTCATCTCAAATTCAGCACTCAACAAAGACTTCAAAGAGACTATATCATGTTTGTTCTTTGCAGCAATGAGCATGTCATCAACATAAAGCATCAACAAAATAATGGAATTATCACTTGACACTTTATAATAAACACAACTATCATACTCACTTCTTGTGTAGCCAATCTTCATCATGTGAGAATCAACGCGCTTGTACCACTGCCTAGGAGATTGTTAAGGCCATAAAGCGACCTCTTAAGCAGACAAACATGGTCTTCCTTTCCCTGCACCTTGAAACCTTCAGGTTGCTCCATGTAAATTTGTTCCTCCAAGTCACCATGAAGAAATGCAGTTTTCACATCAAGTTGTTTAAGCTCTAAATCATACATGGCCACCAAAGCAAGTAGTACCCTGATCGAAGTGTGTTTCACCACCGGAGAAAATATTTCATTGTAGTCTATCCCCTCCTTCTGTGCATAGCCCTTGGCTACAAGTCTGGCCTTATACCTTTCACGCTCCTTCTCAGATGCTGCCTCTTTCTTACGAAAGACCCATTTACACCCAATGATTTTTCTTCCCTTGGGTTTTTCCACAATCTCCCAAGTCTTGTTCTTCTGTAGAGATTCCATTTCCTCCATCATAGTTATCATCCATTTATCATGCTGTGCATCACTCATAGCATCATGGTAGGAAGATGGATCACCTGTAACTACAGTGAGGGCATAGGCAACCATGTCCTCAAACCCTTATCTCATAGGTGTTTTGTGAGTACGCTTCCCTTTACCCTTTGCCACAGTATAGGGAACTTCTACTGCTTCCTGTTGTCTTGGTAAGTCACTTGATGACTCATTCTCTCTTTTTATTTCTAACTCACCTAACTCCACCTGCACAGTAGAACCTTCTTTATTTTCATCAACTGCTTGTGAATTGTAATTTGACTTCACCATATGAGACTCATCAAACACAACATCTCTGCTAACCACAACTTTCTGTGAACTTGGATCCCACAACTTGAATCCCTTTACACCTTTCTTAAAACCAAGAAAGATACATTTCTTAGACTTTGAGTCTAACTTGGAACGTTGCTCACTCTCAACATGCGCATAGGCTGGACAACCAAATATTTTTAGAATAATCTACTGGTTTTCCTGTCCATACCTCTTCAGGAATTTTACAATCAATCGTCTTTGACGGAGACCTATTGATGAGGAAACATGCCATGTTCACTGCTTCTGCCCAAAATCTCTTACTCAACCCTGCATTCAGCCTCATACTCCGAGCTCTTTCTAGAAGTGTTCTGTTCATCCTTTCAGCTACACCATTTTGTTGTGGTGTCTTTGGAACTGTGAAGTGACGTGTAATCCCAATAGCTTTGCGCAATTCTAGAAACGGCTTGTATGTGTACTCTCCTCCATTGTCTGTTCTCAAGCATTTAATTTTCTTTCCTGTCTTCCTTTCTACCTCAACCTTCCATTCCTTAAATTTAGTGAACACCTCACTTTTATGCTTCATGAAGTAGATCCAGACTTTCCTTGAGTAATCATCAACAAAGGTCACGAAGTATTCTGCCCCACCTTTAGATTTTGTTGTTGAAGGACCCCATACATCGCTGTGTACATAATCAAGCACCCCTTTACTCTTATGTTTTGTAGTTTTGAAGCTAACCTTGCACTGTTTTTCGAACACACAATACTTGCAGAAGTTCAATTTACAAGTTTTTACTCCCTTCAACATTTTCCTTTTATGAAGCTCCATCAATCCTCTTTCTCTCATATGCCCTAACCGTATATGCCACAGATAGGTATCATCTGTATCAAATACTGCATCTGTAGTCACAGATGCTCCACCTATAACTATGCTCCCTATGAGTCTGTATAGGTTTCCTGCTAGCTGTCCCTTCATGACAACCATTACACCCTTAATAACTTTGAGAACTCCACCTTCTGCTATGTACTTGCAGCCATTTGAGTCAAGTGCCCCCAAAGATATTAAGTTTTTCCTTAATTCTGGTACATGTCTCACATCTGCTAAAGTTCTTACTATCCCATCAAACATCTTGATTTTGATAGTGCATATCCCAATGGTCTTGCATACGGCATCATTCCCCATTAGGACAGACCCACCATTATATGGTTGATATGTATCAAACCAATCCTTATGTGGACACATGTGATATGAACATCCAGAATCTAAAATCCAAGAATCAGAAGGTTGATTCTTACCTGATGATATAGAGAGTACATCTCCATCATCTCCATCTGAACTGTCAGCCATGCTAGCTTCCTCAGATGCCTTATCTACACCTTTCTTCTTTAAGTCCGCCTTCCTCTTTAAGCAATCTCTCTTCATATGACCTTCCTTCTTGCAATAGTAACAAGAGACCTTTGTCTTTACCCCTTTTGATTTCGATCGACTCTTCCCAGATCCCTTCTGATTTGATCTCCCTCTTTCCTGCTCCTTGTCACCTCCGAAAAAACCTTCTCCTTGAGATTTCGTACTACTGGCCTTCTTCCTTGTATCATTGGACATGAGGGCAGCTGCGACTTCATCCATCTCAAGGGTTTCCTTCCCGTACAAGAGAGTCGTTACTAGATGATCATATGATTCTGGGAGCGACGACAGCAATAGTAACGCCTTGTCTTCATCCTCGATCTTAACCTCCAGGTTTGCAAGTTTACTTACGATCTGATTGAACATGTTAAGATGCTCTAATAGATCCGTACCTTCCTCCATCTGTAGAGAGTACAATTGCTTCTTCACGAACAACTTGTTCGTTAAGGACTTCGTCATGTAGATGCTTTCAAGTTTCGCCCATAACTGCGGTGCAGAATCGATACTCACAACATATTGTAGGGCATCATCAGAAAGATTTAATCGAATAGCACTTACCGCCTTTTCCTCCATCTCTTCCCAATCTTCGTCAGTAATTTTTTCAGGTTTCTTCGACTTCCCCAACAACGTTTTCGCCAAACCTTGCTGTATCAGAAGATCCTTCATCCTTTGACGCCAGAGGGTGAAATTGTTCTTCCCATTAAACCTCTCGATGTCATACTTGACATTCGATCCCTTCCTTGTCATCGTGATGGTAAACCCTAGAAAACGGAAACCTAGAGCTCTGATACCAATTTGTAGAAACGCAACCCTAAAACGATGCAGAAGATAATGGAAAAAAACAAACAATGCACACGGATTTTACAAGGTTCGGTAAGGTTTCCTACATCCCCGGTGAGATGAGATCCTGCTTCACTATCAATGGAGAATAGTGTTACAGCGCTCGTCCTCACACCTCTCAGTATTGCTTGCATTACAGAGAAAGAAACCCTCGCTACAAATATATAGCGAGAAAAAACCCTAATCTGGATTAAACTACAATTGCCACCCTAATCTGGATCAAACAACCGCCGTCCTGGTTGTCTAGGTGCTGCACCAGTACTCCCTGGATTAAACTACGACGGAATACAAGACATCATACACCAACACAGAACATCCCAGATAATTAGTTGTAAGGCTTTTTAACATTGTATGAACTTAATATCACTATCTAAAAGCATGTGTAGTACTAGGTATAGGTGAATGTTGTTGAATTCCTTTACAACATTGAGCTTGATTGTAAGGTAATTGTTATAAGTGAACTTTATCTGTATTACTTTGTATTTGGTGTTCTAGTGGGTGCTAAACAGAGAGGATAGGTGCTTCTATTTATATCGGCATTATGTGTGCCTTCTCGATTGTATGCTGGGTAAACCTAGGAGTGTGTACTCCAGTTGTAGGTGCAATATAAGTTGAGTATTTAGTAGATATGAAGCTTTAACAGGCACTGGTCCAGGGATGTAGGAATATTTTTGAACCTCGTAAAAATTCATGTGAATTTATTTTATACCTTATACTGCTTTGAGTACGTGGGATATATGATAGGTGTGTACACTTAGAAGTGCTTATGAGAGGCTTAGTGTGCATAAGGCTATGTGTTATTAGCTATTGTACTTATAAAGATTGCCGCGCAGCCTATATAATCAGGGAAGGAAAGTAATTGGATACACTGATTCACCCCTCATTTAGTGTTTACCAAGACTCAACAATTGGTATCAGAATAAGGGCTCAATAATAACTCAGTCGGCATATAAGTGATCTATAGGCAATATGGCAAGTAAAGGTTCTTCACGAAATGCTCCCAAGTTTGATGGATCTGACTATGTCTTTTGGAAGACAAGGATGCAGTCTTGCTTAGGTTCTCTTAAGTAAGATATCTGAGCATCAACGTTGAATGAAAAACAATGAAACAAAGATAAGTCCTATAGACAATGAAGCAAAGAAGGCTTATGGTCATAATTAGGAGACGCAATAAATGTAATTTTCTCTGCATTGAACAAAAATGTTATGGTTGAGGTTATAGATTGTGACTTTAGAAATGAGATTTGGGACAGGCTAAAAAGCATCTATGAATGAGACAACAAAATTAGAAAAGCAAAGTAATAGACTTTCAGAGCTCAATCTAAAAGCCTCTTGATGCAGGACAAGGAGAATATTGATTCTTATGTGTCCAAGGTAAATGAAGCGGTTAAATCCATCAGATGAATTGGAGCGAAGCTAGATAACTCCATGGTTTGTAAAAAAAATCTAAGAGCCTTATTGCCTAAGTATGATAAAAAAAATATATCAGTTATAGAAAAGGCAAAGACTTAGATAAAACTACCATTGATGAAGTGTATAGAACGTTCACTGCTCTTAAAATGAGATAGACAAAGGGAAAGTCAAGTGATGAGAAAGAAACATTCTAGGCAATAAAGAAATTAAAAATTAAAGAGAAGAAGCTGCCTATTGAAGACGAAACTGATGGCAGTGATGATAAGGCTACAACTCACAACACTAGAAAGCTAAAAGAAGAGAACACGAAAATACAAAGCTACGCTACCCTTTAAGTGCTTCAACTGTGGAATGATTGGACACTTTATAACCAAGTGCCCCACAAGAGACAGATAGAAAGTGATGAAGATAAAGATGATAAGAAGAGCCATTTTAAAGGAAAGAAAAAGGGTTATGCTCAAATAAGTACAAGAAAGGAAAGACCAAGAAAAAAAGCTTTGTTTCCATGAGATAAAGTGATACATTTGATGAAGATTCTGAAGAAGTATCAAATGATGAAGATGATGAGCCAATATTCATGGTAGTGGCAAATGTAGAAGATAACAAGTCTGAGTCTTCGAGTAAAGAAGAATCTCTAGAAGATGAAGAGGAAGATGCAAAGTCACACCTTAAGGTTGAACTTAAAGGGCTTTGAAGACAAAGATAGAAAAAAAAAAAAAAAAGTCACCCAAGACCTCAAGGAGCAAGAAAAATTGGTTCTTAAGTTAAGAGAACAAAAAGATAAATCTAGAATAACTCTGGAAGACTTTGAATTTCAACTTTCACAAAATATCATTGAGCACAAAACTATTGAACTAGAAAAATTGGCTTTAAAAGCATATTGGAGGAGCAAGTGCAGATTCTTGCACAGTTTGATGATTATGAAGATGAGATAGCTTTATTAAAGGCTAAAGTTAAAGAGTTTTAATGAACTGAGATAGATAGAGAATACTCAGAAAATGAAGATGTAGAAGGTGATTCTTTTTTAAAAGGGCACCCCAACAACAAGAAGTTCAATGACATTGTTAGTTCTCAAAGATCATCTCACATTAAATTTGGGCTTATATTTGTTATTGAATTTTCCAAAAATGTCAAGGCAAGTGGCAAGAGAATAGGTCAAAATGATATTAAAGTGAGTGACAAAAACGCCAAAAAGGGAAGCCACAAGATGTAACTCCTAACAGTGTCAAAAGAGTTGTGCAGAAATAAGATGTGCAAATAGGTCAAGTCAAAAAAGGAAACCCCTCTCTACCCTATAAGTCTAGCCATGCTAGACAACCAAATGGCATGACCAGGCAGGATAGTAGGCCATAGACAAAATCTTCAATAAATACCTAGAAGAGTGACAATTATAAAACCCAAAACACGTGGCAGAGAGAACCTATGAGGCAGAGGCACTTCTTTCAAGGTTATTCATAGAAGTGTAACACTTTTGGGCACAAGATCTCAGATTGCAAGTTCCATCTTGGAATAAGGAACTTTGTAGATAGAACTCATTTTGCACCTCTAATGGAGAAAACGTTGGAATACTATAGATGCAATAATTTTGGGTATATTGCAAGAGATTTTAGAACTCCCACACAATGACAACATAACAAAGGCATTCAGAGCTTTTTAGAAACATAAAAACTATTGAGGTGATGAGACAGATTCTAAGATAAAAATAAGCACAGAAATCTTAGTCAATTAAGAAAGTTTGGATAGAGAGAGAGAAAGAGAGAGGAACAAGAAGATAATAAAGCTTCATTTGTTGTACAAAGAGCATTCAGAGCTCAAGGAAACTTTACTCTATGGATACTAAACAGTGCCTGGTCAAGTCACATGACTGGAGATAAAGGAAGATTTGAGAAACTACAAGACTTTAAAAGTGGATATATAAAATTTGGCAATAATAATGGGTGCTGGAATTACAAGAAAGTGTTCTATTAGTCTCAACAATGGGAAATTAAAATTCAAAGAGATCTTTAAGTTGAAGGACTAAAGCACAACCTATTTAGCATTAGAAAAATCTGTGATAAATGGCGTGGAGTTACATTCAACAGCCAAGGGTGTGAAATAAGAAGATCAAGTACTGGAAAAGGTAGTGGCTACAGAACAACGGACTTTAGGGAACTTGCACACCTTGATAAAGAAAATGAAGGCCTCTTACATGGTTAGCATGGATGAGAAGACGTGGTTATGGAACATAAGACTTGGGCATATAAGTTTCAAGAATTTTACCAAGATTTCTTCAAAAAAGGCAATGACAGATATTCTAGTGTTACAGAAGCCTTCCAATTTTATCTATGCATCTTGTTAGAAAGGAAATCAAATATGAATCTCATTCAAACCAAAGGAGTACTATTGTAGAAAACCATTAGAGTTGATTCGCATAGATTTGTATGGTTCTATGAGGATACCTAACACCTCAGAAGAGAGATATATCATGTTGTTTATTGATGATCAGTTTAGGATGACTGACATGGGATGATATTTCTGAAAAATAAGTCAGAAACTTTAACATGATTTAAGATATTTAAAAAGAAATTTGAAATCAGACATGGGAGAAGATAAAATGTCTAAAATCTAACAGAGGTGGTGAATATAGTTGTGATGATTTTAAAGAATACGGTTATAAGCATGGTAGCAGCAAGAAAACATTAGCTCTGGGACACCCCCAACAAAACGGTGTTGCAGAGAGAAAAGGCTAAATAGTTCAAGACATGACTAGAACTATGTTGGCGAAGAATTCCATTGGTAAAAAGTTCTGGAAGTAGGCAGTGCACATCCATAACAAGTGCATATTGAGACCCCATTAAAAAAGACACCTTATGAACTTTGGTTTGGTAGAAGAGCTACAACAAGTCACTTTAAGATCTTTAGGAGCATGTTATATAAAAATACAAACCAAGTCTCGGAAAAGTTTGATGACTAGGCTGATGAAGGCATCTTCTTATGCTATTTAACTTCAAATAAAGCCCACAGATGCTATAACAATAGACTTGAGAAAATTACGAGGAGCGCAAATGTCACTGTTGAAGAAAAATGAATGTACCCTCAAGCTCAGTCAATGAACTCTTAGATTTTGAACATCTTGATGATGAGAATGAAAAATTTTAAAATAGACCCAAAAGCAAAGATTGGTGTGATGATGAGTAGGATAAAGCAGGGCCAGTTGAGTAAATAAGGCACAACAGAACTGTTAAACCAGGGACATATGATTTGATTATTAGTGACCCCATTGCAAGTGTTCAAACTAGAACGATGAAAACCAACACCTACTTTCTTCTTCCACAGGTTGAGCCAAAAACCATTGGAGAAGCAAGTAGGGATTTGAGTTAGATGAAGGCCATAACGAAGAGGTTAACCAAATGAAGAGAAATCATACTTGACATTTAGTCCCTAGGCCAATTGACAAGAATTTGATTGGCACCACATGAGTTTTCTAAAGCAAACTCAATAAGGATGGTCAAGTTATGAGGAACAAGTCATGATCTTTAAACTTGAGGCTATCATAATGTTCTTGGCTTTGGCAGTCTACTAGCAGTTTCAAGTTCTACCAGATGGATGTGAAACTAGTCTATCTAAATGGAAACTTAGAAGTGGAGGTTTATATAGAACAACTTGATGGCTTTCAATTAAGTGAGGACCCCACTATTGTATGTAGATTGAAGAAGACTTTGTATGATCTGAATCAGGCTCCAAGTGCATGGTACTCCAAATTCGATTTCCACTTATACAAATTGAGATTCAAAAGGATTTAGTGGATAGAAATCTTGTCACACCCTACCCTAATTATGGCATAGGTATGCCACCACTACCTCACCGCACCCAGTCAGCTTGTTTTCCCTAGGACCCTACTCTAGGAGTGTCCACAATACCACATTCACATACTAATAATTAGAGTTGCAATAGATATTATTTGATCAAGTAAAATTTCATATTTATCCAGTGCCTCTATGTGATAACTGATACCAAATATGCAAAGATTCACAATATCATGTTCACTAAATCCAAATATATATTACAGTCATCCCATTATATCCAAATATTTACGCAAAAAGAATGTTTCCCCATCTGTATTATAAACTATCAAACCTGTCTCCCACCTGTCCAACCATCAACATATCTCCCACTTGTCTATACTGTCTCCCACCTGTAGTCTCAACCAACAAAAACTGGTTCCTACCACTGTTTATATATATACAAAAGAATAACTAGGTATATCAGTCCTCAATAATGTTGTCCACTATATACACAGTCATCACACTTGTAATCAGGTCCATGGCTGAAATCATCATCTTGTACACAAGTCAACTAATCCAAGGCCATAGCCTCATACTCTGAACTGGTAATCTGTAAGTGACTCCTCTCCTCATCTATGGATCAAAGGATGGAGGGTGAGCACTGAAAATGCTCAGTGAGGGGTGGGATAGATAAACACACGCATCCATATGCAATGCATGCTCCACATAAAAAAGATGATGCTCATGATTCCATTTATTACAACTATAAAGATTTCCTAGTCCATTACTAAGTCTCATCACCTATGGGTACAATGCTATGCAAAGTAGGTGGTATTCCCTACCCTATACATTGGGCCTTAGGAATACAAGCTCATTGCAAGCAGGAGCCAACTGGTCCCGGTTAGAGGTTCGATTCCTCGGCTAACCCCTAAATAGTAACCCCATATAATATATATCCAACAGGCATATAGTACATCGTATCATGTCCACATCTATGTCTGATATTATACATCTCATCACAAAAGTGTATTATTGATCGGGCAGCCACATATATCAGGATTAGTCCGTACCTAATCCCCTAAGGACAAGGGGTTTAGTGTTGTGATACCTAACCCAACATTCTATATGATGCACAACCAATCACCTAAATCACATATGCAAACATGGAACCCTGCACGTTTCCCATCTTACCTGTTTTATCTTTCACATCTCCATTTCATCAATTCCATCATACTAGATATCATTAAAAGAAAAGAGTATGCACATACGCAATCAATATATGCATGATCAACAATTAAGAAACACACTAAAAGAAAGGAGGTTAGGGAGGCACCCACTCACTTTGAGAATCTGAAATAATCAACTCCCTTCCTGGTACTGAATAAGCTCCCACATAGCTATTAGGATCTCCTAAAATCATAAATTGATACACACATATATTAAAATAATTTTAAGTCCATTCATTTCCCTAATAGAGTCATTTACTATCTCCCTTATAGGCCCTACAAGTCCCCCTTCAATCCTACATATCACTGCTACAAATTGAGGGCAAATTGGTCTCTGGAAGCCTAACCAACTGGAGATTTTGGAAACAACCGACCAACCTGATGTCTCCCACCGATTGTCCTTTTTTTACAAAAATTCAATTCTGCTAGTTTTTCCGGAGAGTTTTACCTCTGTTTTGGTCAAATCCTCTCTATTTAAGAACTTTATTTACTCAACAGTGGTACATTACTTCAATTCAGCCCTTTTATTAGTCCAGCCATAAATTCTATTTTTAGTTTCTT
Organism: Macadamia integrifolia; assembly: GCF_013358625.1. Taxonomy (NCBI): domain Eukaryota; kingdom Viridiplantae; phylum Streptophyta; class Magnoliopsida; order Proteales; family Proteaceae; genus Macadamia; species Macadamia integrifolia. The sequence continues at coordinate 20,840,107 of NC_056563.1, read as the reverse complement.
ATTTTAAATATCAAATTCAACAGAATCTTTCAACTTAAACCCCAAATTAACATATTTTCACTCAAAAGTATGAATCAATGTGGGATTTTCATAATCAAGCCTCTAATTTGATGATCAAACCTCAAATTGAGTTTGCATGCATGTAATCCACCATCGATTTCATCTTGCATGTGAATTTTAGACCTCAAAATAGTAAAATCAAAATGGGTTTTCTCCCCATTCACATGAAATTTTCCTATTTTAAGAAGATTCAGTGAGAATCCTCACATTGGCCATAGAGCATGTAATCCATTTCATAATTTAAATTTCTTTCAATTAATTCCCTCAAGAAATTCTTGCTGAAATTTTTCAAATTTCCATTTATTCCTTCTATTCCAGCCAAATCGGCCCAAACCCATTCCAATTCCTGAAATCTTTTTCACATTCTAGGTTTATATAGGTGAGATTCTCCTTACCTGTTTACTGAATCTTCCAACAGCAACCTGAGTAAGTCGATCTCCTTCTTGATCTCCCTCTCTTCCCTTCTCTTCTTCTCTTCTCTTCTCTTCTTCTTCTTCATTCTCCTTTCTTTCTCTTGTTGTCCAAGTGAGAAGAAATGAAACTAATGGTCGGTGGTGGCCTTTTATAGCCCTATTACATTAGTGGAATGTTCCACTTACTTCTAAATATATATATATATATATATATAATTATATACTACTTAATTGTAGTCCTTATTAAATTTTTATTATTTAACTCATTTTATCATGATAGACTCATAAAAATAGGTCCAAATGTCAAATTATAAAAGTAGGACCCATTATAGTCAAATTTGACTATTCTGTTCAGCTGACAGGCCTACCTATCCTATCCGGAACTCTCTAGCCGGTTGAGCTAGATTTGTTCCCCCTTGAGTCTGTTTAATCTCTTATCATTAACAACCCTTATTAAAGGTTAATGTCTACCTATTGGTCCACTTTTCTTATTGATTTTTCCAACACTGCTGGCAAAAGGTACAGGTGCATTTTGGGCCATTCTTCCCTTTTTAGCATTCTACTGCTGCTAAAAAGGGAAGAATGATCTCTCTAGCCTATTACTCTTTTTTGTTCACAATTTAAAGTAAGAGGTGAGATTTGGGGTGTTACAAATCTCTAGGTCAAAACTGAAGAAAGTAGTCAACTTGCAGTAGTTATGTGTGTTGATGACATCATCTTTGGGGGTCAAAAAGAAGAGTTGTGTAGAGATTTTGCAATGAGGATGCAAGATTAGTTCAAAATGTCTACGTCGAGTAAACTCTCATTTTTATAGGGTGTGCTAATTAGTCAGGTGAAAGAAGATAACTTTTATCTCTCAAACCAAGTATGTGAGGAAGATATTGAAGATATACAATATGGAGGATTGCAAATATGTCAGTGTACCTATGATGAATAGGTACAAGTTGAGCAAGGAAGATGACTCTCCATCAGTTAATCACACATCATATAAGTAAATGATTGGCAGTTTGTTGTACCTAATAGCTAGTAGGTGTGACTTCTTACACACAGTATGCATGGTGGCAAGACTCCAAGTAGGGCCAAAGGAGCCACATGTGGTAGTAGTGAAGAAGATTTTCATGTATTAGGGGACCAATGACTGGGTTATGGTATCCAAAGACCAAAGCTTCAATTTATTAGCCTTTTCTAATGCAGAATAGGCAAGGTGTGTTGATGTCAAAGAGCACTAGTGGAGGTGCATTTTACCTAGAAATAGTTTTATTGCTTGGCATAGTAAGAAGAAAAATTCATTTTTCTCTTTCAACGACAAAGGCAAAGTACATAGAAACTACATTTTGGTGTACAACAGTGTTGTGGATGAAGCATGTGTTGAGGGATTTGAGTGGTCAGGTAGACCAGGCAGTGCTAGTGTATTGTGATAATACTAGTGCAATCAACATTTCTAAGAATCCGGATATGCATTTTAGAACGATGCATATTGTGATCTGGTATCACTTCTTTAGAGACAAGTTCACAGAAAGAGAGGTTAGATTAGAATTTGTTCCCACAACAGAGCAGGTAGTTGATATCCTCACTAAACCACTTCCCAAAGAGCGATTTGAGTTCTTCAAATAGAAGCTGGGAAAGGTCATTCCTCCCAAGCACTAGGTGCACAGGGAAAGGAGGAGCCTATTGATCATTGATGTCACCCCCATATCGGACTCAGGGGGAGTCTAGTTGCCTCCTTTTTTTTTCAAAGGGGGAGAGAGATTCCTCATCACTGCGTTTGGACCATACAAAAGAGTGTATTCTATCTGTTTTATCATACTAGTGATGAGAAGGTTGCCAACGACTCCAAAAGGGGATATTGCTTTATAGTTGTCCTTATTGGCAACCTCAGCGACATGGCAATGATAACGTGGGCAACAGTAATGAGCTTACAATGATGATGTTGAAATGTATTGTAATACCCTACTTCTTAAACCCGGTCTAATTATACGGTTGACTCGTTTAACTATGCAGGACCCGAATCGGAGAGAATCAGAGCGGGCTCCTTATGGACTATGATGGCAAGGGTGACCTTAAACACCGGCTGGCCCGACAAGTCCGAGCCAGTGCCAGAAGCGACGGGAATACCCAAGCCGTGTACATGCACCTATCATAAGGCCATGTACGGATAAAACAGGTATGTAGTCGTATATTAAGGTATATACGTATATTACATCGTATGCCAAGGGTGAGGTTCGCGCCGAGGCCCGAACTCTGTCAAAATCCTAAGTTTTGGCCCTCAGGTGGGCGGACAAGTGGGCGCATCCACCCACCTGAGTGATCCATCCATGTGAATTACTTAGTATTTTTAAAGAAGTATATATAGCATTTATACTTTCTTTTCTTTTCTCATTTATGACACTCATACGTTGGTGAGAGGAGTAAAGAGGAGAGAGAAAAGAAAGGGAAGAAGAAGAGAAGAGAAGGAAGAGGAAGAAGTGATGGATTTCAGCGGCGCCGAGGCTTGATCTCCCCATTCCGGCACCGGAAGAGTGATCTTCAACACTAGATCTACTTTTAGAGGTAAGCAAAGTTGGGTTCCTTAAACATTCACCATACCCAAGTAAAAACCCTTGATTCGAGTAGGGTTTCTTGAGATCTTGTAAATCCCCTTTGAAATGATGAATCTAAGGTTTAATAGATGATTTATGTGTTGATCTTGAAGGATTTGAAGAAGTATTTATAAGGTTGGAGAAGCATTGTGGATTTGAAGTGATTTTTGGGTTTGAAGGTGTTCTTGAGCAAAGAAGGTAAGATGGCTTCCCATTCCTTAAATCTAACCTAGATCTAGGTTAGAACCATCCTATGAGACTTTGAAAGTGTTAAGAATGGGTTTGGAAAAGCCCCATTTGAATCCCCAAAGAATGGAGGAAGTTGGGAAGAAACAACAGGTTTCCCGCCAAGACCGGTGGGCAAGACCGGTGGGCTATCTGGTCCGCCTATGGGCACCCGCCTGAGAGGGCAGGGCCCTCGGGCACAATCGGTGGGCTAACCGGTGGGCCACCCTGCCCGTCGGTCTTAGCAGACCCACTGGCCCAACCGGCAAGCCAGACAGGTGGGCTGTCTGACCCACCTGAGAGGCCCCGAATGTGATTTTTACGTCCGATTGGACCCGAATCGGACGTGTGACCTTCTTTTAGGATTCTAAACATGATCGTGTCATTAGATCGTGTTAATTTTTTTTCCAAAATGGTGAAGTACTAACCCCGCTCACTCATGTTAGGTTCACCAAATCCTACGCTTCTCGCACCGGAGCTCACCCGTACCGAGCGAGAATCCTTGTACACTACAGGTAAGTGGGGAGAGGACATTTGGCCCTGTTTCAAAGCATTGTTTGGCATTCATTTAATTTTTATCTAGTCTAGTCATGCCATCATGAAAATGCTATGTAGATTAGTCATCCTCACATTGTTATGCATGTGTGATATGTTTACTTTCTAAATGCCAAGTGATGAGATGCTTATGTGATGAATGTTGACATCATTGTGCATGATGCATTGATAGACTAGATGCCGTAGTCGGCTTGAAAATGAGTGCATTGGTGGCCCGTGGTATGGGACGCAGTGGCACTATGCAATCGTACTATTGTCATATAGGAGCATGCGGTTTAGGATTTTCACCATCCCGTGCTACGACCCTTCCCAACGGGGGTTAAGGTGTTGGGTTACCATTTGGGGGGAAGCAGTGGTCGCGGTTGTCGGGTCACTGTGGCGGTTAAACATAATGCCCGGTGGGTCATTAGGACAGTCGGTAACCCCGGTGGTATATTCAAGAGGGCCAATTGTACTGCTTTTAAATTACTGGAGTCAGCACCTTTAATTTCACTCATTTACTTTTCTGTTGAGAGCCGGTGGTCGGCATGTTTTTACTTTTTCGAGTACTCACGGTGGGCCTTCTCCGACAGCCCTATGGGCGTATCGCGGGATGGGTTCGTGGCTCGTACCCGGAGTATACGTGCACTGTGGCTGTAGTAGCACTAAACCAAAGACTTAGTAATGTTGCTTAGGTGGATGTGATTTAAAATGTATTGCATAGCATGTAGTGCATATGATTGTGTTCTGCTGTGTGGACTGCTGTGTGGTCCATCTTACCACTTGCTGAGCTAGTGAGCTCATCCCACGTGTGCACCCCTTTTTAGATGATTTTACAGGTCATACATCTGAAGAGCACGGATCGGGTCCCACGGTTGAGTTCCCTAAGGAGGACTGGTGGGCCCCGGAGGAGTTAGAGCACGGCACTGACTGCTCGTGCGAGAGTTGTGCTGCGGGACCGTAGTTCTGATGCCGAGCTGAGCTCCACTTTTGAGACTGAGCTGAGCTCTACCATGTGATGCCGAGCTGGGCTCAACCCTTGATGCCGAGCTGAGCTCTAGCCTTTGATACCGAGCCGAGCTGTGTACTCTGATTTTGATGGTTTCCTTTATGTACTTGATATGTGAATTGTACTTTTATTGTGTAAATATCATGTCTTCGGGCCCACATGTATATAACTATTGTATCACAATTTGAGTATCAAGTATTATGGGAATATTCACAGGTAAACCTAGTCTTCCGCTGATCTGATAAGTTTTTATTAGTTGTGTGTATGCTGTGGTGGAATACAGTATCAGATGATCCTGGCAGGTTTGGGTTAACCGGTGTTAACCCGATCACTGGCCCGGTTCAGTGTGAACGGGGTGTGACATGTATAGTCTATCCGATAACATGGCAGTATTATGTGGAGTGTATAAAGTTGTTTGAATTATATAGGTGCAGTCAGGGTGTGGTGCGGATTTTTGGCCTCGATATTGGAAATTTTGACTTATTTTCACTTGGGGGAATTTAGGAATGGAAGTTTAATTTTTTGGTCATTGAGTTTTACATGTAAGTTTTAGAATAAAAAAAATTCTTTCCAACACACCCAAATTTGTCCCGATTCGATATTGGATGAAGAAGTTGCGGCGTACAAAAAGTTCAGAGCCATTTTTGGCCATTTTATGGCCAAGTATGCCAATGGGAATGTCCTGGAAGTTGTAGAGCTTTGAGTTGTAAAAGAAATAAATTTTATTTTGGCTCTATTTGCATCTGTATAATGGAGATACACAATTTTTCATGGGACCGGTTCGAAAAATAAAAAACCAAGTTGGAAGAAGCTCTTGGTAACCTTAGGGGTTCTTAGAACTTGATTTTATGGCCAGAGGGGTTTTCTTTAATATCAGGAATTTCTGACCAATCCGGTGGTATGTATTGAATTTAAGAGGTGATGGGCATTTCTTAAGGCAAAATATAGGCGAAGGGGCCATTGCAATAAGTTAAAAGTCGGCAGCCCTTAAAAGTGAACTCCAAAAGGCAAAGGGGCCTAGTTGCAATTTTAGAGGGGATTTTTTTTTTTTGAAAGGTTATTTGAATCCTATGGGCCTTTTTTTCAATTTCAATATCTGCGAACCTCCTGACCAATGAAGAGGCGATACGTCGCTTGTCACTGATCATCGCGTCAGATCATGTCAATGCCCATATCAAAATTGGAGGGCCAAGATCTTTTGTCCTTATGTCTATCCAATGGCTCACATCGTGTGTGCATTGTTTTGATTAAATCCAACGATTGAGATGCGCCCAGTGCTTCTGCATGCTGCCAGTGTACCCTATGCCACTTGGTAAGATTCCAAATGCTTGTTTTTCATTGATCCAACTTCAAATAGCCATAACTTTCAAACCTTGTGGCAAATTTGGTCCATTCAATTTGCATTTTTTTTTCAGCCCCTTCAAGATTTATCCTACTTAGAGAAAAAAAATCTAGAGATTAGAGTTAGAGTATGTTGCGAAAAATTGAAGAGAGGATCCCCCTTGTGTTTATCCATATTGAATTAGGTATGTGTACATCAAGTGAGCTTTATATGCTCCATTAAAGCAAGTTAAAGGTGGTAATTGTGCAATGATGACGCTATATTGAAAGTAAAAGGAAAGAGAAATAAAAGGAAAGAAAAGAACGGGGTTCTTGAGGTTCCCCAGTGCATTGAAGAAGAAATGACAAGGAAAGGTTGTGGGTGCGGTTCCTTCACAACAATGGACAGTTGAAGACTAAGTTCTCTTTAAGAGGTGGAGTTGAAATTTCCAGTGGCCAGCAGAGAGTCTTAGATTCATTTCAGATTCTATGAACATCCTAAACAACTGTTTGTAAAGCTTTCTAACATTATAAGTACTTGATATAACTGTCTAAAAGCATGTGTAGTACTAGGTTTAGGTGAATTTGTTGAATGACTATACTATATGGAGCTTGACTATAGGACAACTGTTATAAGCCCACTTTATCTGTATTACTTTGTAATTGGTATTCTAGTGGGTGCTAGACAACGGGAGTGGGTGTTCCCCAGTAGTGGATGCTGCTACTTGTATTGGCACTGGGTAAACCTAGTAGTGGGTGCTCCAGTTGTAGGTGCAGGATAAGTTGAGTATTAAGTAGATATGGAGCCTTTATAGGTACTTCTCCGAGGACGTAGGTATCTTACTAAACCTTATAAAAATCCATGTATCATATGTGTGGATTTATTTTATATTAATTTGTACTGCTTTGAAGTGCTTGTGATGCAGGATGGGTGTGTACACTTGGAAGTGTCTATGAGAGGCTGAGTGTGCATACAATTGTGTTTTACTAGGTATAGTGCTTACAGAGATTGCCACGTTAGCTCGTACAATCATTAGCGTATGTCTCAACACTCAACATAGGCTATCTAGAGAGGGCTTTCTAGGATCACTCACTAAAGTCAACCTCTCAACATGTGAGACCTGTATAATAGGTAAGGACCATCGAAAGCCTCGTGGAAAGGCAATCTGAGCTACCTAGCCCCTTTAGCTTGTCCACTCAAACAAATGCATACCTATGAATATTAAGGCATGTCATGGCACCTCTTATTTTCTCATATTCATTGATGATTATTCATATTTCATTTATGTGTATCTGATCATTTACCATTGTGAGGCGTTGGATTACTTCAAACACTTCATGGCAGAGGTTGAGAACCAATTAAGCAAGAGTTTAAAGACCTCATGCACTGACCGGGGACATAAATATCTATCTAACTAATTTAAAGAACTATGTGAGGAGAAGTGAATTTTATATGAATTTTACCATTCCTCAAACCCCACAGCAACATGATGTAACAAAGAGGAGGAATATAAAAATTCTAGACATGGTTAGGTCGATGATGGGTAGGCTAACCTCCTAATGTCCTTCTGAGGGGATGCTCTTTTAAATGTAGCATACATCCTTAATGGGGTTCCTTCACAAGCATTTCCTTCCACCCCCTATGACTTATGAAAGGGCGCAAAACCCAACTTGTTGCATATGCGACCATGGGAAGCAGATTATGTTCATAACATCTCCCATAAGTTTGGGAAGCTAGGCCTTAGAGCTAGGATACACATCTTTATAATATATTTTGAAATCTTAAATGGTTATGTTATGCTATTTGCAATGAGCACATCTGATGGAGAAATGACCGAGATAAAGTCTTATGATGTCAACTTTATTAAGACAAAAATTTCTAGCATCAATGATGCGAGTAAGGATCTTAACATCTTTAAGTGGGAGGATGAGGTAAGAATCTCACTTATTCTCAGAGAGAGTTGGGAATTAACTCATCCTGTATTCACCAAAGAGAGTGAGACCAATCAACCTAGTGGGAGTGTACCATTAAAGGAAATCTGAAGTGTCAAAGCACTTATGGACATGCTCCCCATCATCATTTTGAGATTGAAGGGGAAGCTCTCATCTATGTTCCGAAGGATAAGGATGGGTATGCTTCTGTGCGGGAGTCACTATGCTCACCTACTAAGAAAATGTGGGAAGTTGATATGAAAGATGAGCCAAGTTCTATGAGTAAGAACCAATTATGAGGGTTAATTGACCTATCTCTTGGGTATAAGACCATTGGGAATAAATGGGTTCTAAAGGTCAAATGCAAGTTGGATGGATCAATTAATAGTATAAGGCATGCCTTGCGACGAAAGATTATACCCAAAGATAAGGTGTAGACTATTATGAGACATTCTCCCCTGTGGTGAGATTTACTTCTATTTGCCTCACTTTAGCCATTGTCACCAAACTAAATTTTGAACTCTTTTAGATGGATACTAAAACTATATTTTTCAACGAAGAACTAGATTAGGAGATATTTGTAGATCAACTAATGGGTTTTGAGGTCAAAGGAAAAAAGTGCAAAGTTTACTATTTCAAACATTCTATATATGGCCTCAAAAATATCTTTTAGGCAGTGGTATTTTAGATTTCATCATGCCACTACCTCTATGGATTTTGAAATGATTGAAGAGTGCCATTTTATGTATATGAAACGATCTAAGGGAGGCTTCCTCATTCCATCTTTGTATGTGGATGACATTATGTTGGCTGGGAATGACTTGGAGATGATTGTTGCCACTCAAGAGTGGTTGGCCATTACTTTCGAGATGAAGGATATGGGTGAAACCAACTTTGCATTAGGTGTTAGTGTTTGGAGCCTTGACCAATGTCCTAAAAATGATGAGGTTAAGAAAAAAAATTCCAGAGTACCCTATGCCACAGCCATAAACAGTTTGATGTATGTTATGATGTGCACATGTTCGGACATATGTTTCACATTTGGGTAGCTAGCTATACCAGAGTAACTTAGGAATAGGCCACTGGCAAGCGGGGAAGAGGATCTTTCAATACCTTTGTGGGAAAGATGATCTCATCCTTACCTATATTAGTTCAAATTTGAGACTAAGAGACAACGGTTTTAGGAGGTTATTTGGCTAAGGATGTTCCTATATCACTTTGGCGTTACTGCTTCTTCAGGAGATGCAGTGCTAGTACATTGTGATAGTATAGTAGCCTTGGCATTCGCTTAGGATCGTAAATTCCATAGGAGAACCAAACACATAGACATCAGATATCATTACATCGAGATATGATTGCACAAACGAAGTTGTATTGAAGCATATCTCCGTGAGTAACAGGGTGATTGATTCTTTGACTAAGCCCTTTGCTCAAGACATTTTCTTTATTCATTTTAGGAATATGAGAATTCATTGTGGATGACTTCTTTTTTAATTTTGAACTTTTTTTAGACATTATATGTTTTACTCTTTGATTTATATATGAGACATATACTTCTTTTAGACATTATACGTTTTACTCTTTAATTTATATATGAGACATATACTTCTTTTTAGTGATTTTCCTGTGTACATATCTATTTTATAAATATGTCACTAGGCTTGAATTGACCTAATCACAGTGGTGATTCACCTTAGCACTTAGAGATAGCAAGCAAGATGAGTGAAATTCACTTTAGCACTTAGAGATAACAAGCGAGATGAACATATAACTTTTAAGTTACATTGGCGTCTTAGTTAGAGCTAAGATGAGAACTTTCTATGATCAAACACAGAGACTCAATATCTCAATGTAGCCTGCTATAGCCTAGTGTGAGACTTCAGGTGAGCATTGTGGGGATGCTCAGGCTGACTGACTCAGGTTAGGCGCTTGATTGTGCGACTAAGACTTGTATAGTTTTTCGTTTTTTTATCTCATGAGTGACATGTCCGCATTAATAGGAGAAGCACTATAGCATACATTTCATTCTGTATGTGCTTTGTTACAACCTTTTGTAAGAGTTTCTGAATGGGTTCTTGCTTCGTCATTGTGTGAGCCACTTTGATTAAATTGGGTTAGTCCTACGGATACCCTCTACCTGAGACCATGTCATGGAGAGGATATCTAATAACGCTACTTTAGCTTGCTCCTTAGGATCAGGGATGCATGATGTCATTCAGTGGGACAAGACTTGTAAAGTAGTTGGGAATATCGGATTGACATGTGGGCTCACCGAAAAATATTTAGATTACACTCTTGTTTTGTGGCTTTTTGTCTGAGTGACTTATCGTATTTGTGTTTGACATAGTTATGAGCACATGACATGTTTAGGGGTTAGCACTGCTCATCATGAGGGACCGAAAGTGCTCTAGTGTGAGTGAATTGTTTAGCATACCCAGATTTTGTTTGAGTGATGTCCTATATTGGTAAGATGGGAGCTTGATATAGAATTTCTCCTTATGTACTATCTCGTTAAGTCATATGTTCCATTTTCTGTATGATAAGATACCTATAGTAGAGAGATTTTTTAGGTAGACAATTGAGTTGTTCTGCTCATGTGGATGATTGAGATATGTTAAGAAACTGGGTTTGACTTGATTGCCACGTGGAGCGCCCATACTAGAGTTGCGCTTACCCACATGGAGCGCTCAAAGGGGCTGAGCATTTCCGCTATGGTTCTGGCAAGATCTCTATAAATATATAAGTCTCCACTCAACCCTAATAATGAGAACAATGGTTCTGCTTCTATCTCTCTTGTCTTCATCTCTACCAATTGTGAGTGAGTGTTTCTAAAGATCTCCATCTCAGTCCTTTGATTTAGGGTGGATCGTCGTGAAAGATCGCCTTCCCACAACCTAACAAAATTATCGCGAAGCTTGCATCATTGAAGCTCATGCGGATCGACGAGTAGGGCAACCAGATCTTCTCCGCTATGTGAAAAACTACATCGAGGTAACCCAATATCTCCATTTACTTTCCGTTCTATAATTGGAATCATTGAGGATTGGTAGAGATGACGATCTTAATATGATTGCTTTTATCCATTAAAGGTAGTATTAAGAAAACATGATTTCCCCTTCATTAATGTGGAAGAGTGATGTGGCAAATAAAACTGTTGGATATCTTGAAAATTATATGGAATAATTTCCCTTTCTATGTAATAGTATTTCCTTCCATGTATTTTCACAAACCTCCCCATTATCACATAATCCCTCTCTGTATTCTTGAATATTTAATGGTTTATACTACAATGTGAAAACTCGGATTGTATTGAAACTTGACTTGTGAATAAGGGATGGGATCTTCTTGTCCACAAAAATTTCATCCCCATCTAATTGGCACTTGGAAAAAATGATATATGATTATAAAATCAAATGTCATAACGTATGTGATTATAAATCTAACGCATTAATGAGAAGGTAATACGTATTTCAGAATTTTTTTTTTTTTTTTTTTTTTTTTTGTGAGTGTGTGGTGGGGGGAGGAATTGTTCGACACTTTATCGAACACTACAAAGGAAGTACCTCTCCCCTCGGTTGAAAAAACTGAATGTTTTGGAAACTGCCCCATTTTTTTAGCCAAAAGCTAAGAAAATATGCCCCCTGTTGAAAACAAAGTCTAAAACTTGCAACTTTATTTGACAAGATCTACATTTGGGAATACTTGACATTGAGTACACTAGTTTCTATGAATACTTGGTCCCATCCTACAATCTCAATCAGTCCTCATGCTTTCCCTTTACTTACCAGAGCTTTCTCTCTCTCTCTGGCTTTCATTGAGCAGTTCAAAAAGAAGAAAACCTACCCCGACTTAAAGGGCTCACTCAACAAGGGTTAGTAGAGAATCATTTCAGAAAAGGCAAGTGATTAGATGATAGGGTCGGTTTGCTCAGCTGTGGGTTGACCTGATTGAACTGGGACCGCCGGGTCTTATAACGCTGGTCTTTCCCATGAAGCTGTGTAGATTAGCAAAACCTTCAAGCTACCGTTTTGCTGCACCATTGATCACATTTGAAGGAAGAAATTTGGTATCTTTTGGAATAAAACCCGGTCCCACCAGCCATTATTCTTCATATCCGCTCCAAGGTTGACATTTGTTGCCGAACAATGATTACTAAGGCACCATTTGATAACGTTCACAAAACAGCAAAAATGGCTTTCCACGTTTTGGGAAACAAAAAAGGATTTTCTGGTGTTTGATAAACCTGTTTTTCGAAACTTTTTTTTGTAGACATAATACCACTAAAAAATCCAATAGTATCAGTAGATGTCCAAAAGGGAGAGAGGAAAGGGAGAGAGGGTTCGGTTGCCTCTTTTAGGTTTAAATAGTTGAGAGATTTATTGGGTACAATAGCCTTTTTTTTCTCTCAAATTCGTTTCTAGAATTGTAAATAGGTGTAAATTTTGATTTATATTTCTAGAAACGGGTGAAACGGAACAACTTTATCAAATATTTTTTAGGTTGTTTCTCCATTTTTGAGACCAAGAAAACACAGAAACAGCAGAAACGAAACATTGTCAAACGATGCCTAAGTGTAATATTGGTTTTCCATGTGGTGACTCGGGGATTTTCTCATATCTCGTCTATTAGATACCGTTTGATAATGTTTATTGGAACGTGTATTTCTATTTTTCTATGTCAAGTAATAAAAAAAAAAAAGGGTCTCAAAAGAGTTTGATAAACTCATGTTGTTTCACCTATTTCTTGAAATAAAAATCAAAATTTTTTCCACATTCCAAAAACGCCATTGACGGAACTACTTGGACTTGTTTTTACTTACCTTGAAACGAATTGAAGACCAACACATTGGAATCCTCCCCAATAAAAAAAATCCAAAGCTTCTCAAACCCTCAAATGAAAAAACCGCAGACCATTGCAACGAAGCTCGAGCTCCACCTCTCCTTCCCCATTCTTATATTTTGTTTTTCTTTGCTGTCCCTTACTTCGTAGGCTTTACACCAATTCCTTTTGTTTGGGTTGATCAGTGGGTTAGCCGCTTTTTTGCCTTGCTTGTTAGGTGGGCCCTCTTCACCCTCTTGTGTTGTCCTTGGTAGCGAGGTTCCACTACCTTCTATGGGTAGGTTTTGGGCATGCATGTGCTCGATGCACGACTATGCATACAATCATCAGATGGAATAAAAAAATTGCACTGTAGACTTTCATCTTTTATCCAATGGTTGTGCGATAGATTTTGAGCACGCTTGTGCTCGATGCACGACTATACATACAATCGTCAGATGGGATAAAAAAATTGCACTGTAGACTTTCATCTTTTATCCAATGGCTATGCGCATAACCGTGCATCATGCACAATTGTGCACAAAACCTTTTACCTTACTTTCTCTGTTTTTTTTCCCTCTTAATAAAGTGATCATTGAAAAAAAAAGACAAAAAAAAAAATCAAATCATTTTTTTTTTTTTTTAACTTGTGTTTAGTCCAATAATTCTTGTATAATTAAAGGAAAATATAAGGTAACCAATCTGGCCTAAGTTTCCATTACGTTATCCTTTTTATCCCCAATCAATAATACTGAAGATATGAGATACAATCTATATTCCTTAAAGAGAGAAAGCTAGAGTCTCTCTTGCTTGAATGTCTCTTTTTTCGCTCATCAGATCAAAACTTTTCCATGATTTGGAATCAAGGTTTCGTTTTATAAATTTTTAGATTTTTTCATCTCCTGTTGATGGCCATACCAGAGGTGGAAAATAACCCATTACTTTAGGGAGGCAAAACTTCTTTCTAAAGAACCTGCTAACCCGTATTTCTTTTTCTCTTTTCCCTTTTCCTTCCCACATTAGAGATGTAATAGTGAAGGATGCTTTAGTTATGCCAAGCTACCGTTTTCGTACCTAACATTTGAAGTCCCCTTATTGTAATGCCGAAAGTGGGAGGTTCCTCTTCTACTGTTTTTTGTGCTCTTGATGTACATTCAACTTTCTTTCTTTTCTTCTTAATGAAATTTCTGAACTTTTAGGGAAAAATAAAGAGAGAAGTTATCTTACACGATTGTTAAGAGAGAATGAATTTAAGAAAATCAAAACAATACATAATGGGCCAATTAAACATAGCCACGTAGCACAATAATATAACAAAAGCCTAGCAAAAAGAACCCCTATCAGTTCATCTGCTATACAGTGCTCCCCACTCTAGTTAAATTAAAAATATCACACTTCAACTCTTTATCCAAACTGCTCCAGTTCAACTAACCAAGCCACTCGGGTTGTTATGAATATTTCATTGTCAAACTACAAACCACTTCCATTTTGTTTTTTTGGTAGGAAATTATAAACCACTTCCACTTGGCATATAAACCATTTCATTGTCAATTCCCTAAAATGGTTGGTAACAATTTTAGGGAACTTTTTTTTTTTTTTTTTTTTTTTTCTTTCTTAAAAAGGCCCATAATGGGCCCAAACAAGAGACCTACTAAGGGGCCAACATTTTTTTGGGTTCTTTTTTTTTTTTTTTTTTTGTGAGGATGGGGGTGAGGGGTGGTACACTAATTAGGAACATGGTGGTAGGAGAGTCAAATACTCAACTTCCCTGGACTTATGAGAAACCACTGGCTGTGCTACAAAGGCTTCATTATTTTAGGGATATTCTTGACAAATGACAAAGCGGCCACTTTCATAAATGTTTTTTATAGTACTCTTAATGACAGCAAGAGCATGTGAGACATATTTCATCATTTAACCTTATGTGAAGCAGGAGCCGATGATCAGGGCTCGAGTGTAACTACCCTTGAATATTTTCACATTCAGCAAAATAAATATGAAAAATTTTAGAAAATTGGAAGAAGAAGCTATAACCTTACTTTACCTTTAAAAATAAAATAAAAAAACGATAACATTCATTATTCAGGTTTCACGTGTATGAATTATGAAGTGACCCTCTTGTTTTTTGGTGGGGTAAGCGGCTTCAGCTTATATCAGATTGGGTGAAGAGAGGGGTAGGCGGCTTCTCCGCCTAGTGGTCCTTTAGCTAATAATATTAGATCTTGTAAAGGGTGCGTGTGGCCTACCATCAAATTAAACTGTTTTGAAAAAAAAAAAAAAAAAAAAAAAAAAAAAATACTGTTGTTATTATAATGATATAAATGTGGTTAATTAATTTCAACCACCCAGGATTTACTTCTAATGTCCCTACAATTCCATAAATATACAATAACAATATTAATATTGCCTTCCATTCATGTTTTAGAATGCTTTCTGCTTCCTTAAGAAGATCGATGGATGAAAGTATATATATTTATTGAGAAAGCAATGGTCATCTTGGTGCCTTGTGCATGCCAGAGGGATACCTACAATAATAGGTGTTTTACTTGTTGTGTCTTACCATGTTATGGCATCCTAGGCGCCCTTTCTCCTCTAGTTTCTCTTCATTAATTGTGTATTACTACTTTCTTTATTCCTTGGATGCTTTCATTTTATCACTCATCATTATTATTATTATTATTATTACAATTTTATTGCTAGCAATCTATCACCATTATCTTTCTAGAATTAGTTAAGTTCAATCAAACATGTATGATGTACGTACCCTCATTATCATGAGCCATTGAAATTTTTGATGAATTACAAAATTTAATTAAATATGAGGAAATGAACCTGCGCCACCTTGATGCCCAGACACAGAAGTGTTGGATTTATGGGCTAAATTAATTATTCGGGTTGATTAAATGGGTGAGAGTCAAATTGCATGAACCGGTTCGGTCCACTCTCAAGCTTAGGGATATGCTGGCTCAACCCATTGTGGTTTAGGGTTTTGAGTGCAGGACAGTATTATAAATACTAGGTTTTGGGTCCCTACAACCATTATTCATTCTTCCCCACTTTACCACTAAAGTGAGAGAACCAAGGAGGTTTAAGGGGTTGTAGAAGATCCATAGCCAAGCCAATAGAGCGAAAGTGGGAGTGACCAACATCAATCATCTTCAGCATACTAGGTGAAAGGTACAAATCGATCCTCCATAATTTTATTAGATTCGTGTTCTTGTTTTTCCTGTGTGGTTTCCTCCATAGGGTTTCAATCTCAAACCCATAGGGAGTTCTAACAAGTGGTATCAGAGCAGACCACATGGGACAAGAATCGATTGAATTTTTCTTGTACATGAGGATTTTGATTATTACTTAAAACCTGATTTGATTAAAAATCATGAAAATCATAAAAATCGTAATTTTACCATCACTTAAAAATCCTGTATGGAAAAACTTTCTTCACGAAAGTTGTAGATCACGAGAATACGGTCGCGGCGGTATGCCGCAAGTCACCGGAAACATCCGTACGCGCCGGCACGCGCCACCGGAAACCGGCTGCCGGAGGAGAGAGAAAAAAAATTCAAAAAAAAAAAACGGCGGCGAGGCATCGCCGGTTCAACTCGAAAACCCTACCGATTCGAACCGGTGACACAGTGGGTCAACTCATATGTACTATTTGACTCGGTCAAAGGTTGACCGGGTCGTTGACCAATTGACCCGAATTTGACCCGGAATTCATATGGCCGAACCGGTTGGTCTTGATTGATTTAAAAAAAAAAAGACTTGTTTGGTTTTTGTTCATTTTGGGTTTTTATTTAAACTACTTTAAATTTCATTTAAAGGTTCGTTTTAAGGCCAAATTGGAATCTGTTTTTTGCGTTGGATTCCTTGTTTCGGGCCACATTTAATGATCTAATTTTTAATATGACATATTTATTTGAAATTTTATGTTGTATTTAATTTCAATCATTGAAACAAAAGGGCGTTTTTATTTAAACTACTTTAAATTTCATTTAAAGGTTCGTTTTAAGGCCAAATTGAAATCTGTTTTTTGCGTTGGATTTCTTGTTTCTGGCCACATTTAATGATCTAATTTTTTAATATGACATGTTTATTTGAAATTTTATGTTGTATTTAGTTTCAATCATTGAAACAAAATGGCATAAATCAATGCTTTGAAAAATATATATGTTATTGGTTGCCATGAAATTGAGAAGTTTTTTTTTAAATTGAGATATGTTAATATGGAAAAGGGTGTAAGCTTCCGCTCATTCTTAGTTGCAAAGTAATTTTGCTTTAGGAAACCATGAAATGATGAGGTGGAATCCACCAAAGTGGTACATCTTATTATTTCATAATTTTCCACAGGAAAACAATGTAGGTGACATTTGCCCAAAGGTGATGTCACCAAAGTTAAGAAAATGACAGTAACCTAGAGGTTCCTAAGCCCAAAGGTGAGGGGATTTCAAAAGTTATTGTTCTTTTCACAGTAAATATAAATTTACAAGAGGACCAGTGCATTCTTAGCCCAAAGGATAGGAATGTAGTTGCGGTTGTGACTCTTGTATGGTTATTGTTGTCCTAGTGATATTTATATGTATGTTTTGAACATAAAGATATACATCTCCAATGGGAAAGATATGATAGAACTGAGTGAAACCCACCAAAGTGGTACATTCAGTTCGATTGTATCTTCTCCAACAGTAAAGATGATACTTTCCCAAAGGTTATGTCATCAAGGTTTGAGGATAATTATCCACATTTCAGAAAGGGACATTAAATTTGGAGTTCTTTTGCCCAAAGGTGATTGAATTCCGAAGTTAATGTTGTTTTCACAGTTAAAAGAAGAATATAAGAGCATCAGCTAATTCCTGTCCCAAAGGATAGGGATACATTTTTAGTTGTAACTCTTATTTAAAATATATTGATAGTATTACATGCTTTTATATTATGATTTATATTTTGATATTTGACATGTATTGTGTTCTTGTTACTGCTGTAGTAAGATGGCCATTCCCTCAAGTTATGTGTCTTCCATCCCAATGCTCACTGGTAACAACTATCAAAAGTGGGTGGAAGAATTAGAATTGCATTTAGGTCTTCTTGACTTAGACTTGGCACTTAGGGAGCCTAAACCTGAGCCTCTCACAGACTCGAGCAGAAGTGCTGAAAGGACCAAGTTTAAGAAATGGACTGAAGCAAACAGAAAGTGCATACTGGTTTTAAAAAGAGCAGTTCCTGAAATTATACGTGGGAACATAGAGATCAAAGACACTGCAAAAGAATTCCTGGATGCTATTAAAGGTAGATTTCAACACAACAAGAAAGCTGAGAAAACCACATTGATGACCAGGCTAATGAATACAAGGTATGATGGATGTGGGAGTGTTAGAGAATACATTTTGGGTGTAGCTACTGATGCTGGTAAACTTAAGGATCTTGGAATACAGATCGATGAAGAATATATTGTACATATTGCACTGAATACCCTCCCTAGTCAGTATAAGGTTATCCAATCTACCTACATTGCACTGAAGGACGATTGGACCCTAAATGAGCTAATTTCCATTTGCACTCAAGAGGAAGAAAAATTGAAACAAACTAGGTTTGAGAGTGCACATGCAACTTTCCACAAGGGATCTTCTGGTGGACCAAGCAGAAGGAACAAAAATTTTTCCAACAGAGGAAGCGCCAAGCCATATGACAGGAATAATAGCTCTCAAGAACTTGACACATCTCAAAAGGCTCAGGATGAAGAGAATACCAACAACGTAGAGTGTTTCTGGTGCCATAAGAAAGGACATGTGAAAAAGGACTGTTTTATTTTCAAGAAATGGTTAGAGAAGAGGAAGAATTCTGGGGCTGATAAGCAGGTTGATACCAAGAAAGGGTGAGGTAGAATGATCACCAGTAATTGAGAGCAAGTAAAATTTGGTCCCATCAAGTAGTTAGGATTTCTTTACATACAGTTATTTGAAATGCTTGATTAGTGGGAGCTTTGATTTTGTTTAGTATTTGTTTATGTTTTGAACCTTAGCCCGTATGTTTTGGGGCACAGTTTGATGAATTATGGTTAAGTTTTAGCATTTACATTATGCACAGTTATTTATTGAAATATTTGGTTTATGATTTCATTTAAGAATGTTTTTATAGGCAGTAATTGTCTTGGTTATAGGTAATATTTTGCCACAGTTCAAAAGGTAATGTTTGCCACATTTTAAGACAGTATTTGTCACAGTTCATAGGCAATATTTGCCACAGTTTATAGGCGGAAGGCCACAGTTAGATATTAACCACAGATCAAAGGCGATTTGCCACAGTGAAGGTTAATATCACAGTTAAGGACCTACATGGAATGACAACAGTGTAATTTGAGGATATGTCAATATTTCTATGATGGTATCCCACATAGATTCGTGTTAAGAAACTTACTTATGTTTGTAATAACAGAAAGTTGTATGCCGTATATTGAGGTGTATCTTCTGCTGTTATTCGATGTGAGTGGTTTTTCAACTGAATCACAGTAAGAGTGGTTAATGTAATAAGATTCTATGGCCACACCAATTTAAAAGACATCCTTATAATTAATGTAGCCCAAGTGGGAGATTGTTGGATTTATGGGCTAAATTAATTATTCGGGTTGATTAAATGGGTGAGAGTCAAATTGCATGAACCGGTTCGGTCCACTCTCAAGCTTAGGGATATGCTGGCTCAACCCATTGTGGTTTAGGGTTTTGAGTGCAGGACAGTATTATAAATACTAGGTTTTGGGTCCCTACAACCATTATTCATTCTTCCCCACTTTACCACTAAAGTGAGAGAACCAAGGAGGTTTAAGGGGCTGTAGAAGATCCATAGCCAAGCCAAGAGAGCGAAAGTGGGAATGACCAACATCAATCATCTTCAGCATACTAGGTGAAAGGTACAAATCGATCCTCCATAATTTTATTAGATTCGTGTTCTTGTTTTTCCTGTGTGGTTTCCTCCATAGGGTTTCAATCTCAAACCCATAGGGAGTTCTAACAATGTTTTCCCATGTTTAATTTTTTTTTTCTTGGATTCTTGTTTATCAAAATAGGTCTTCATTATCTATAGATCCAAACTTGGATCTTGACTTGATTAAATGCCTTAGAAGATTTTCTATAGAAGTAAGGGGAGTTTAGTTCCTGCAAGCCACCAATAGGAATCTTTCCTACACTACACAAATTTTGTGAAGAGTGAGGGTAAGTTTAGTTGTTAGGGTAAGCTTAATTGTCAAGAAATGAAAAAAAAAAAAAAAAAAATCAAGATCCAAAAAATTTGAATTTGAGGAGATAAAGAGACACATAAAGCAATTATTGCATAATTAATTGCTTTATGTGTCTATCGCTCTTCTTAATTCAAAATTTTCCTTTTCATTTTTAGTTCATTTCTTGACACTCAAACATTGTCTTAGATCCCTAATTTTAGGGTTGGGAGAACTTCCGTACAAATAAGAAAAAAAATTAAAAAATAAGAATAACACATAAATTAATTATTATTTTTTCATAATTTTTGTCTTTATTTGTTTGTTTTTTAATTTTTTTCTCTTAATTTCCAAACATAAGCCTAGAATTTTGGGTCAGCTATGGATCTACAATCATGGACCTTACTTGAAATTTTTGTTTTTCTTTTTTTGGGTAGGGACTGTGCTTGAATTCAAACATGCATTATAATTGGGTCTTTAAATGGTTAATCGGAACAAGATTCAAGACTTGAGGATCCAGTCCAAATTTCAAAAATATGTGATAACACCATACCTGTATGATTCCAGCGTGATCTCCTTTAGAATGATCCGGTGATGGATTATACCACGTACCTGGCCAATGGGTCCCATCGGCCATCCACGTGGACTTCTGGACCTTCACGCCATCAGCCGGAAGAGAACCTGCATCACTACTCTCACGTGCAAGTTGTCGCTCCTTTCGTTCTTCTCTCTTGTTGTACATGTCACATCGTTTCTTGATCAAATCCGGCAGACCGTTGACGCGAACCTTGAACTCGTCATACTCCCGCTTGATCCAACGACGGTCCTTGACGAAATCTGGCCGTTTCTTGTTCTTGGTGGGATCTCTCTTGATGCTAAAGTAGCTGTCAGGGTTTCGTGGCTCGATATTGTGCTTGCGGCAGAATGGGACCCATAGATGCGCGAAGTTGACAGCTTCAGCCATGGCTTCGAAGGTGAGGATGGCTGCTCCATCGTCAGATATATAAGCAGAGATCTTGTCAACGGGGTAATCGACAGCTAGGATTGAGAGCATGGTATTGGCCGTTACGAGTGGGGGTTCTTTCTCTGGGTCGGCGGTGGAGACAAATATGTCTACACCAGGGAGGTCAGAACGGCCGTGTGGGTTACCTGCGGAAGGGGTTTCGAACTTGTCACGAAGGGCGGCAAGGTCGGTGGACCGGTTTATTGGGTTGAGTTTGGGGAGTTGGTCCAGGATCCATGAGAAGGCGAACCAGATCTCACACGCAATTGACATCCCCCAAAGCCACAATGCGTCTGAGTTTGGGTTTCGAACTCGCCATTGAACGAATAGCCCAAGCGCAATTAGACGCAACACCACTAAGAGCCTGTAGTTATATTTACCCAATAGTTACTGGTTAGTTTCTGCTTTACAAAAATAAATAATAATAGTTTGATATTGAAGAAGATAATATGTCATAAGAGTGAAGAGTGAACTACAAGTCTACAACAATAAACATTTCCATTTACCGAAAAAAAAATAAGACATTTCTATGTGGCAAAAGAAAAACCCTACACTGGTGTGTGAAAAGATTATAGGAGACAAAGCTATAGAAATCCCTGTTGAACCCGAGATTGTTTTTTTTTTTTTGGCTTGATTTTGTTCGATAGGTAGATGAAGCTTAAAGGTTACAGCATTTCATTGCTTCACATTTTGGTTTTACTTATTCTCATTTCAAAATTCTTAATTACAACTGCTTGCTCTCTTGATCCTTGCCTTACCAACAGAGTGTAAGTTTCGAGGACCACTAGGCCTTATCTTAAAAATCTTATTGGAGTTAGTTTCTCTTCATCCATAGTGAATGAAGAATTTCTTTGCTAATGGGTCTAGGTCTCTTGGGATAAGCATTAGAGAGTGGGAAAGCATGGATTTGGTATCGATATGATAACGATTCAATATTGATCTAGATTGGATCAGATTGGTGCGATGTCACTTTTTTCTTACATTTAAAAAAAAAAAAAAAAAACGTACATTTTCTTTATGATTTGCTCCTGAAATGATATTAGTAACTGATTCAGAACAATCAGGTATCGATATAGGTCTCAGTCGATAGAGTCGATCTGATACAGATACTTAGAACTAATGATGAGGAAGGGCACTATCTATTTTGTTGATGGTGAGTGAACCCTACTCGACAGCCATGGGTGGAAGAAAACTGCCTCACACACACACATATATATATATATATAGGGGTGTCAACCGGTCGGGCCGGTTCGGTTTCGGTCGGGCTTAATCGGGCTTGAAGACTTTCAAAGGCTACACCGTGTCCGCCCATTTAACTAATCGGGCTTAGTTATTGAGGGCATGGTACACTTTATATTCGGTCGGTCGGTCTTGGTTTATAATCGGGCCACCTTAATCGGGCTTTAGTCAGGCCTTAACCGGGCTACGGACATGTTTAATGTTAAACGGGTTTTAACCGGTTTTTAAACGGGCCCTCTTTAAAATGTGCTATTATATTCCGACCCACTTATGCAAGTCCAAAAAAATGACAATAAATCAATAAATGATACAAAATATAACCATTATTTAAAATGTGAACATGTCTTTACTTTTTAGTTTTTATTCTTTAATTTGGGGGGGTAAAATAGGTATTCTACAATCATTAAAGGGTCGGGCCAAGTCGGTGCACAATAGGCCGGTCTCGGTCGGGCGTTATTCGGTCGGTCTCGGTCGGGCGCCCGACGGTTCAAGTAGCAAAACCAAGACCGACCATTTATAAACGGGCCGGGCTCAAGCCCGACACGTTTAATAAACGGTCCGGGCCGGGCCGGTCTTTAAACGGTCGGTCCCGGTCGGTTTACCCGGTTCGGGCCACAAATTGACACCCCTATATATATATATATTACTAAAAAAAAAAAATTTAAAATAGCATGAGATCAATTAAACCATATCCTAAATATCAAATGATCAAGCATTGCCTTGTCATCCTTCTATGTTGTACAACTAGGTGAACTCCCACATCAAGGCTAAATGGTCGGGCTGTCCGGCCAAGCTATACATTGGGGAGGTGGAAGGGTTGTGAAAAGATAAAAAGAAAAGGAAATAAGTCCGTCAATCCATGGAGGGAGTAGATTACATCACCTATAAGGGCTGAGAATAGCGGAGGGCACCCGAATCTTTCTTGTCAACGGCTTCCATGGCTTGTCAATGAAATCAGTCGCTTTCACACCCCCATCGGGCCCACCATAATCATCAGGATCTGTCCACACCACATTACCTATACCGTACGTTCCCTTTGTTTCGAACAGCCAACGGTTATGATCAAAGTCCCCTGTCTGACTCCTCAACAGCATTGACTTGGTTGATTTCATCACCGACATCCTCCGGTCCATCTTTGCCTCCACTCCGCTGCTGCTCCCTCCTCCACCGCTACTCCCTTCACCGGCCCTCCTGGTAATTCCCACCCGTGAACCCGGCCCGGAAGAGGATGGGCCAGCAGCCGAGCCGGCACCCATGGGTTGGTTATCGGGGGTTGGAGGCATGAGAACGGTGTAATCGATATAGTCGCCTGAACCACTGAACTCTCCCGGAATATCCAAATCCTCGTCTCTTGACAGGCTGACGACTCTTCCGGAAGATGTTCGTCGGGCGAATTTCACGGCCGTCGGCGGCCTGCTGGAGGAAGATGATTTTGTGGGGCTGCTGGAAGATGCCATTTCTCGATGTGCGGCCCACGTACATCTGAATTCTGAAGATTTGTGGTGGATTTTAGAAGATACACACACTTTTGTTTATTGTTAGCGCTTCGTGACAGAATTTCGAACACAGAGAGAGAGAGAGAGAGAGAGAGAGAGAGAGAGAGAGAGAGAGAGAGAGAGAGAGAGGGGATCACATACAGAGATTCATTGGGTATATGGTTCGATGGAAGAGTTCTCCGGAGACGGAGATGAAGACGGAGACGGGAAACTTCGGGGAGTTTAAGGGCGAGCAGCGGAGTTTGTGGGATTTGTAGGTTTAGGAAGTAATGGAGAGAACCTCTCCTCGAGGGAGAGATAGAGAGATTATGGTTGGCTGAGAAGGGACAAGAGAGTCCGAGAAGAACGGTGAGAGTGTACTGGATTTCTAGTTTTGGATTGGTAAGGAGCGGATTTCGGTCCATTCCGGTGGAGTCAGGATCGACTGCATGCGTGGAGAGTAACTACTCTACATGAAGGACAATTAAACAACATCTGTATGATTCAATGACATGTATAGTGTTATTGAGACAATTACTATCACTCTCCCACACTTGGCCTATATTCACTGAAACTCTAGAATGTTAAACTTTCCTTTTGATTCTCCACGTATTAAAATACTCTGGGGTGAGGCAATGAGTGATAGTGAGGGTCCAACAACTAGGATGCATACCAAGGCTTACAACGGAGGATTTGAACCTGATACTTCCTAATACTTCCCTTACATTTTAACTTCTACCTCTTCTTCTCCTATATACTGTTTTAAAATGTTTAAATGATCTTTTTTTTTTTTAATGGGTAGAAATTTCCACTTCTTTTCACCTTCTAATTGGTTCTTTATTTCTCTTCTCCTTTCTTATTTTTATATTTTAGTATTATTTTTCTTATCATTTTCTCTCGTCTTCCTCCTTTTTTTTCCCCTTCTTTTGGGAAGGCAAAAGGAAACCTTGAACCACCTCCCTTTTCCTCCCTCTCCAACTCCAACCCCGTCACTCTGCCCCTTCTTTACAACCCTCTCCCACCTCCCTTGTCCCTACCCAGCCCCTTCTTCCCTTGTCCTCCCTAGAAAGCATTTATGCATTAAATTTATGATGCAGGAGCATTTTCAAATGGGCCAACAACCCAGCCCTATAAACCCACAAGTCTAGGTCAAAGGATAGAAGTTGAAAATAAAAGTTACAGTCCAGGATTTTGGGGTAACTTCACTGCGACACCTATATCAACTTAGAAGGAACTAGAAGTCGTGCCATATATGAATGGAAAGGTCTAGAAGTCTATTTAAAAAAAAAAAAAAAAAAAAAAAAAAAAAAAAAAAAAAAAAAAAAGTGCCTCATTTGCTAGTTTCTAAAAGAAGTTATGACCATTTGGGTAAAGTGTGTCTGGGCTAACTGCAGACTCTTAGAATTCCAAAATTCATCTTTTTAGTCCAGCTTCCATTCAAATTCAGTTCTATAACTTCTTGAGCACTTCAACCATTATGTTTCGAGATTCTTCAAGAAGTGGAAAATACCTTTCAAGGTTCCCAAGGTCCTTTCCTATTGGATAGTTGTTTGCCATCCTAATGTTTGTCTTTTCAATGAGTCATAATTTCATTCTTGAAAATTGCCTATGCTTGGAAGGTTGTTCCATGTGTTCGTCTATATAAGCTTATACCAGTGAATGGAATGTATACTTGGAGTTTATTCATAATTTTATTTGAGACTTTGGCCTTTAAAAAAAGTAGTTCTTCTTGAGTTCTCTCATCCCTTAGGTGGATTTCCTTTCAGTGGCGAGTTATTTTTTCTTTTGAAGCGATCACTTATGTTACCTCCAAATCCTCTATAATTTTCCAGCATCAAGTTTGTATCGGAGCCTTGATTCAACGATGGGTCATCAAAGACATGGACCAAATGTTGAATCACAATCAACTCGAGAAAAAGACTTAAGAGACGTGGAGATAGATGACTTAAGGAGATAACTTGCAACACTTCGAATCTCTAGAACTTGATTATTTGTATTATGATTCGGAGCACGATTCTTCTAATGAAGAGGATATTAACCCCTTTGGTCATGCTCGAAGTGAAGCCTTAAACGGAGGTGATTTCCCTCGATGTTGTTATCAAGAGCCTCGTTAAGTCCAACATGATAATTTCACGAAGGTTGATATTCTTGAATTTGAGGAAAAAATACAATTGAAAGTCTTCTTGTATTGGTTAAATACGGTAGAAAGCGTCTTCGATTACAAAGACATACCTAATGATTGGAAGGTGAAGCTAGTTGCTATGAAATAAAAAATGCATGCTTCCATTTGGTGGGGGCACTTAAAGCAACAAAGAGCTGGTGAAGGGAGGAGTCGAATTGCAACATGAAAAAAAATGAAGAAAGAAATAAAAAGGAAGTTCTAACTCGAGAACTACTGTCAAGATGCATATTTTAAGTTTTACAATTTTAGATTAAGGGAGTTGTTTGTGGAGGAGTATACAATAGAGTTGATCATCTCATGATTTTTTATGAAATCTCCGAACCGGAGGAGAAAACCATTTCATGTTATCTTGGTGGACTGCGACCGAAAATTAGCAATATTGTCCAATTGCAACCTTATTGGACTTATAATGATGTTTTTCAGTTTACAATCAAGATAGAACGATAACTCAAAGAAGCACGTGGTAGTGGCTCTCGATCTTGGAACAAAGAAGGTTAATCCCAACTGTGAAAATGCTTCTACTTCTAAACTCAAGGTAAGCCCGTCAAAGCCACCCCTTAAGAATGTTGAAGCATTAAGTTCTAGCCGGCCTACCTCTTTCAATTCACGAAAATGTTTTCAATGTCAAGGGTTCGGACACATCACTTTCGATTATCCAAATTGCAAGATTGTTCTGAAGAAGATTTTAAATGAAGGATCGAAAAAGGAAGAGGTAATTGTCTATGGAGATCAAGGAGAGTCTCTAATCCTTTGTCGAATTTTAAATGCAGCCCCTATTGAAGAAGAGACATGGCTACGTAACAATATATTTCACACTAGATGCACTCTCATGAAAAAGTGTGTGATGTCATCATTGATTGAGAAAGCTGTGAAAATGTAGTAGCTACAACAATGGTGGAGAAATTGCAACTCAAGAAGGAGAAACATCCTCAACCTTATAAGCTTTCATGGATTCGCAAAGGAAATGAGGTAAAAGTAGATAAAAGATGCCTTATTCAATTTTCTATTGAAAAAAAAATATATAATGGTGAAGTATGGTGTGATGTTATTCCTATGGATGCTTGCCATTGCTTCTTGGGAAACCTTAGCAATTTGATAGAAAAACTAAACATAATGGGTTCAAAAATACTTACACTTTAAGAAAGATGGAATCAAAGTCACTTTGGGTCCATTCAAAATAGAGAGAAATCCTAAACCTTCAAAAGGGGAGGGAAATAATTTACTCTCGAAATCTGAAGTTGATAAGGCCATAAAAGAATCAAAGGTGGCTTTCTTGTGGTGTTAGAAGAAAATGAAACAAAGTATGTCATCCCTTCTCAAGTGCAACCTCTTCTTTAAGAGTTTAAAGATGTTGCTCCGGAAGATCTTCTACCCAGTCTTCCACCCATAAGAGTTATTCAACATTGCACAAATTTTATTTTGGGAGCCGTCATTCCAAATAAGGTAGCCTATAGAATGAGTCAAAAGGAGCATGAAGAGCTACAACAAGTAGATGACCTTATGGCTAGAGGAACGATTAGGAATAGCAAGAGTCCATGTGCTATTTGTGACACCCGTGCCCTAACCCGGTAAAATTTGAACTTTTGTGATAGGTCTTAGGCTAGAGGTGGAAAGCACCATTGGGTTCTGGCTTGCAGCAACCCATTGTAAAAAGGGAAGGAATGACCTTGCTTGCTCGTGCATTTCATGTCTGTCCCGTTGGAGGGGATTCAAGCCTTTCGACTTTAAGCGGTAAGTGATCTAGCACCTCCCCACTCTAGTCCCAGCAAGTAGTGGGAATTGTTGGAAGACCTTGTACACATCGTAGGGCAATCCCTAATGAATGGCTACAAGTGGACAACAAGATATCAAGGCACATCACTGATGTTCCCATCGGAAACCGCTGGGTTGAATCCGGTGACCTTAATCCGATGGCCCTTGTGGTGCTGAAATGGCTCTGATGCCCATGGGCCCTGCTACTCACATTGTGGCCATCTTTGACTAACTTCCCACACTACCTTGCACCCTTCCCCATGACTTGTACACCCTATGAGTCTAAGGAGGTGGACCTACGTGTCCCAAACAATGACTTAACCTACTTGAGTTTTGGATAGGAGCCTAACCAAATGGACCCTAGGGCTTTCCCTTAGTATAAATAGGAAAAGTGAATCCATTTCTCACTTCTCAGTTCTCACTTATCCAAAATGTGGGAGAGGGAGAGAAGAGAGGAGAAAGGAAGAAGGAGAAGAAGAAGAGGAAGAAGGAGAAGGTGGGTGAGCTCTCGGCTTCGCACTTGGTTAGCGGTTGTTGCTGGAGGTAGGTGCTACCTTCCCCAAAACCCCTTTCCTTCATTTTTAAGGTTTTACCTTTGAGCAAGTTGGGGAAAAGTCGGGTTAGAGGGGTAAGCCTTGGGCCCATAGTGTGCATTACACTCCACTATGTATTTACCAAGCTCAAACCATGCCGATCGAGCTCCGATAACATTTTGACCAAATAGGAAGCTAGGGTTTTGACCGTTCGATCATCGTATCTCCCCGACGGCTCGAAGGAAATTTGATTTTTTTGGATTAAATGAGAGGTGGGAAGACCCCCTACAAGCTCCATAGAACAAATCCCGATGATCGCACCTGAGCTGGTAAACCCCCAAAATGGTGGCACATTTCTGAGTTAACCACCCGAGATAGCTATTGGATTTTGGTGACATATTTTTGGTGAACCTGGAGCTCTTAATGAGCCTCTGCTAAGGCCATCGGAAGCAACATACATGTTTCCAGTGACTCAGGCCTTGTTTACAGTGCCTGTTTTTAGTGACATGTTCAATATTGTAAAAATTAATTGTATTTGTACCTTCTGGGGTAGACCTTATGGTCCTCCTTCGGTGTTTTTGACACTCGTTGACACCCGTCTACCCTTGTACCAAAGATAGAGACAAGCACCGAACGGTGATGCCTAACGTGGTCTGATATCGGGTTTACAACTTGGAATCTCACCCGTCTGACCTACAACTGAGGTGAGTGGTGGTTGACTTTAATTTTTGGAGTGTTTAATATTATAGAATAGCGCACATGTTATAGAAATCCTGTGTTGACCTTTAATTGCTTAAATGATTATGTGAATTGTATCATGCCATGATGTATTTGAATTGTATTATATATGAGAAATTGGATTTGGATATATGTTGTGAAATATGTGATAGGATCCGGTGTGACTGAGGTTGTTCCAATACTATGATCGTTGAGTGGATGATTGCATCATGCATCAGATGTGCATTAGAATTAGCTATTGTTTTGGATGCACTTTGTGGCCGATGGTAATTCTAGTATTGTGTACTCTATGACTATACTTGGAAATAGGTGTGCTTGTGGTCGATGGTTATTCTGGTATCACGTATCCCATACTTAACTGCTTGTATACTAGATAGGATTGGACATGGATGCGATGGACAATGGTGGATTCCGGTATCATACTCCATACTACTTGTATCATTATACAAGGCATATAGTGTATTGTGGTTAGGATTACATTCCCTATGCTACGTCCCCTTGCTAACAGGGGGTAAGGTGTTGAATAACCTAATTGTGGTATGTTCGATGAACCCTTTCGGAATGCCACTTTCACGGTACAATGTGATTGTTGCCGAAAGTGGAAACTAGTATGGTGTGACTGATGGTAATTTTGATGGCGTGACTACCAGGAAGGGGTTATCAGGGGTTTGCTAGGTGATCATGTTGTATTTCAGGACCAATAGACTCCTAATCATGACTAGGGTTTGTATCGCTGAGTGACTAATGTGCAAGTTCTGGGACCATGGATGCAACCTAATGCATCATAGTAGCATGAACCCAACTTAGATGTATGATAGGTGGTTTAATATAGGATAGCTGGTCCAGGGACCACAGGAGATATGCATAGGCAGCCCCGGCCCAGTCCTAGGAATCTACTGTGCGAAGATCTTTAAGGAAGTACACCAGGCGGATATCTACTCTCCCTCGGAGGTCACTGAAGATGCACTGACCCATGGAAAACAACAGAAAGGAACATGCTATTTGAGACATGTTGCCTGGGTTCTCCCCCAGGCCGACTTTCCACCATCGGGCACTAATCTCCCCTAGGAGAATGCATGTTTGGCTGGCTTTAATGGTGATACTGGTCAGATTTGTAAACTCCCTGGTAGTCGAAAATCTTG
>NC_056563.1:20643789-20809902 GCF_013358625.1 Macadamia integrifolia | reverse complement strand
AAAAAAAAAAAAAAAAAAAAAAAAAAAAAAAACAAAAAAAAAAAAAAAAAAAAAAAGAGAAAGGAGAGAACAACAAAACAGGAATAAAAGATGAGAGAAAGGAGAGAACAACAAAACAGGAATAAAAGATGAAAAAAAAAAGAGAAAGGAGAGAACAACAAAACAGGAATAAAAGATGATCAAAATAATGAATGAAATGTAAAGACTTACCTAGGAACCCCATATGGAGTTGCAAATGTGATTCTAGCTGTTGTGAAGAGTCTGCTCGAAATACCTGTCGGCCAGGCCCTCATCCCCGTGAGAAGGACTACTGCAACTCTTGAGCTGGACCTCTCCCAGAGTCTTCCTTTTCCTCCTTTCAGCTATATTTTCAAAAATTATAAGAAGCTCCAAAAACTTACCTAAATTATAAGAAGCCCAAGAGAGTTTCCCAATTTGCACAAAAGCCCACAAGAATATCAAATTCTCCAAATAACTCCTCCTTTAAGAACAAGATGAAGATCTTCAAGAACTTCAAAAAACAAGGTGAAAAACTCCAAAAATAGGAAGGAAAATTCCAAGAAAAACCAGAGAGTTCCAGGAACTCACTTCACTCAGAAAAGCTAAAATGAAGAATAAACAGGGGAGAGGGCCCATTTTATTTAAAAAAAAAAATTATTAATTTGGGATTCCAATTCGGAAGTCCAAATTCAATTCAAAGAAGAACCAAAGAATTAAAATATTCCAAATCAAGTATCAAAATTCAAATAAAAAATCCAAATCAACTGTTGTTGTCTTTTATAGGGTGGAAAGAGCTATGAGTTTCTTTTATGTAATTAACAAAACAAGATAGCCTAGCCCGGTTCGAAAAAACCCACTTGGAAGACCATATGGTCCAGATTGGTTCGAAAGAACTAGTCTGGACCAAAATTCCCTGAACTGGCACATGTGAAGCCCAGCTAAGGAAAATCAAAGAATCAAGTATTTTACCTATTACAGGATTGAAAAAGCAGAGAACTCCTCTCTTATAACTTTCGGTCCTAGATAATCGAGATTGAGTCAAAGGACCCAGCCTGGAGACCAAAATTCCCTGAACTGGCACATGTGAAGCCCAGCTAAGGAAAATCAAAGATCAAAGTACTAATATTTGTTTTCAGGATGGGAAGAGCAGCGAATTCCTTTCCACAATTGGCAGCCCCAGGTAAGCCCTCAACTTCAAAATAGTTAGGAGATATTATCTATTGCATTTTTTAACTCTGTCATAATCGAGCAAGATGACGGCAGTACATGCTCCAGGTGATAAAATGTGGTGGTTCTTTTCTTTACCCTTCGACCATTGGCATAAGCCTCGGCCAAAGAGGGGCATTCTGTAGACAACCAATTTTTTCACCCTCCCCTGGTTATGATGAAATATGGATCTTGGCTGCAACTTCTGACTTTTGACCAATAAAGATGCTAATGGAAACACTCCCGGGCCTGAAACCATAGAAACCCTCACGCGGGAGGGAAGGGGGTCCAATTTTGGCTTTTTATATATGAAGGAATCCAGTCCAGATGACCATACAGATGGATGGTGCTCGAAAATATAATTCTGACGATATATGGTACTCCAAAATCGGACTGTCAGACTGCTCGCAATCTTCCCTGAAAAATCACATTTTTTCACGCGTATGTCATGCACACCGACCAACCAGCCAGCCCAGCCTGGCCAGCATGCCCTTGCTGCATTCTGAGTGGCCCCACCACATAGCATGCACGCCCCCGCCGCACAGCATGCGTGGCCCTGCTGTATGGTCGTGCACACCCTACTCGTATGTTGTGCACATTGCCTGCACACCCATACCCAAGGATTAAAGTATCGGTATCGGTCGCCGTATCGGTCGGCTAAAATTAAGATACGTATCAGAGAGTATCGTATCGTATCGGAGATACACTAAGATACGCTAAAGATATACACAAATGGATAGGAAACATTTTTTTAAACACTTTTGCATAAAGAGTTTGTTAAAAAAAGCTATTGATAACATGTATTATGCATAAACACTAAATTGACGGTATCGTACTAAGAATTCAAGGTTTGTAGTTGTCCCATAAATGTAAAATCTTTGTTCCCAACCTTGATTTTCACTTTAGTTAGAGAGAAATATGGCTGACAACAACTTTGAAATAAAAACCCTTCAAAAAATCATGTTTTTCTGAAAAATTTCCCATCTTGGCCATTATATGACCATAGCGTACTGTATCGGTACATACCGATACTCATCGATACGTATTGATACTCACCGATACGTACCGATATATATTGATACTCACTGATACGTACCGATCGATACATATCGATACTCACCGATACGTATCAACACACACCGAAACGTACATTTTACCTCAATTTTATAATTTTCATAGTCGTATCGAGGCATATTGTATCGTATCGATGTGTATTGGTGGTGTATTGATGCATATTGGTATGTATTGTAGGATATATATCGATACGAAAGGATTTTAAAAATTTCATGTATCGTATCGATGTGTATCGTATCGGTCGGCTAAATTTAAGATACGTATCGGAGGGTATCGTATCGGTATCGGAGATACTTAAAACCATGCCCATACCAGCCTGACCCACACGCTATGCACATTATCTGCACACCCATGCATTCGTGCATCCGTGACATCACCTGTACTACCTGCCTAAACTTTCTCTCTCCTCCAACTTTTTTGAAAACTGCCTTTTCTGGCTAAACTTTCTCTCTCCTCTTGCTTTTCAGAAAATTACCTTTTTTGGCTAAACTTTCTCTCTCCTCCTACTTTTTCGAAAACCCCCTTTGACCCAGTGGACAAAAGGCCTCCCCACCTATTTTTTGCCTTCAACTCCCCCCTTTAGCCATTGGACAAAAATCCTATCCACTCAATTTAGGTAAGCTCCCCTTTCATCCGCTGGATAAAGGGATTCCCCCTCTCCATTTTGTCCAAAAAAAACTTTAAATATCCCCCTCCCTTAGAAAAAAAAGACGAAGACACCAGAATCCCCTTTCCCTCTTTCATAGTGAAATTTTTTTTCCCTCCCCCTCTTGATTTTCTTCTGATCTTCGGAGCAATCTTAGTTAAGATCAGAAAACTCATTCGGATCTTCGAAGTGTTCTTCGGGGTCTTAAAGATCTTTAATCCAAATTCTTAGTTAGATCCATTTTCTAGTAAAAAATAGTATGTTCTTGAGCCACCTCCCTTGAGTGTTCTTGAGTGTTTTTGAGTGTTCTTGAGTGTTATTGAGCATTCTTGAGCGTTCTTGAGATAGAAACCCCCCCTTTTTGAGGTTTTTCGGGTCTACGAAGAGATTTTTATTAAGATGTGAAACTTTGTTCGGATCTTCAAAGTGTTCTTCGAGACTTTGGAGTTCTTTAATCAATTTTTAGGTCAGCTTGTTTCTTTTCAGAAATAGCCGTTCCTAGATGAACCCTATATGAGTGTCCCTGGAATCTTTCCAGAAATAGTCATTCCCAGCAAAAGCTCTACCGAAGTGCCACCTCAGCCTAGCCCTCCCTTAGCCTATCCCCAACGGAAGCTCTACTGGAGTGCCACCTCATCCCAAATTTGGAAATACCCTTCCCTAGCCGAAGCTCTGTCAGAATCCAAATCCGAAAATAGCCTTCCCTGGCCGAAGCTCTGTCCGAATCCAAATCTAAAAGTGACCGTTCTTAGCTGGAACTCTGTCCGAATACCATCACAATCAGCATTTCTCAAGAAAGGAAGTTGGAGGTCAAGACCATCTTCCCCTAAGCCAAGAGAATACAAAAGACAGTTCGAACAGGTACTAGTCAGGGGCCCACTCCTATTGACCCGAAACAGGGGTTAAGTTCAGGTATAATTTCTCAACCACCAGGTTATAATGTTGACTTTATACATGCCCTGTTCTAGTGTATATAGTAGTTTGAACTCAATTAATGTATATATGTGTGATAACATAGCCACACAAATGGAATAGTAATAATTATGAAAAATGTTCGTTCTCAAGTATTTAGTAAGAGGATCGGTTGATCCGGGCAGATTGGCTGCTTAACACTTTCCCAAATCTGTAACCTAACACTTACCCTAAATCTCTAGACCAGACCAAATTTTAGGCCCTTTTCTCAGGAATCGGGCCCACCCCCGGGTCCTAGGTCCAAAACCCTAGGTGGCGACTCCAAACCCCATTTACATGATCCCGATCCCTGAATTGGACCATCATCAAAACCCAAGTCGCAAATGATGAATTTTACACTCTTGTGAAATAAGCCTCCACGTATCTCTAAGAAGCAATACGGCGATGCGAGGCCTGCAAACGAAGCACTACACGACACGAACCCCTCCCCTCACAAGAAAGTGAAGAAAGAGAGAGGAGGAAGGACGGGGGGGGGGAGATGCATAGTCCGTTCCTCCGGCCGCGACCCTCACAACCTACAATTGATATTTTTTGTAATGAACTTGGCCACCTTGGGCACCTTGAGTTTGAAATATGATTGCGCTTCGGCCCACTTGGTGAACTAGTCTTTTACAACGAGAATGCACTCGTGTCCATTAGAATACTTCGGGATGACTTGACCAATTACATCTATGTCCCAAGTTGCAAACGGCATGTGAACTTAGAGTGTGTAACCTGAGGGTGGCATGTGAATGAGATTTGCATATATGTAACAGTTATGACATTTTTTAACATACTTGGTGCAATCGGCCTCCATGGTGTTTCAGTAGTAACGTCTTAGCCATCATTCTGGGATTCATGTGGGGTCTGTATATATCTTGGTGAATGTGGTCTATGCACACCAATTGTACTCCGTTTTATGATCTTTTGTATAGAATACCTTCATGGAGTATGAATTGGGTAGCGTATCTCCTTAGGAATTGTTTTTCCTTATCAACTACATCTCCAGGGTATTCTTTGTCTCTAATGAAACCAATGATATTAATGTACCATGGTCATCCACTGTGGTCCGTGTACAAACCATATGATAGGTTGGCATTTCTTTTTCTTGAACAGATAAAGGTTAGATTTTTTTTTTTTTACTTCTGTTTGGACATTAATCTTGGGTGCAAGTGTATCCAAAGCATCAGCTAACCAATTATCTCTTCACAAGTAATCAAATGAGATTTCCTTGAAATGGTGTGCTAGTTGTTCTATGTGCTCTTAATATGGTATGAGCTTTTCATCCTTGGTTCTCCACTTTCCCAGCATTTGGTATATTACTAGGGAAGAATCATCGAATACTTTAAGCATTTTGATGCCAATGGTAATGGAAATTTACAAACCTATTGCGCATGCTTTATATTCTGCCATGTTTTTATTGTATTCAAATTTTAGCTTGAATGTAAATGGGGCATGGGACCCGCTGCTCTGTCAAAGAATATTTGCCATTGCTTGCTTTTTGTTGCACAACTCATTATGCCTTCATTAGAAAATATGTCTTCAAGAGGCCTTCTTTCGACTGTAGGATGGGCTGATAAGTGATCTGCAATCGCCCTTCCTTTTATAGATTTTTGTGTTGTATATTGAATGTCGAACTTGGATGAAAGTAGAAACCATCTTGCAAGTTGTCTCATCAAGGCTGGTTTCTCAAAGAGGTATTTGATTGCATCCATCCTTGAGATCAAGATCACTGGGAAGGCAAGCATGTAATGTCTCAATCGTCTTGTTTCCCAAACCAATGTTGTGGAAGTCTTCTCTAGTGCGAAGTAGTTGGCCTCGTAGGCTAAGAATTTCTTGCTGAGGTAATATATAGCCAATTATTTCTTCCCTTATAGGTTGTGTTCTTCTAACATTTCTCCCATTGCTCCTTTGATTACCAATATGTATAGTAAAGGTAATCCTGGCGTCAGAGGTACCAAGATAAATGGATTGGTTAAATATCCTTCTATCTGATTTAAAGAATCTTGCACTGCTTATTCCATTCTTTTTCTTGATTTTGGCAATTTGAAAATAGGTTAACATACAACCTCTAGTTGTGAGATGAACTGACCGATGTATTGAATCCTCCCCAAGAATCCTCTAATTTCTTTTTCTGTCCTAGGAGGTGTCATTTCTAGGATTGCCTTGATTTTGAAGGGTCAACTTCAATTCCTCTATGGCTAACAATGAATCCTAGAAGCTTTCCGATTGTCTTTGCCAAAAATACAAATCTAAAGGCTGTTTGAGAGAATTTTTTAGATGGTGTTATATGTGACCTTATCAATCCTTAGACTTCACTATCGTGTCATCAACGTACACCTCTACTTCCTCACGCATTAGTTCATGGAGGATTGTGGTAGCATCTCTTTGATATGTTGCCTTGACTTTCTTTTGCCCAAAAGGCAATACCTTGTAGCAAAATGTGCCCTATTGTGTAATGAAGGACATCTTCTCCTTGTCTTCAAGAGCCATATTGATCTTATTGTAACCCTAGAATACATCCAACAAGGATAAGAGGGCATGTCTTGTTGTGTTGTACACTAGAATGTATAGGTAGGGTAGCGAGAAGTCATCTCTTGGGCTTGCTTTCTTTAAATCCTTGAAGTCCACACACATTCTAACCTTTTTATCCTTTTATGGAATGGGAATAATGTTTGCTACGCATTCTAGAAATTCGGTGACTTCTGGGAAAGCAGCATTGAGCTTCTTAGTTACTTCCCCTTAATCTTCAATATACATTCTGGTGTCATGTGCTATAGCTTTTGTTTCACTGGCTTAGCATTTGGGTATAAAGGCAGTCAGTGTTGCACTATGTCAATGATGATACTGGGCATGTCATCATATGATCACGCAAGAACTTGTTTAAATTCTCTTAATAGTTCTATTAATGGTTTCTTTTCCTCATGTGTGAGGGAAGCACCGATCTTAAGCTCGCGAGGTCTCTGCAGTCCCTATGTTTATTATCCTGAACTCTTCTACTATGGGTTGCAATTTCTTCTCTTCTAGAATTTCAACATGTTTAAGAATATCATCAGGGGAATCGTTAAATCATCCTCATTAATAGAAATAAGTGGAGAATCGGTGTAATTAGAATTTATACTTGCACTACTGAAAGCGATTACAAGTAATAACACTGACACTTTGCGAGAGAAGTACCCCATCTTCTTGATCATATTGGTGACGGTTGGATTGCCGTTGGCTTACATATTAATATGTTGAAAGGAAATGTCTCCTTCGGTGGATCATCTAGGTATGTAGCCAAGACAGATGTAAAATCGAATCCACTAAGCCAATAGACAAGAGTGTTCCTTCTTATTCAATGTTTGAAAGAGTGTTGACAACGTTGGGGTCGGCCATAATAGTGACTATCTTGCCTTCCCAGAGGAATTTGAGCTTTTGGTATAAAGAAGAAGGCATGGCCCCGATGGTGTGGAGCCATGGTCTTCTAAGTACATGTTGAAAGTGGATGGTATGTCAATTACTTAGAAATTCAACATAGAATATTTTTGCTAGTCCTACCATTATGTCAATGGCTAGAAGACCAAAAAGATCTCTTTTCAACATAGAATTTTTTGCCAGTCCTACCATTATGTCAATGGCTAGAAGACCAAGAAGATCTCTTTTTGTGTTGTCATATGCTCTAAAAACACATTGCATGGAGGCTTTGAGGTTAGCCATACGTAGCCCTAAATGTTTAAGGGTCTTGAAAGGAAAAACATTCAATATTAATATGTTGTCGACAAGAACATGTGGAATCCTCGTTCCATTGCAATCAACTGTGATGTGCAAGGCCTTGGTGTGACTTGCAACCCCAACTGGCAGATCTTGTCATTGAAGAATACAGCAGTAGATGCATAAATTGCTCCTACAATCTCAGATAAATGAAGAGGGCTGGTCTTAATTGGCACATGGACCTTATTCAAGGCCTCTAGCACTGCATTGCGATGTTTAGGTGAAGCCATTAGAAATCCTCAAATGGAGATACTTGCTTGGCTCTTCTTCAGTTGTTTGAGTACTTCGTTCTCTAGTTTTAGATGATTTCCAGTATTAGTTCCTCTTTGCATTTGTCTAGCTAGCTTGTCCAGGTTGGCTGTATTCAATTCTAGTGGTTTGAATGCTGTACCGCTCCTGGTTTCAGTGTTGTTGCACTCCACGATTGAGTTGAACACTAGATTTGTGTCAAATCCTACTATTAGCTTGTCTATCTCCACATCATTGTCAATGTAGATTAGGTTAATTCTAGGTTCATTTGAAACTTTTGCATTTGATGCAATGATTGGGATGTTCACCCCATTCTGACATCTACGGCCAAGCAGAGGCTAATAGTTGTATGCCCCAAGTGCTACAGTAATTTCAAGATTGTTTCTTTCTCTGTTACAAGAGGAAGATTTTCTAGATTTTCTTGTTGTCTAAAGTAAATATACATGGAACGTCCAAGTCACCGGCTATTGTACGAAAGAGCATAGACTTAATGTTGGTTGTGCTACCTTATGGATCTTTTTTATCCGAAGTAGGCAAGAATCCTTCCAATTCTCACTTTCATAGATGACTCCATGAAGTTCTTCCATTAAACTTCGTCATCAACTTGTAGTGCATTTCGCTCCTCGACCAATGCAACGAATTCTTGTCTATTACATGTATCATAGTATTCATTGGTCTTATCTAATTCACGTTTGAATTCCGCTATGTCGAAGAGGCTATTCTCAAAATATTCGATGTTATCTTCCTTTTCTGGCTCTGGAGTATTCCCGTCATTAGTGGAGACTTGCTCATCCTCTTCGGTTTTACTTCAATGTTCACTATGCATAAGTCTATAGATAAGATTTCTCCTAATGCAATAGCGGTGACGGCCAATGCCATATCTTTGTTCCATTCCACCAAAAGTGGGTTGCTTTGTCCTTCGATAGGGTAATGATGACTTCGTTCTTGGATCCTCCTCACTATCATTATCAAGGCTTTAATCGAGTTGGTATTTCTATCATGTGTCGGAAGTGGGTTATTTACCACATTCGGTTGTGACTTGGAACAAACCACAAATTATCTCTTATCCAATATATCTTAGATAGCATGTCAGAGTATGTAGCAATTGCTAGTTAAGTGCCCCTTATGCCCGTAATATTCACAAAATAGCTCTTCATTGTACCATTTAGGAGTGGATCCGGCAATGGCCGTGGTGGTAGTGGAGTAAGAAAGCTCTCAGCTTGGAGCTTCTTGTAGACTGTAGTGAGTGGCATACCCAAATCAGTAAATTGTCTCTTGAGTTTATTGGAAGTAGTTCCTTCCAAGATGAAAGGTGCAGATCCATATTAGTTTGGAGCAACCGAGTTGATTTCCCCCACTTTATTGTTGACTTTTTGTTGGAATGACTTCTTGTCATTGATCAATTGGTATCTGAATCTGGTGACAACGGGTAAGGTTTCCTCACATATGGCAGCTTCTACTAAACATCCAAATTTTTCCAATGCTGCGAGAGTAGAAATGATTGTGCAAACGTGTAATTCTTGTTTTCTCCATAAAGGTTCTTAAGTACCATTTGGACCTATTCTTTCTTCATGGGCCTGTCCCATATTAAGGTGGCCTTGGCCCTAAACCTTGCTAGGAAAGCGGTAAATCCTTTGTTAGGCATTTGCCTTGGGGTTTTCAAATCCGTTATAGTTATTTCCATTTTAGTGTTGTAAAAGTAATGATTCTAACTCTTTAGATATCGTCCCATGTACGGGTGTTTGAGATTTAAAAGTAACTGCATGTGTACGGATTAGTGTAGCTAACGGGTCGAACATAAGGAGAGCAACCACTTTATTTTTAGCTTCTTTTAGTAATACGAAAGTGTTACGATTGATGATTGTGATCTAATTCTAACTACCGCCCTAAAACACATGCATCAAACATCCTCACCAATGCATCTAGGGAATTTGGAATTAAAATTGCAATAAAAATTAAATGACCTAACCATTCACATCTAACCCTAACCATTCGTTATCTAGGAATTTAAATACTCAAATCACGCAATTAAAAAATAAATAACTGAAATAAAAAGTGTTGAAAAGTAAATAAAAGTGCAAATAAATGGGACAAAGCCAAAGAGAGGCACACAAGTAGGTATCTCTACTTAGCCCGAGGGATGCACCATAAATAATATGAATTTCCCTACTTGACCAGAGAGTTACTCTTACAAAGGCTACTCTACTTAACTTGAGGGGAAGGGAGGAAAAGTAAATGACTGAAAGTAAATAACTAGAGAAAGCATCAATCCTTGAATCAAACTTGGTTGATATTTGAAATACTACCAGCCCTACAAACCAGATCTGGAATGAACCAAATCTGAAATTGCTAGGCCTAGAGAAAACAAATCTAGAAAAAAAAAATTGAACTTGAAAGAGATGCTCCACAGCTTGTTCTTGTCACCTAGAACTAAGCCTAGAACTAGAAATTGAAAATTACAACTTCAATACCATAAACAATAAAATAAAAGACTGAATCAAAAACAAAAGTGCTTGCATTCATTAAATAAAAAAAAATTACATAAGTGCTTAAACCAAAACCTAAAACAAAGAACTAAAGGAGACAAAACCTAGAGAAAAAGAGAAAAAATAGAGAAGAAAGGTGTGCCCTCCTCCCTCTTACACAATTTTCCTTTATAGGGGAGAGGGGAGAAGGTCCAACAATTTTGGGTTTCCTAATTGAGTGGAATCTCAATTGGTAGGTGAGATTTTTTAGATTCAAAGTGATGAGGTGGAAAATAGAAGAATAAAGAGAAAAAGGAGAGAAAATAGGGGAGAGAAGAGAGAACGCCCAAGATGATCTTCTACGACGATTTTCCTATTTTTCTCCTTTTTTCTATTTTATTTCCTTCTTTTTCTCTCTCTTTTCAAACTTGTGCACAAAGCTCCCCCTTGGATGATTTTTCTGTGATTTGCTTGGGCAATCTTCTATTTTAATGGGAAATATCATCCATGCCCTTGGTACTTTAACTAGGTGGAAGATAGGAGAGAGAAAATCTTCACAAATCTCCAAAAAGAGAGAATCATCCAAAGTGGAGAGAGAGAGAGTGTTCAACACCCCATGCGGGCCCCTCCATCTTATTGGCATCTAAAATATTCCCTTGGGACAACTGCAGAAAGGCTGGCCTGCATATCGGTTTAGTTCTGGTCCATTATTCTTTTTCTAGCCCGAAAAGAATAATCACCTGTACGGTTGTCCAAACGAATATGTACTTTTAATGCAACACGTCCATCTTGCTCAGAATTTCATTCTCTTTGCGGCCATGAAAAGAAATGAGACCTCTTTATATGTAAAATTTGAGATATATACCCAATAGTCCTTAAGGCCTTGAAAATATAAAACCTACAAAAAGAGAGTAAAACCCAAGGGAGCTCCATTCTAAATATGTAAAATGCATGATTTATACCCTAGATTTCACACATAAATGTGCTCATCAGAATTCCCCCACACTTAAACTTTGCTAGTCCTTGAGCAAAACAAAAAGAAAAAAAATTAACAAGTAAATAACAAAAAAAACTAACTCACTTTCGTAGGAATCATGGTTGCACTTAGCATGTGCAACAACCCTTTAAACCACTAGGTCACCCCTAGAGGACGAGTTGTGTCTAGTGAGTGTTTGCAGTGAATATACACCCAAAATTCAAATAGAAAAATCCTACCCTTGGCTAAAGATAAGGGCCATACCGATCCGAAGCAAAGATAATTCCTTTTACACTTGATCTAGGAACCCCCACACTTGAATTTTTATTATCCCATATCAATTTCAGGCACAAGCATATTTCTTAATTTGGAACTCACATTGTCTCTTCCAAAACATCCTTATCTTAAGGCAAGACCACATGTGAAGTAATAGGAAATGAAGGACTAAGGCGTTGGAGTGTTTTTGACTAAACATGTTACCAAGGCATTGATGACATTTGCACATACTTTCTTGGTGTGTGATTTTTTTTTTCATAATAAACTCTATCCTACTCCACCACTATTGACCTGAATGACATGGTGGAGCAAACATTAGACACCCAAGTTACTATGTAGCTTTGCTTTTTGCGCATGCCCACATAGACAATGATGCTAGAGTTTTTTTTTTAAATTTCCTCCTTAAGAATTTCGATCAAGACATCACGCTTCTTGAGGCGCAATGCCCTGTCTAGTTCTAAGGAAATCAACTCTTACTTTTCATTTATATCACTTTCCACACTTCATTTAAAATTGTGTATTCATCAACTCATACCAATATAAAAAGAAAGTCTTAACTCCAAATCAAGAGTACAAGGACCCCACAAACTTACATATGGTCCAACACTGTAAAACAAGGGTTTCTTATTTTTCAAAAGAAAGTTCCATCTCAAGACATAGACTTGTTTCTTTTTTTTTTTTCTCAATAGAGTTTTTATGTGTTCAAGATGGGTGCTTTAATCAAAACTATTACTTTCATACATCAAGCAACCAAATGGTATGATCATTGGCCGAAAACCAAAGTAGGACTTCATCCTTAGGAAAAAAAAAAAAAAAAAAAAAAAAAACAAAAACAAAGGGAAAAAAAATGAACTGTTTTCCCTCCCCCACACTTAATTCATGCAATGTCCTCAATGCATGAAAATAATAAAAAGCAAAGACAATGCAAGGGGGTCAGACCTAGTTAAAAGTTAGTCATCAATGTAAAGAGGTTCATAGAGATCCATGACCTCTTCACTAGCAGTAGTAGGAAGTTCGAGGAATGATTTTAAATGCTGACCATTAACCTTCGAAATCACACCTGTTCCTGGATTCAGAATCTCCATAGCCCCATGGGGATATACATTATGGACAATGAACGGGCCATCCCATTGGGATTTAAGCTTACCAGGAAAAATGTGTAATCAAGAGTTATATAATAAGACCTTATCACCAAATGCAAAAGATTTGTGCAGAATGTACTTATCATGGAAAGCTTTGGTATTTTCCTTATAAATCCTAGAACTTTCATAGGCATCATTCCTAAGTTCCTCCAACTCAGATAGTTGGAGCCTATGATGAATACCCACATCAGACAAATCAAAGTTGAGCTTCTTGATGACCCAAAAGGCCTTATGCTCCAATTCAACTGGTAAGTGGCATGCTTTCCCATACACCAGACTGTAGGGAGATTGACTAAGGTTAGTCTTGAATGCAGTTCGATGGGCCCATAAGGCATCAGTGAGCCTAAGGGACCAATCCTTACAGGTGGGGTTAATAGTTTTCTCTGAGATTTGTTTGATTTGCCTATTAGACACCTCCACTTGGCTACTAGTTTGGGGGTGGTAAGGAGTAGCTAAATTATGGGTGATCCCATACTTTTTCATCAAGGCCTCAAAAGGCTAATCACAAAAATGAGTACCCCTATCACTAATTATAGCACATGGTGTACCAAAGAAGGAAAAAATTTTCTTATTGAGAAACTGGATCACTACTTTGTTGTCATTAGATTTACAAGGTATGACCTCTATCCATTTAGAAACATAATCAACGGCTAAAAGTATGTATAAATTTCCAAAGGAATTAGGGAATGATCCCATAAAATTGATGCCCCACACATCAAAGATCTCAACTACCAAAATAGGGTTGAGGGGCATCATATTCCTCTTATTGATACGACTAAAAGACTGACAGATGGGACAAGCCTTGTAAAAATCAAAAGCATCTCTAAAAGAGTGGGCCAATAAAATCTGTATTGGAGTACCTTTGCGGCAGTCTTCTTAGGTCCAA
Source organism: Macadamia integrifolia (assembly GCF_013358625.1). Taxonomy (NCBI): domain Eukaryota; kingdom Viridiplantae; phylum Streptophyta; class Magnoliopsida; order Proteales; family Proteaceae; genus Macadamia; species Macadamia integrifolia. Next base: position 20,796,278 of record NC_056563.1, on the reverse strand, counting down.
AGTGTCCACCATATGCATGATCATGGCAAAAAGATAAAATTGAGTGCTATTCATGATCAGGCACACAATGTCTGATAATTTGATCAATACAAACTTTGAAAAGATAGGGATTGTCCCAAAAGAAATGCTTAACTTGTGAAAGGAATCGATACTTATCTTGGGTGGACCAGTGATCTGGAGTCACACCAAAAACTAAGAAGTTGACAATGTCAGCAAATCATGGTTCACTGGACACTGCAAGTAACTGTTCATCGAGAAAGTTCTCGTTGACTGAAGAATCGACAGTCAAGGAATTGGGAAGCCAAGATAAATGGTCTACAACTAGGTTTTCAACACCTTTCTTATCTCTAATTTCCAAATCAAACTCTTACAAAAGTATAACCCACCTAATGAGATAGGCTTTGGCATCCTTTTTTTGAACTAGGTATCTAAGAGTGAAATGATCAGTGTACACCACCACATGTGACCCAACTAAGTAAGACCAAAACTTTTCTAACCCAAACACAACAGCTAAGAATTCCTTTTTAGTGATTGTATAGTGGAGTTGTGCATCATAAAGGGTCCTACTAGCATAGTAAATGATGGTGGGCATCTTATTAATTATTTGACCCAAAACCGCTCCTATGGTAAAAATTGAAGCATCACACATCAATTCAAAAGGTTCAGTCCAAACAGGTGGTTGAACAATGGATGCATTGGTCAACTCCTTCTTAAGTTGCTTGAAGGATTCTAGGCACTCATTAGAAAACTCAAAAGTTTGATCTTTGGCCAGTAGTGTAGTGAGAGGTTAGGCTAACTGACTTAAGTCCTTGATGAACCTTCTGTAGAAGCCAGTATGGCCCAGAAAGACTAAACATCCTTAACAGATTGGGGAGGAGGTAAATTATCAATTAAATCCACTTTGGCTCTATCTACCTTAATTCCCTCCTTGGATACTACATGGCATAAAACAATACCAGATTTAACCATAAAATGACATTTCTCCCAATTAAAAATCAAATTCTTAGAGATGGCCCTTTTCAAAACTAGGGAAAGATGGTGAAGACACTCAGAATAGGAATTCCCATGAATCAAAAAGTCATCCATAAATACCTCTAAGGATTTTTTGACCATGTAAGAAAATATGCTAATCATGCATTGTTGGAACGTAGCAGGGGCATTGCAAATCCCAAAGGGCATATGCCTGTAAGAAAATATTCCATATGGGAATGTAAAAGTGGTCTTATGTTGGTCATCTAAAGCAGTTGGGATCTGGTTATAGCTGAAATATCCATCAAGAAAACAATAGTATTCATGTCCAACTAACCTCTCTAACATTTGGTCAATGAATGGTAAAGGAAAGTGATCCTTCCAGGTTGTCGCATTAAGTTTCTTATGATCTATACACACTCTTCACCCTGTTTGGACATGGGTTGGAATTAGTTCGTTGTTGGCATTGAAAACTATAGTAACATTCTTGGGCACTACGTGAACTGGGCTTACCCATTGGCTATCAGAAATAGGATACATTATTCCATGATCCAAGCACTTCAGGATCTCTTTCTTATTGGCTTCCATCATCACAGGGTTAGCTCTTCTTTGAGGTTTCGTTGATGGTTTGGAATCCTCCATAAGATGCATATGATGTTGCACAATATAAGAGCTTATACCCTTGATATCAGCCATGGTCCAACCTAAGGCTTCCTTATTGTCTTTTTAACACTTTAAGTAATTCTTCTTCCTGGCTAGAAGTCAAATTTGAAGAAATTATTACTAGAAGAGTTTGGTCAGACTCTAGGAAAGTATACCTCAAATTAGATGGTAACTCCTTAAGATCTAGCTTAGGGGGCTCAACTATCAAAGGTTTGGGAATAGAAATGGAAAGGGGTCCTAAGGGCCCCATAGGTGTGTGAAGACTCAAGACTTCAGAAGAAAAAAAATTTCATTATCATCATCCAACTCATCCATACACTCTCAGAATTCTGAATCAAAATCAATAGCAAAGTTGGTAATTAAATTTTCAGAAAAATCTAGAAAATCCTCAAGCATATTGATCTCTTCTTCCATATGTGGTTGCTTGCCTATCCTAAACATGTTAAATTCAATAGTTTGTTGCCAAAAGATAACCTTAGGAAGCCATTCCAGCAATTGATTAATGCATTACTAGTAGTCCGGAATGGTGTTCCTAGAATTATTAGGATGTCATCCTTGGTTGAGAAGGGCTTTGTATTTAACACAATGAGATCAACAGGGAAAATAAATTCCCCCACCTTAAGTAAGTCATTCTCAACCATCCTTTTAGAAATCTTAATAGACCTATCTGCCAATTGAAGAGTAGTTCCAGTGGCTTTCAATTCTCCCAATCCTAGTTGTTTTTACACATGGTAAGGCAAAAGATTCACACTTGCACCAAGGTCAAGTAAGGCATGCTCAATGTAGATGTTGCCTATGACACATGCTATAGTATGACTCCCTAGATCCTTATACTTGGTGGCCATATGATGAGTAATTATGGAACTAATGTTAGCTGCCAAGAATGGATTTTTGGGCACACTATGATACATTTCTGAGTACACAAATCTTTCAGAACCTTTGAATAGGCGGGGATCTGGGATATGACATCCAAAAGCGGGATGTTCACTTCTACCTTTTTGAAGACTTTTAAAATCTTATCTATGGAAGTAGCCTTCTTTTTATTTACCAAGCGATTAGGAAAGGGGACAGGAGGAACATAAGGACTAATAGGGATTTGTCTTTTTTCAGAAGAATCATTATTGGTTTCCTCAACCAAATCATCTTTAGTTTCAGAAGAATCTTTAGGTTCCTCAGAAGAACTTGGAACAAGAGGCACACTTGTGACCTCAACAAAAGGAGAGTCAACAGGAGTAATAGATGGGGAAGATTTAGGAATACTCTGTTGGTGCTCTCGGCCACTCCTAAGGGCATAAACAACATGACATTGGTTGGAGGGCCCTTGTTGGGTCTCACCTTGTACTACATTCAGTGGTGTATTAGCTGGTACTTGTGAACTAACAAGCTGATGCCTAGGGTTAGGCTCTAGTTGACTAGGCAACATTCCTTTCTCCCTCTCACATAAAATTGAGACAACTTGGGAGAGTTCTCTCATAAGATTTTGATGGCTTGTCATGAGGAGGGTTATATTCTTTTCTAAATTACTTACTCTACTTGCCTCTCTAGTGTTGGTAAACTCAGGGGGTTGCTGATAAGATGATAGGAGAGGGGGCCTCGAGAAACTAACCTGAGGTGCTACATTTGGCCTAGAAAAAGTATTTTGGGCAAAAGGCTGTTATGCAAAGGAAGGCATTTGGGGTGGAGGTTGGCTTTGATTATGGAAATTAGAAGGTCCTACTTAGTTGCCCTAGTTCCAGGAGAAATTTAGGTGATTTCTCCATCTTGGATTGTAAGTGTTACTATATGGATTATTTTGATATAGAGCATTAACACTATCATTGGAAGTGCCCCTAGAGGTGTTGGAGCATTCTTCAATAACATGTCTAGGGGACTGGCACTAATTTTACATACCTCAATCCTTTTGATTAGGCTATACAAGTGGGCTTCCTTGACTACTAATCCATCCATAAAATATCCTTTCCCTCATATGGTTCTTTCACTTTCTTAGGTTGATTCCCACTCACGGATTTTGTTAGCTAAGTTAAGAATTCCCATGCCTTTCCTTCATCTAGAAAGGATATGAATCCCCTAGGGCACATAGACTCCATCATTTGTTTAGTTGGATAATCAATACCCTCATAAATTATTTGACATAAATGCCATAAGTCTAGGCCATGGTGAGGGCATTCTTGGAGTAGATCCTCGAATCTCTCTATAAGTTTGAAAAAGGACTCACTAGGCTTTTGCCTAAACTGAAGGATATCACTTCTAAGCTTATTGGTCTTGTGAGTTGGAAAAAAATTCTTGAGGAAAACAATTGTGAATTTTTCCCATGTGGTTATGGAATTTGTGGGTAACCCATACAACCACTTCTTAGCTTGGTCTTTCAATACAAAAGTGATGAACCTAAGCTTAATAGCATCATCAGAAAGCTATTGGATCTTAATTAGAATACATACGTCTTCAAATTCCCTTAGAAATAGGTATGCATCCTCAGAGGTCAGTTTATGAAAGTGGGGCAACATAGTGATGTACTGAGATTGGAGCTCAAAATTATTGTCCTGGGCTTGTGGTAGAACTATGCAGGAAGGTTGGGCTGCTCTGGTAGGGTAGAACCTTTCTTTTAGAGATTTAGGAGGAGGGTTTTGTTGTTGATCTCCCATATTGAAAGGTATTGATGAGAGTATAAGTACAAGGTCACTAATTGTTGGATATCTTCTTTCTAACCTATTCTCAGTATTACATACCCACCTAGCACTCATGCAATAAAAAACTACCCACAACTAGAATAAGACAAGCACAAAAGAATGGAAAATTGATTTTTTGTTATCATTATTTTTTTTTTTTGACTTTTTGGGAGCTTACCGGTAAGGATTCTTCGTTGCTCAATTCCTGAGGTACTGTAGCAGGGTGAAACTTGTCTTTACCACATTGTGAGGCTTGGTGACCTCCACCGATACAACTATTATTGTAAGTTGTTATTCTCAGGAATTCAATAAATGATGAACGAAAAATAAAAATAAAGCACTCTAATTTACCAAAAGAAAGCAAAAAATAACATGGAACTATCTCCTCGGCACCAACGCCAAAAACTTATTTGCGATTTAAAAGTAACCGTAAGCGTACGGATCAGTGTAGCTAACGGGTCAAACACAAGGAAAGCAGCACTATATTTTTAGTTTCTTTTAGTAATGTGAAAGTGTAACGATTGATGATTGTGATCTAATTCTAACTACCGCCCTAAAACACATGTAGCTAAAAATGTCCTAACCAATGCATCTAGGGAATTTGGAATTGAAATTGTAATAAAAATTGAACGACCTAACCATTCATCATCTAGGAATTTAAATACTCAAACCACGTAATTAAAAAGCAAATAACTGAAATAAAAAGTGTTGAAAAGTAAATAAAAGTACAAATAAAGGGGACAAAGCCAAAGAGAGGCACACAAGTAGGCATCTCTACTTATCCCAAGAGATGCACCATAAATAATATGAGCTTCCCTACTTGACCAGAGAGTTACTCTTACAAGGGCTGCTCTACTTAGCTTTAGGGGAAGGGAGGTAAAGAAAATGACTGAAAGTAAAGGCAATAAAAGGATGGTTCCATAGCTAGAGAGGGGCAAAGCCAACGCATGCATCTAGATAAGGACCTTGTGGGAAAGGGAAAGCATCAAAGTAAAATTTAAAATTTAAATCCTAAATTAAGAATGAATGGATAGTAAGAAGAGAGAATGTGAGGGGCGTGAGAAGACTTATGAAGAAGCCTACTTACCTGAACTTCAATCCTTGAATTAACTTGGTTGAGATTTGAAATACTACCAGCCCTAAAAATCAAATTTGGAATGAACCAAATCTGAAATTGTTAGCCTAGAGAAAACAAATCTAGAAGAGAAAAACTGAACTTGAAAGAGATGCTCCACAACTTGTTCTTATCACCTAGAACTAAGTCTCAAACTAGAAATTGAAAATTACAACTTCAATATCATAAACAATAAAATAAAGGAATGAATAAAAAACAAACGTACTTGCATTCATTAAATAAAAAAAAATCATTACATAAGTTCTTAAACCAAAACCTAAAACAAAGAAATAGAGGAGACAAAACCTAGAGAAAAAGAGAAAAAATAGAGAAGAAAGGTGCACCCTCCTCCCTCTTACACAATTTTCTTTTATAAGGGAGAGGGGAGAAGGTCCAACAATTTTGGGTTTCCTAATTGGGTGGAATCTCAATTGGTAGGTGAGATTTTTTAGATCCAAAGTGATGAGGTAGAAAATAGGAGAATAAAGAGAAAAAGGAGAGAAAATAGGGGAGAGAAGAGAGAACGCCCAAGGTGATCTTCTAGGACAATTTTGTGATGAGGTGGAGCATAGAGAGAAGAGAGCAAAAAGAGAAAATAAGAAAGAGCAAATCTCACGATTTTTCTTTCTTTTTTTCCTATTTCTTCTCCTTTTTTCTATTTTATTTCCTTCTTTTTCTGTCTCTTTTCAAACTTGCGCATGAAGCTCCCCCTTGGACTATTTTTCTATGATTCTCTTGGGCAATCTTCTATTTTAATGGGAAATATAATCCATGCCCTTGGTGCTTTAAGTAGGTGGAAGATAGGAGAGAGAAAATCTTCACAAAATCTCCAAAAAGAGAGAATCACCCAAAGTGGAGAGGGAGAGTGTTCAACGCCCCATGTGGGTTTCTCCATATTGTTGGCATTTGGAATTTTCCCTTGGGACAGCTGCAAAAGGGCTGGTCTGCATCTCGGTTCATTTTTAGTCCATTATTCTTTTTCTGGCCCGAAAAGAATAACGCGTGTATGGTTGTCCAAACGAATGTGTACTTTTAATGCAACACGTCCATCTTGCTCAGAATTTCATCCTTTTCATAGCCATGAAAATAAATAGGACCTATTTACGTGTAAAATTGGCAATATGGCACCTGATAGTCCTTAAGGCCTTGAAAATACAAAACTTACAAAAAGAGAGCAAAACCCAAGGTAGCTCCATTCTAAATATGTAAAATGCATGCTTTATACCCTAGATTTTACACATAAATGTGCTCATCAATGGGTGTAGGAATTTTCAGGAGACATAAGACAACGTAAAGCTAGCCCAACGAAGGAGAATTGAAAGGCTTAACTGAGTTGTTTGTCAAAAAATTATTGTACTTTTAATTGGCCGATGATAGCCTTTAGATGAGCCTTAGAATCTCCTATAACGGTGAACTTCTTTGATTTCCACTTGGATTTCGGGGGTAGGATAACATTTGGAAAGAAATTTGATCCTTCTATGTTAGGTAATTTTTTCTTTAATGGCCTTGACTCCTCTAATAGCCTTCTCTAGCCTTTCCAATTTTTCATGGAGTGCTTTCTCTTTGGCAGTTTCTTCCCCAGAATCAGTGGTAATTGAAAAATATGTCATTGCTAGGTATCCCTCCTTTTGCTTCGATGACCTATGTTTTTCAGGATGAGGATTGTTCAGGAACTGCAGGAGTTGGCTTCTAAATGTTGTGGTCAAATCCTCAACAAGCTTCCTCTGGTCAGATATATCAGATCAAAGCTGACTTGTTCTGGAGGGGCTCCCTCATTACTACTCATAGGTGAAATTGGTGATGACTTAGGTAAAGGATTAGAAATTCGACTTCGGACCAACCTAGATCCCTCTCTAGTCTAGGTCCCAAGTAGGATGGCGCATTCTCGTAGGGAAAAAATTGTGCCTAATCCAAGTAATAAGCCCTAATTAGATCTTGCTTGGACTAACCTAAGCCCTCCATATCATGCCTTTATCAAGGGAAATGATGCACAAATAAAGATTCATACCAAACAATACTGTTCCAACTCTCTTGAACAGAAAATTTATTTACCCAAAGTTAATAAAATTTTAAGCCCTAGTGTAGACTGCATATTTTGTCACCCCTGGAAGGGTTGCGCAATGATGAGATGAGAACCCCTTGAGACTCTGATGATTCATATATCTATGGTTGGTGGCTACATCCTCACCTCTAGGTGTGAGGGTAATGGTTGGAGCTCGGCCCTCGTTTTCCCAGGCACACCCTATGGGCCACCGTATTGCCGCATCCCTTCCTAGAGATGCATGGGGGGCCTATTACGTAAGGGGTTAGGGGTTTGATATAAGGGAATGTCACTAAAGTAAGTATTAGTGATGGTCCAATAGTGGGCGAGCCTGTGGCACTATGTTTAAGTTGCACTATTGCAACCTGTTGGTCACAGGTTCAAAACTTGGAAACAACCTCTTCTGCAAAGCAGGGGGTAAGGCTGCATACACTCTTGCCCCTCCCAAACCTTGTAGTAGCAGGAGCATCGTGCACTAGGTTATTCTTTTTTTTCCTTTTTTTTTGGAATCATGCAACAATAATGAGTTGGAGTCGCCACCTAGGGTTAAGGGCCTAGGACCCGATGTTGGGCCCAATCACTAAGGAAAGGGCCCAGAGGTTGGTCTGGTCCAGAGAACAGGGGAAGTGTCAGGTTATGGAGTCGGGAAGGTGTTAGGCACCCAATCCACCCGGTCCAACTGGTCTTTTTGTAGATGCTTAAGAACAAATATTTTCCTATACCGCATGCATGACTAAATTATTTTAGATATACACTACTACAATGTAAATAGATGGTCTACATTTTGTTGACTAATTAGGAAATTATACTTGAGCTTGAACCCTGTTTTGGGTCAAGAGGGATGGGCCTCTGCTGAAATGAATGTATATCATCTCTTGAGTTCTCCCAGCTCAGGAAGAAATGGCCTCAACCTTTGGCTTTCTCTCTCAAGAAATTTCTACTTTCTTGTAATCCTTTTGGTTCCTCTAAGTGCTCAGACAGTGGTTCAATTTGTGAAGGTTAGTTTTCAGACTAGGACATCAGTAGAGGTTTGGCTTGCAAAGGCTAGTTCTCGGACTAGGACTTCGACAGAGGTTTAGCTTGCAAAGGCTGACAAGGGACTTGGCTTGCAAGGGCAAAGGCCAATAAGGGACTAGGCTTGCAAGGGCAAAGGCTAGCAAGGGACTAGCAAAGGGATAATTCACCAAGATGGAGGGGGTAGGTATACCTACCATGATTGCTTTGGGAAGGGTGAATAGTAGGTTATTTATAGCTTTTCTGACTCCAAGGAGGGAAATTCGTGGCCTTACCAAACTTGGACACTACTTAGGTGGGGGTTGTTCGAGGGGCAGCCAAGTTTTTTGTAAGCCGCAAGGCTTGTGGAGCCATCAAGAATTTTGCTGGGCCAGGCCTTTGCGGTCCTATGAAATTTTTTTTCCGTGCCACTGGGCTCATGGTCCTACAAAGTTTTTTCGCAGGGCCATAAGAGAATATTCCCAAAATATCCCAGATTCTAATCTGACTATCTGTAGAGGTTCCATTTTCTAGAGGTTATTACGGGAGATCCAATGGTCTGATTTTAGCCTACCATATATCTTTGGAATTGTGGTTTTGATAGTCATCTATTTGTACGGTTACTTGAACTTAATCCCTTAGTATATGTCGTGCCATAATTGGACCCCTTCTCTTAGTTTAGGGTTTTTAGTATGGGAGTCATTTTTTTTAGCTTAATTACCTTAGAAAGTCATCTTCTCCGTCGATCAAAAACCAAGGCCACGCCCATAATCTGTGATTCATCATAGCCGGGAGTGGGTGACAAAATTGGGTGTCTACAGAATGCTCCTCTTTGGCTAAGGCATGTGCCACAGCCAAAAGGCAAAGAAAAAATGACCACATTTTATCACCCAGAGCATGTACTGTCGTCATCTTTCTCAAGGATGACAGAGGTGCACACGTAGTGTATGATCAGGTAAATCATTTAACAATAGAAAGTTTAGATTTTACCTAGATCGGTAGTTGCTAAAAGGAAGCTTCTGATGGCTCAATCTTCTAAACATGTTAGCAAACATGCAATTTGATATTTTTGGTCTAGGTCACCTCGGACCATGGGATTGGATAATCTTGATTTGATTGGGGCTCATGCTTGACTACTGGACCAAATAGTTGATTTGGTCCAGGTCGCCTGGGACCACTAGACTAAGCAATCTAACTTGGCAAGGGATCACATTGGACCACTAGACCAGGCAAATTAATTGGGTTTGGGCCAGATGGGACATCGAGATTGAGTAAAGTGATTTGTTTGGTCTGGGTCACCTGGGACCACGGGATCAGATTGGAATGGGTATTCATGATTTGGTTGGTCGCCCGGGACCATTAGACTAGGTATTGTTGATTTGGTTAGTCACCTAGGACTATTAGACTAAGTAATCTGAGTTGGTCAGGGGTCACACGGAACCACTAGACTAGGCAAATTGATTGGGTCTAGGCCACATGGGACCTCGGGACTAAGTATTCTTGATTTGGTTGGCTTGGGTCACCTAGAACCGCAGGACTGGGTTGCTTGGAACCATTTGATCGGGTATTCTTGATTTGCTTGGTCTGGGTCACCTGGGACCAATGGATCGGGTCAAAATTAATTTTTTCAGTCTAGGTCACTTGGGACCGCAACGGTCCCTAGTAAACTAATTTGTTTGGTTCATCTAGGACTGTGGGACCGGGTAAATTGATTGGTTTGGTCTGGGTCACCTGGGACCACAGGACCAGCTAAACTGATTTGTTTGGTCTGGGTCTCGTGGGACCTCCTCCAAAAATTCAAAATTTAAATTCGAGATTGGGACTGTTTCACTGAGAATTCAATGAATTCAATTTTTTATTTTTGAAAATATGGGCAGGAAATGATTCGCTCCATAGTGAGTTTTCACAGGGCCCCTAGGTTTTCCGCGGGGCTGCCACAGCTTTTTCGGAGCCGCTAAAAAAGGGTCCAATTGTATAAGGGGGTCCCTCATTTGACTCATTGACCTATCACCTTCAAATTTTCCCTCTATTTTTTGAATTTTCTAGTTTTTGGGAATCATAAGTGAGCAAGGGAAGAAGAGGACCAATGCAGGTTGCATTTTGGAGTAGCTATCCGGGTGACGCCCAACGCTTGAGGGAGAAGAGGGGTCGGCCTTTTGGTACACCTGCAACACTCTACCGGGTACTCAAAAGCATATTTGTAACACCGCATGGGGCTTTTGTGTGAGTCCTTACTAATACACTGTTGAGTCTAGAAAGAACCCTTCGCCAGTAATTGAAGAGTTGACCGATGAATTACTCAAGGTAGTCATGGCATTAGTAGTTGGGGAACAAATTAAGGATGATGCTTGTTTGATCCTCCACATAATGAGCGACATAGAGGGAGAGTTCGATTATGAGGAGCTTGATGACTCCGATGACACGATTAGTCACCTGGTGTGTGCTGTAGGTGAAGATGACCCGATGATGGATCCCACTAATGCCATTCACCTGGCATTTTCTATCCAGGTAAAGGTAGAATGGCTAGACAACAATAGGGAAGGAGAAGTTAACTCCGAAGTGGTCGAGGAAGAGCAATTGGAAAAAATAATAGCACTCTTGAGCATAATGGAAGATAATTTGAATGAGACCAACAAAATGTTGGGTGACATAGCCATCAGTGAAGACTACTATGTTGAACAAGGGAAGTTCCTCCAAGAAATAGGGGAAAATGACGCATTGGAATAAGCATTAGATATGGGACTCCAGCATCTCTTTAATGTAGTAAAGAAGGTGTGAGCCTGGGCTTGGGACATTTGTGAAGGACCTCGACTTCCTACCCCCCAATTAGGAGAAAAGATCAAAACAGCTTGTGGGAGAAGGTGCCCCTATGGTTAGGATCATTACCATCACTGACAGTGATGATGAACATGAGGGATATCCCACTAAAATTGTCATCAAAAATCTCGTGAGTATAATGGAGGAGTGGAGCGAAAAGGAGTTCAAGAACAAATCATTGGTGGTGGAGCAGACTAAAAAGAATGGGGCAGCAGAGAAACGTTTCAGTACAGAACTAAAGAATCCTATTCTGACACAGCTTTAGAAGGTGCAAGCCAATATTTTCATTTGGAGTTCGTTGATGGCCTCCCCTTCACAAAGAGAAGCCACGTTCAAGTCCCTTTCCAGCGTACAAGTGCCTATTGAAATTGACTTAAAGCAACTCTGACAAATAGTAGTGGCAACATATGCAGTGCAATTGTTGATGTTCTCTAATTCCGAGCTACCTATCCAAGGGGATAAACACAACCAGGCCTTGCATATAACGGTTGAATGTGATGACAAATTTGTATCACAAGTCCTGATTCATAATGGATCTAACTTGAATGTTTTGCCATTAAGGTCAGCTTTGAGCATCTGTCTAGATATGGAGAAGATGAGACCATCAAACCAAATGGTGTGAGCATACGACAACACCAAGAAAGAAATTATAGGGTTCTCACCATAGCTATGGCAATTGGCCCAGCAAAGTTTGATGTCGATTTCTAGGTGATAGATATCAGGCTTCCTTTAATATGCTCCTAGGAAGACCGTGGTTGCATCAGGCCAAGGCAGTATCTTCCAGCTTGCATCAAAAGTTAAAGTTCTTACATGAAGGAAATGTCACACAACGTGTCAGGGGATCCTAAGTTGGTCAACAACCTAGCCCATATTGAGAAAGGAGGGGAGCAGGAAGAAGAGATCCGCCTCACTGGGCTCGAGATAGAAGGTACTTGTGCTTTCCTCACTAATGGAATAGCTAAAGAAGATGTTCCAGTAGACTATGAGTCCATCTGGAGCCCGTCAGTGAGCCGTATAATAAAGAAAATGCAATACTTCCCAGATATATGGGGCTAGGCAAGTAACACTAGGGTATACCTAAGTTCCCTATTATGGTCGAGGTCAAAGGAATAAAAGGACTAGGGTACCAAGGATTTGAGCAAGAAGAATATGACAAGAAGTAGGCAGTATATTATCCCACTCTCAATGGGTACTTCGTGGAGGAAGGAGGGGATTTCCTATTCTTTGGAAATGCAGAGTCCTGGTTTGACAATATAGTGGCATGTATTCAACCAGGATTTGAGATATTCTTTCAAGATGAGTTTGACTGGATACACTATGAGTTGGAACAACTTTAGTTCGCAAAGAAGGATGACGAGATCTTTGATATATCAAGGATCTTGATGATTGAAGACGAAGATTCCTCCCTTGATCCTACTATGTTGATCCAATCAGGAAGCCAACCAACCCTTGGATCCTTCTAAAGAAAGAATGGGAAAAGAAAGTGAGATCAGTGTGGTGCTTACATATTCCAGTAGACATGAAGAGGCATATCTGCACATTCTTCCAAGAAATGCATGAGACAGAGTTGTATGAACTAAAGCCTAGACCATTCCACGAAAAAAGCATTTATGCTCAGGAAAGGAGAGCCAGAAGAATGAGGGTTTGTGTGCGTTGTGCCAGAACCACCTGTAATGGAATAGTCAGAGACAATGGGCTGAAATGTGACCGAGGGGCGGGAATGATTTTAAGAAGCTATCTGGAAATTCTGTAGACACCCAATTTTATCACCCACCTAGGAAGTGATGACATACAGGGAATGATCGAGGTTCATGCTTCACACTAAAAAGGAATCTAGGCCTTTGGCGATGATCCAGGTAATGGCAGTGACTCGAGAATGAATCCTAAACCCTAATCTTATGTGAAACCCGGAAGTGGTCCGAATCAACTTAAAACCCTAATACAACCTGAAACCCTAATTTGGCTCTGAGGCCAATTTCAGACCTAACCTTGTGGCACTTGATACTAGCATGTTATATGTTGACGAATTGATTCCAAGTACCCTCTGATGGTCTAGGAATGTTATGAATAAGGATTTCTAGAAAAGCCCCAGCTGGCAAAAGGGTAAAAGTCCCCTCTTTGCTATTCTTTATTTTTTTCAATAAATAAGGACTCAAAAACCACACCATTGGATAGTTCTCAAAGAGATCATTCCGATGATATATCGCACATAAAATCGGAACACAGGATCTCCCAGAATTGGTCTCGAAAGTCAAAACGAGGATTGACAAACCCGGTTCAGAGCCGATTTCTCCTAGACGCACCTTTTTCATACTAGACCCGTAGGGCACACCTATGGAACTGTCCAGCTCCCCCATGGGCCCGCCAGTACCCTGCCAAAAAAGAAAAGAAATAAATAGAAAATGAAAAAAAAATGTTTTTCTTTAATAAAATTGCTTTTTTAGGAAAGTTTTTGGAGGGGGTCTGTCAATGTCTACCAATTTCAAATAAATAAGGGAATAATTTTGCATTTAAAACATGGGAAAACCCACTTTTGGAAGGTATTTTTAACGTCCGTGGGAGCCTATCATTTTTGGATGGCAGGTCCATGAAAAATTTGGGGAGACCCGTAAGAGGGAGGGGTTGACACCTATAAATAGTGTCTTCCTCTCCTCCATTAAAGACACCAAGGCACAGCCAAAAAGGGGAGAAGAGAGAAAGAATAGAAGAGAAAAAAGAGAAAAAAGAGAGAAGGAAGTGAGGAAGAGTGGGGTGAAGGAATTCCTCCACCTCCCACCCTCGAGGAGCATGCTAAAGCTTGGAGAGCTACTGAAGGCCTAGATTCTCCAAAGGAGAGGAGCAAGCAGCTGAGGTCTGTACCGTCTGAGCTAGGGATCCTCACCCGAGCCACCGAACATCATCCGGGGTCTGTCCCCTCTAAACTCGGAACAAGGGTCAAGGTCAGTTATATTTTCTAACAGAGTAGCCATAATGTAGATCTTATGTTGAATACAACATATGTATAATATTGTATATTAGTAGCATAGTCATGCATGTGGGTTAGGACATAGAAAGGGGAATATTCAAACTAGCATCTAATAAGAAGACCAGTTCAACCGGGTGAAGTGGGTGCCTAGCACCTTCCCAACTTCATAACCTAGCACTTACCCTAATCTCTAGACCAGATCGAATCAATCTCGGGTCCGTCCCGATGGATCGGGTCCACATCCTGGGTCCTAGGCCTGTTTATTTTTATTCTTAGAATATACCCGAGGTAGATAGCCCCATGAAATAGGCCCCACATGTCTTTGAGTGAGGGCACAGTGGTCCGCGGGAGTGGCCACGATCAACCCCCCTCCATAGGGCACTACTAACGTCAACATGAGATCTTGTTCCATTTGTTCATCTGCGAGCTACCATGGCTTTGCAATACTGAGAAACACTTTTAGATGAGCTTTAGGGTCCCCCAACCCATAAAATCTATTAGTTTTCCACTTGAATTTTTTGGGGATCCTTGCCCCAGAAAAGAAGCTTATTTAACTTGGATCTGCTGCTTGACCTTCCTGACTTCTTCCTACTCGAATCATACCTTCGATCTTTTCCAACTATTCTCTCATTTTCTTTTCCCTCCCTGTTTCTAGTGGTTCCATTTGGACGTGTGCGGCAAATTCCTCCTCTTCTTCATCAATCACAAACTAGGAGGAATGCGGGTGGAAGTTCCTTGAGGATCGGTGGACCTAGTTTATTCCTATTCCCCCATGGTAGGAGTTGAATCAGTTTTGGGTTAGCTTCGTAATATCTGTAACACTTGTGCCAACCCTTGCGTAACTTTAGCCATTTCAACCTGTAATGATTCTACTAGGCGAGCCCATGCTGGCTCAGGTATGTCACTGTTGGTTGGGTCCATTGTGACTGAGTCTTGAGCATATGGGTAGAGACAATTTTAGAGAGATGACGGGGATGACATTGGATTAAGCGAGCCAACCCGTTACCCTGACGTGTCCAGAAGGACTGCAGGAAATCTCTTAGACATGGAATTGTGCTTGAGTCAGAAGTGACTTATTTTAGGACTCTTGTATATATATATATTTGTTATTTATTTATCAACATATAGTACACCAAATGATAGGGATTGGATCAGAGTCCTTGCCCCTAGTCCAATCCACGTCATAAAGTGTGAGATACAAACATATAGCCCAAATAAAAATGTTTCTATAAAACATTCCATGTTGATAAGGTCTTGCTTTCCTTTACCTTTTCCCACTCGGTGACCCCCCTCCTAATTTTTCTTGGGACAGGTCTTTGGAATAGTTTGGGACTTTAGCATACCTCATGATAGGAATCACCCCAGAGTTATGTGTACCAAACAATTAGACTCTTATTTCTGAGGAGGAAGGACACCTTTCATCCAAAATCCACTTAGGAAAGCATTTCCTATGATAAAAATGTGTTATAGAAAGATTCTGATCTGAGACCTAAAACAGATTCTACAAGTTAGCTTGTGGCTCTCCTATTTGTTCTCCATCCCTTTTCCTACATGATGAGAGGATGCAGTGGATGCAATAGGATTGACTGGCTAACCTTAATAGGATCTACATACATGAGGTACGCGATCCTTTTGATATACCCGAAGGTACTATATCAAGGGTGTGGTTTCATTGTTCATTACCTGTAACTACACACGAGGTTAGACAATCAGCCACAGGGGGTAGATGGAACCTTGTCATGAGTGTGTATGCATGTATAAGTGTAATGTGAGGGTTATTATCAACCAATCTCAGAACGTCATAGGATGTATGGAACTCCCCAAGGGTACTGGCATAACTATGAACATCCTCTTGTATGATAGTATTCCACTCATTCTTATACAGGAAGTGGCTACCATTTTATCCCAGAGTACTTAGTATGACATGCACTAACCTCCCCGGGGGTGCTGGCATGACAGGGAGTATCCTCGTCAAATGATTTCACTTCGAGCACGATGCATGATGTGGTTAGTTCATACAATTGCAATATAGGTTAGCCAAACATGTCATCAAACAAATTGTAATGTAAAATGTTCTTGCATTCAAAGGTAGCATCTAGTTCTAGAAGCTTGACAAACAAAATCCCCAGTGGAGTCGCCACTATGAGGGTAATGGCCAGAGCTCGGCCCTCGTTTCCCTAGGCACCCTGTGGGCCACTGCACCGTCACATCCCTACTTGGAGATGCATGGGGGGAGCTTATTTCTCAGGGGTTAAGGGTTTGATAAATGGGAATGTCACTAAAGTAAGTATTCGTGATGGTCCAATATTGGGGGATTGGGAATCATGCAAGAATAATTAATTGGAGTCACCACCTAGGGTTAAGGGCCTAGGACCCGATGGTGGGCCCAATCACTAAGGAAAGGGCCTAAAGAATGGGATATGTGTCATGTTATGGAGTTGGGCAGGTGTTAGGCATCCAATCCACCTGGTCCACCTAGTCTTTCTGTAGATGCTTAAAATCGAACATTTTCCACTGTTTATTCCTATACCGCATGCATGACTAAATTACGTAATATATACACTACCACAATGTAAATAGATGGTCTACATTTTTTTGACTGAGTAGGAAATTATACTGAGCTTGACCCCTATTTCGGGTCAATAGGGATGGGCCCCTACTTAAATGAATGTATATCGTCTCTCGTGTTCTCCCGACTTAGGATGAAATGGCCTCAACTTTTGGCTTTCTCTCTCAAGAAATTTTGACTTTGTTGTAATCCTTTTGCTTCATCTAGGTGCTCAAATAGAGTTTTGATTTGTGAAGGCTAGTTTTCAGACTAGGAACTCGGTAGAGGTTTGGCTTGCAAAGGCTAGTTCTCGGACTAAGACAAAGGTTGGGCTTGCAAAGGCTAGTTCTCAAACTAGGACTTCGACAGAGGTTCAGCTTGCAAAGGCTAGTTCTCAGACTAAGACTTCAGTAGAGGTTCGGCCTGCAAAGGCTAACAAGGGACTAGGCTTGCAAAGGCAAAGGCCAACAAGGGACTAGGCTTGCAATGGCAAAGGCTAGTAAGGCACTAAGCTTCGAAGGGCAAAGGGTTGCAAAGGGATAATTCACCCAGCGGGAGGGGTAGGTATACCTACCATGAGTGCTTTGGGAAGGATGAATAGTGGGCTATTTATAGCTTTTCAGACTCTAAGGAGGGAAATTCATAGCCTTGCCAAATTTGGACACTCCTCAGGTGGGGGTTGTTTGTGTGGCCACCAGGTTTTTTGTGGGGCCGGGAGGCTCGTGAGGCCACAGCGTTTGTAGTCCTACAAAGTTTTTTCATGAGGCTGTGGGGCTCGCATCCTATGAAGTTTTTTCGTGGGGCCATGGGGGAATATTCCCAGAATATCCCAGATTTTTATCTGACTGTCTGTAGGGTTCCATCTTCCGGAGGTGATTATAGGAGATCCGATGTATGATTTTGGATACCATATATCATTGGAATTGTGGTTTTGAGTACCATCTATTCGTATGATTACTTGGACTTGATTCCTCAGTATATGTTGTGCCATAATTGGATCCCTTCTCTTAGATTTAGGATTTTTAGATTGATAATAGAGAAACGATTTTGTGTGAGGATTTTAACGATTTTGTTCAAATCCTCACCCTAATGCCTTATTAGGCTATATATAGCTCAACCCAAATAGTCCTAGGGGCTTGTTTGGTTGGAGCCTCTTAATTACCCATTAGAATTAATTTAGGTTATTATTTTATAACTTAGCTTAGAGATCTTTGCTCTCAGGGGTAAAAGGTAAAATGGGACCCCTAAACATGTCTCTGCTTATGGGTAAAAGGACCAAAATTCCTTTGCAGAGAAGTGGGCCCCACAAGCCAAATCTTGACAGTCCAACCGGCTGGCCAATTTGGACTTGCCAAATATAGTAATTTTGGCCCCATTTTGGGTCTGTGTGGCCACCCCAGTGTCTATCCATTGAGAATTGAAATACTACATGTTTGCCCATGTTTCCTGGTAAGTCCTCTAATGTTGTTGGCAAGCTGAGCATTGACAGGTGGGGTCATCCATGCCTTCCTGGCATTCCAATGCTACCAAACCATTCCACAGCTGCCTTCCACTACTCTACCTTGTTACCTGAACACAGGTTAGGGGTTAAATCAAAGTAGGGTGTTACAAGAATGCATTAGGCTAGGATAACCACCTTGATGCTATAGAACTTGCTAATAGGTGTTTAGGTATTGGCTAATCCTACTGTCCGATGAACTGAGGTTGGGAAAATTTTCGATGACCAAGGTGAGTGAATGTCGACGTCATGACAAACCCTTCACACAATGTTTGATTCGGTTCTGTGGTATATATGGGGATTATTAATAGGGGTTTGTCGAGTAATGGTGTTTGATACCAGAATCGACATGCTCTTGTCTCACAACTAGCTTGTATCCTTGGGGACCAATAACGGACATTCATGACTATGGATACCAGGGATACCACCTATGTTACAATAGCACTAAGTCCTAATATAGATTCAGAAATTGTTGATTAGATTACATCAGGCTAGGAGAATAACCCTGGTGCTACAACACTTGCCAATAGGGCTAATTCTACCGTTCGACAAACCGAGGTTGGGAAAATTTCCAGTGATTGAGGTGAGTGGATGATCATGTTGTGACAAACCCTTCACAAGATGTTTGATTCGGTGTTGTAGTATTCCCTTCACAGGATATTTGATTCGGTGTTGTAGTATTCCCTTCACATGATGTTTGATTTGGTGTTATGGTATTTATGGGGATTAATAGGGGTTTGGCAGGTAACGATGTTTGGTATTGAAATCAAGACGTACCTGTCTCGCAATCAGCTTGTATCCTTGGGGACCAATAGTAGACATTCGTGATTGGGGATATCATCTTTGTTGCAGTAGCACTAAGACCTAATATGGATCATGTCATTGCACTCATTTAATCTTGGTTGTTTCAATTATGGTGTGTCATATTTGAAATTCATTAATCTCGTATTGTATCCATACTTTTTTGTGCTTGCTTGCATGTCCACCCCTCACTAGGCTCCGTGGAAGCTCACCCCATTTTATATGTGTTTTTAGATGGTGATTCAGATACCCTTCAAAGGCCATAGTAGAAGTGCCAGCTCGGTATGGGGATCAGCTATGGGTTGAAGAACTAGTTGAACATGAACCTAGTTGTGTTTGTGAGAGCTATACCTACGGGGCACTTTGAGGATGATAAGACTCACCCTTATCTTTTGATCCTTTTGTGTATATACAGGTTATGGTATAATAATCCAAAATATAGAACATATTGGAAGGTTTAACACTCCTTTTGTGTAAATATATCAAATATCAATAGCTTGCTGATTTTAGTTCATTTCATAACTTGTGACCTTAAAGGACTGCATAGGAGATCCTAGTTGGATTTCTGGATACAAGTGTATATCCAAGTCACCAGCCTTCAGGTTAGTGAAGGTGGGGTGTGACAATCTAGACCCCTTCCTCCTCTGGGAATTTCTCCTCTTTGGCTTGGCACCTTGTGAGAACCCATGGCCCCACATGTCCTTAGTATAAAATTATCTGGTTCAAATTCCACATTTCTTGGCATAGTCACACTATTTGGAAAGCCCTCTTCAATTGTCTGCCCACTCATTCCTTCCTTATTCATTATCATATCCTCGTTTTCCCTACTTATTGTCTCTGTTGGAATGGCTTTGAAGATATTAATCATCTCCTTTTTTACTGCCCCTTTTCCTCCTCCATTTAGAGAAGAGTCCTAGCCTGTTGCTGACCATCTAGGAGATCTCCCCTCTCCCTCTATAGAGAATGGATTGGATTGACATGACCTTACTCTGGGAAGTCCATCTATGATATTGCTAGGAAACTCACTTTTGGAGTGGATATTAACTATATATGGATGGAGCGCAACCTTCGTAGATGGACCTCCAACTCAAGGTCTTTTGACAATATTTGAAATTCCATCTACTTGAGGTCTCCTCCAAGCTCTCCCTCATCCCTGCCCTTCCTGTTGTTAGCCCCCGAAAGAACAATCGCATCGTTTCTTCCTGGGTTTTACCCTCTTCTATTTTGATTCCTCCCTCCCCTAGCCCTCCTGGGTTGTAGTATTTTCTAATTGTTTTATTTTTCTTTTCACTCAGGGTTGTATATCCCCCCCTATTCTTTCTCTTCCTTGGTAATGATTTTCTTATTCAACCAAAAAAAATTCTAAAAGTAGCACTCATCCCTTGTAATGTACTCTTCATGTTTTAAGATCTCACTAAGGCAATAAGTAACAAATCATGGATTTTTTAAAACTCCATGATGAATATATGTTTGTCTCTAATACCAATTAATGCAGTTCAAGGTCCTACAAAGATTATAGAATCAAATAAACTGCCAATAGTCAAGATCAATGTAGGATCAATAGAAAAAATATTTAGAAAGAACAAAGACATGATAAGAGAAACTAGACCAGTAAGAATTTAAAAATTAGTTTTCAAAAATTGATGAAAGAAGTTTAAAGAAAATTTAAAATGATAGATTTGAATTTCAGAAGCTTAAAATCAACCAGTAATATGAGATCAATGTGAGAAAAAAAGAAAGAAAGAGAGATTATAAGAAATCAGGGAAAGAAGAAAAAGAAAAGCAGATAGGAGAGAGAGCACCTGATTTGCAGTATAATTCAAAAATAAAAGGAGGAGTAGAGAAGAAAAGTAACCGATCAGATCTGGAATACCAGTCCCATGCATATTTGTTTAATTCCATGCTGGATAATTCTAATTTTTCCAAAGATTTGGAAAAAAAGTCGTGACTTCTAAATTCAGCCAAATTATTTAGATGAATCCAAATTATACCAATAATTCAACTTTATTTGAAGGAAAAAAAGAGTTTAAAATAATAAATTGATACAAAATAAAAAAAAATAATGATTATTTTAAATTGAGGAAAATTATCAAATTAAAAAAAAAAATTAACTAATGGGAGATGGCAACCCTGTGGCGCAACAGCTAAGTTGCACTATTGGAACATTTTGGTCACAGGTATAAAACTTGAAGACAACCTCTCCTTTTAAGTAGGAGGTAAGGCTGCATAATTTGCCCCTCCCAAACCATGCAATAGTGGGAGCCTCGTGCACTGGATTGCTAAATCTTCCACTTGGGAAAAATAAAAATAAATAAGGAGAAATGAACCATGCCTGTTTGCGTGGCTCTACACCTTACGTAATTGGAAGTAACCAATTAGGTTTGCGATAAAACCTAGAAATTTATCACTGATCCAATTTGAGTACCTCTACGGGATAGACCTCAACAAAAAACTAAAGAGTAATGGCAGCAAGTAATTAAGTTCAATAGTTCCTCATATCAAAGGGCGCAAAAAGACCTCGGTGCCCCCCGGGCCAGAGGCCTCCGCACAGCATCCCATTGGCCTGCATGTTGGCATAGTGGGCATGCAAGTGGAAAAGGTTCACTAGCCCAATAAATAAATAACTAAGGGGAATCTCCTACTATGAGACATGTTGCTTGGGTACCCTAGGACCCCAATATCTCACCCAAGTTCAATTGTAAGTTGGTGACTGCTCCTATTTATTAGGGTTGCCTCCCTTCTATTCTTTCATGTCTATCCAATGTAGTACAAAACTACCATGACCACTCCTATTTATATGGGTCGCCCCCTTCATTTATTGTTTCATCTTTATCCAATGTGGGACTAAACTACTATGTTATCAAATTACTCATCCTCCCTTCTAGTGATGATTTCCCACAAAAGACAAGTTAAATACCATTATTTGGCCATCCTATTATAACATCAATATGTTTTTTGTTTTTAACCTTTCAGCAAAGTCCATTGAATAACCCTTTTCTAGAAATTCAAAACAAGCTTTCTATGGAAATACTTAAGTGAAGATCAGCTATTTTATTCCCATGCCCTAATCTGGTCAAATTTGACCTTTTGTGATAGGTCTCACTTCGGATGTCGTTAGCACCAATGATCTCTGGCTTATAGCAGCCCATTGTTACAAAGGAAGGAATGACCCTACTTGCCCATGCATTTCTTGGCTGGTAAACTAGACAAGATTCAAACCTTTCAATCCTAAGTGGTAAGTGACCAAGCACCTCCCACTTGAGTCACTGTATATAGTGGAAGTTTCTAGGAAGACCTTGTACACATCCTACGGTAACTCCCCAGTGAATGGCCAAAGGTGGATAGAAGGCTGCCAAGATACAACACTGGAATGGCCTCTAGAAACAAACCCTAAATCCGGTGACATGAATCTAGTGGTACTTGCGGTACTGAAATGGCTTCAACTCCCGTGGGTCCCGCTACTCGTGTCATGGCCAGCTCCAAATAACCTCCTAGACTACATTACACCCTTCCCCTTGACTTGCATCTCATGTGAGTCTAAGGAGGTGGCCTTCTGTGTCTCAATTGATGACTTAACCCATTTAGATCCTAATAGGTGCCCATCCAAACAAGCCCTAAGACCTTACCCTATATAAGGGAGAAGAGAGTTCATTTCTCACTTTTCACATGGAAACCATCATGGAAGAGGGAGCAAAATGAGGAAAAGGAGAAGAAGAAGAAGAAGAAGAAGAAGAAGCAAGGGAAGCTCTCGGCTATTCACGTTGTCGCCGGTTGCCACTGAAGGTAGGTGCTACCTTACAAACCCTCTTTCCCCTTCACTTTGGTCTTTTGGTTGTGAGAAAACTATGGAATTGCAGGGTTGAAGTGGTACGCCTTGACCTAATGCTTTCTGATAGTTGGGTTAGTATGCACCGCACTGTCCCGCATGTTTCCCAAGCTCCTAGTAAGCTAACCGAGCTCTAGCAACATTTTGACCAAATAGGGAGTTAGGGCTTAAACTGTTAGTTCGTCGTCTCTCCCAAATGGCTCGATGGAAACATGATTAATTCAACTTAAATAAGAGGAGGGAAGAACCCCTACAATCTCTATGGAACAAATCCTGATGATCATGTCCGAGCTAGCACAACCCCAAAATGTGGCTTAGTTTCTAGATTTACTATCGGAAACAGACAACCAAAACCACAAGGTGGATCTGGTGACTTGTTTCTAGTGAACCCTGAACTCTTATGTGGCTACTGTCTAGGCCATCAGATTCACAGTTGAAACCTGGATCCGGTGACTTGTACTGAATTGTCAATTTTGACTATTCTTGTACTTTTTAGGGGAAACCTTATGGGTCTCCCCTAGATGTTTCTGGCACGCGTTAATACTCATTTACCCTTTTACCTAGGATAGAGACAATCACAAAGCGGTGAGGCATAGCGGGGATTGACTTTGTTTACAACTTGGGAATTTGTACCGTCGGGTCTACAGACGAAGTGAGTGGTAGTTTGACTTTTTTTTGGAGTGTTTTAACATTACAGAAGTGTGTGCATACCATAGCAATAATGTGTAGAAAAATTCAACTGCTTGTATGATTTATATGAATTATATAACATGTTAAGTTATATTTGAACTGTATAAATATGTTGTTGTATTTCATCTGTATATATGTTTTGGACTGTGTGATGGGATCTAGTGTGGCCAAAGTGGTTCTGGTACCATGATCACTGTGTAGATGCTTGCATCATACATTGGGTGCGCATTAGAGTTAGCTATGGTTTGGATGCACTCTGTAGCCGATGGTAATTCTGGTATTGTGTATTATATGGCTATACTTGGATATGGGTGCGTGTTGTAGCCGACTGTAATTCCGGTACTGTGTATCCCATATTTACTGCTTGTTTGCTAGATAGGCTTGGACATGGATGCGATGTGGCCGATGGATGCACCCATTGGGGTCCCATGTGGCTTCCTTCATCTCATTGTCAATCGGCTTGCATGATTCATACATTGCCTGTTTGTGGAGCTTGCCTATCCATTACTCCGATCGATGGCTGGCCTTAGGTGTTGCCCATAGGTCGATGGGGCTACAGGTAGTCCTACTTCAGGAAAGACAGACCCGAATTGACGGATAAACATGTGAAACATGTCATTGGTTTTTAGCAATTGTATTTGCAAGTCAGTTAGGCGCATCAGGGTTCAACAAAGCGACTGGTGGAGGAGGAGGTGGAGGTAGGGCTCCTCTTGTTGGTGGGACTTGGTGGTTGGCCTGTTGATGATTCTCTCCTTGATCCAGGTGAGATGAGCCAATTGGGGCGTCAGTGGAGGAATGTCCTCAGCGTTTGCTTGTCCTGCTTGATTCCTTTGACCTCCTTGTCCTTCTTGAGTGGCGGGAGGAGGAGGAGGTAAGGAACGCCCACTACAAACATTCATGGTTTGAGTGGGTGGCTTGATTAGCAGTATTTCCCACGGATAACGCTAATTTGCTACAACAAGAAATCCTCCTAAGCTGCTTTCGAGTCCTACACAGAGGAACAAATACAAGAGAATGAGTGCTGGGCTTATCCAGCGGGGGATCCTCCAATACCTAAGTTAGGTCTCTCTGCAAATAGTAACTCCAATAAAAAGGAAAATTTTTGGTCTTTGTGAAGGGGGGGTTTGCATGGGTATTTATAGCTAATGGATGGCAGCAACAAAGAGAGTCCCAATCTAGCAACTTCCTATTGCTAGTAGGAGTCCATATATGGTAAGAGTTATAGTAAGAGAGTGAATTGGGTGGACATCCCAATTAGTGGCTTATAACTTGATTTTTCCTCGATTCATTATTCCATCAATTACTGAAAATGAAATGAAATTAATAAAAATTCTAGATCTAATAAATCAAATAATTCAAAACGAATATAATGAGTTTTTTCCTCTCAAATATCCAATTGACTAATAATTGTTTATAATGGAAAATACTGTGAGATATTCTTTATTCTAGGGGGATCTGGTATCCCTCTGAGAGTACTTTCCTAATTAGGACAGGTTCGTTCCTCACCTACGAAACAAGTGTCGGATCAAGAGAGTTCCTTAAGACGGTGCATCATGTGAGAAACTCATGGGCCTCATATGTCAAGCGACTTGGATCAAGTGTTCAGTTTTCGACCTACCTATCCCGAGCACCGCGTGCTTGTCACTCGCCACTTGGCCGGAGGTATGGCTTTGGGTCTATTGTGCGGTCATGGTTCTGGTGTGTCCCGAGCTATTAGTTGCTCAGATGTCGAGTGGTTTCCAAACGCACCACTGACTAGCGTTAATAAACTATTCAAAAATTGATCCACTTTACTAATGTCGATCAGCCAAGTTATACATCCTACGTTGGAGCTGTCGTACGAGAATGTAGTTTAGTTGTGACCAGACCGCTAGTCTAGGCCTACACCAAGGCCATCTATGCTTACTTGTGCTACCCCGTTTGGTTTAAGTGGGACGCCCCTGGGTGGTATCTTACTTATCCATAACAATAATTAAGGCTCGTAAAGTGTCTAAATTATGGGTGTAGTATGCGGGTAACTTGTTTATTGGGTGGTTGTTATGTATGGAGTTAGTGGAGTTAAAGATCATGGGTAGGAGTTACAATCGGACAACTAATTTTCTATTGTATTTAAGTAATTAAAGTATGGAATGGAAAAGAAGTTGAATCCCTATAATTTCTCTTAGAAATTGGGGTTGGCTCCCTCCCAATTAGCCAAGACGCAAGCTTCGTAATTAAGCCAAATTTCTTCCCTATTTTCTCTCATTTCTATTTCATTTTCATATTTATTGACTTTTTTCACCTATTTTTCTCATCTTTCCCTTTGAGCCCGTATCATCTGGTATTAGGCGAGGTATGGAACAATGAGTAGAAAATTTAGAGAAAAAAGTGGGCTCTCTCTCTCATCAGGCAGCAGCAAATCATCACTACGCAACCCTAAATCATGAAGAGGATCAACGAGTTATTCGAGAAGATTAGTTCTCGTTTGGCACAAACCGAGCAAAAAGAAGGGGATAAGTCCATAGCTATACTCTCAATCCATGATGTAAGAACTAAGAACATCAAGAGGATGGAGGATCCAATTACATTGTAGTAAAAGGATTGGCGTATTTTAAGGCGAATTTTCCCGTTATACATCATGACTTAAAATGTTAAAATATATTGTTTGGTGAGGGCTACCACATCCAAATATTTGATTTTCTCGGGTTCTTGCTCAAGTTTGTGAGGTTGGACTTGGACTTACCTATCTTCAATGATGAAGAGGACTCCACTAAGATCTGGGATTTGGGTGGGATTATTTAATTTGTATTTGTATTTTACTTCCCTCGAGGACAAGGAAAAATTTAAGAGGGGTGAAATGTTACATGTTCGAATCATGGGTAGTATGTAGGTAAGTTGTTTATTAGGTGGTTATTATGTATGGAGTTAGTGAGATTTATGGAAAATAAGCTCAGACTTCTATTTCCGACCGTGAACGATGATTCCTCGTATCCTCTTTTCGCTGATAAAGGAAGGTCCAAGGCCAAGGAGAGAGGTAGGGCAATCCATTCACTTCACTAGTACTGATGGACATGGATCTTCCAACAGCAACTTCGGAGGGGCAAGGGTTGCTATCTTATTCTTTAATCCCGAGCAATGTTGCTTGCAAACCATTAGGCAAGGGGATCTACTAATGAATGCAACCGGTAGCGATCGCCTGTCAGTGAAAGGCTTTCCTTGGTGACTGATCCAATGGTGTTTCTCAACATATTCTCCCCAGAAGAAGCTCGCCATGATTTTTTCAATTCGTTGGGGGACAGATGCAGGTACAGAGATAGATGCCAAGATATGTATGGGAATATTATAAATGACATGCTTGAGGATTGTTGACTTGACGCCAAGAGAGATGAACTTTGGCTTTCCCGAAACCATTGATTTCTTGTCTAACATCCCTTGTTTTGACCCTGAATATGCTATTTTCACTAATTCTCCAACATGAGCTTATGAGAATCACATTCCTGTCTTGTTTGAATCAACTAGACATTTCATATATAGTATTGTGCATTTGTTCTTCCAGAGTGTAGCGTTCGGGATCAGATCAGAAGGAATCTACCCCTAGTACTAGCAGTTCAATTAAGAGGAAGTGGGTGATTGGGATAGACAGGTGGCTAGGAGAAATTAGAACTTGAAACAACATTAAAAGCATCTCATTTTATCGAGCTCCTTCTCCCCTACCTACCTTCTTTCTGTTAAGGGAAGGGCTTTCCATCAGAAGCTAAGAAGAATAGGGGCGATCAAGCGGGTATGCGGTATCAATTAACAAGCCACGTTCCCTCCCTATGGTCGGGTAGTCGACCTGAGCGAGAAGACGAAAGAGTGGTTCCACATGATTGGCAAGCGAAGTGATTGAGCTCTTCTCGTTGTGAACGGTACCGGCATGCGGCAAGTTAGAGCTAGGTAAAGAATTTTGGACGAGATGGTTATTATGTATGGAGTTGGTGAGTTAGTGGAGTTATAGATCATAGGTATGAGTTACAATCGGATAACTACTTTTCTATTGTATTTAAATAATTAAAGTGATGGAATGGATAAGAAGTTGAATCCCTATAAATTTCTCTTAGAAATTGAGGTTGGCTCCCTCCCAATTAGCCAAGATGCAGGCTTCATCAATTAAGCAAAATTTCTTCCCTATTTTCTCTTCTTACTATTTTATTTTCATCTTTGTTTACTTTTTTCATCTAATTTTCTCATCCTTCCCTTAGAGCCCATATCAAGTCTCATCTCTCAATATTCAGGATTGGTTATCTCGTATATTCAGCCTTAATGTCTTTGCTCAACACAAGGCTAGAATTTGTAGAATTGTTGCAAGTGTTCTTTGGCATATTTAGAGAGCATGTACCGATGCATCTTTTCGATCCATTATTCCTGGTGCTAAAGTTCTTCTCAAGAAGAAGTTCTACTTTGCTCAAGAATATCAAGAAACACATTTTAAATCTTTAGTCCTTCGATGCACGATTCAGGTTTCTTCGAATCCTCCTAAAAAATTACATTAAAGTTAATGTGTATGGTTCATGTATTGGTAATCCTAGTCCTGCTGGAATTGGAGGGGTCTTTCATGATTCTTGGGGGAGGTGTTATGTTTTGCAGAATTTGCCAATATTTCATATACTTATGTAGTTGAGGCGTTAGCAATCAGACAAGCTCTCTTTATTGTTGTTTCAAGAGGATAATAATAAGTTGATTGTTGAAAGTGATAACCTTGGAATTAATTCTATGTTGAATGTTTCTTCGGAGAATCCACCTTGGCATATTGCTTCAATTCTTGAAGATTGCAAGCATCTAGCTTCCTCACTGCAAGAAGTAACGTTTACTCACAATTTTAGGCAAGCCAATCAAGTTGCTGATGCTCTTGCCTCTTTTGGTGCTTCTAATAGACTTTGTTCTTTGTGATTATCTCCCACATCCAGTTATCTCCAATATTTTATTTCAGGATTGTTGTCTTAGAGCTTCTCCTCGCTCTGTAAATATTTCCTCTGTTAGACAAATAAAATTGAGAGAACACATAAACATAGAAACAGAAAATGAGTGATAGAACAAAAAAACTGAAATGTTACATTGAGGGTGTGAGAGAACACAAACATAGAAACCAGAAAATGAGTGATAGAACGTCTGAGATTGGAATGCAAATTATGGATCGAATGGATCCAGTGAAAGAGCAAGTCTCAATCCTTATACCATTATGAGAAGCATATGAAAGCACCAAACAGAGGCAAACACCGAGCAACGTGCATTTTTCAACTTGATTGTCCATAATTAAAATAGAATGAATACCCATAATTCCAACTAATTAATTGCAAAAAATAAAAGGAAACAAATTACAAAGGTAGCATCTTGACATGTAAAGGCTATCTAGGTTGTTGATGTGCTGACTTCCGAGATTCAATCTCATTTACAGTGTTGACTATGTGTTGGATCTTCTCTGACATGCTGTGTGTGTGCTCCTCAATGTACTTGAAAAGCAGATCAAGTTGCTTTCTGTATCCTGCACATCGTCGTTTCTCAACAAGTAGCTGTTGGGATAGGTCCTGGATCTTCTCATGTTCATTCTATAAACGGATAAAAAGATTCAGAATTCCATATTGCATGATGAACTATGCCAACAATAAGGATTTATGAGAAGGGAACAGTTTGAGATTTTGTGTAGACCAAAATATGTCAATAAAGGACAAACACCACAGAAAAATATTCCATAGCATGTGTTGTAATGACTTGCTATAATCACTAATCAGCAATATATAGTTTTTTTTAATGTGAAATTCAATGGAAGCACAAGTCAAGCTCAGGAACTGTAACCGTAAAATGGTTAGAACTGATTATCTAAATGCCAATGGGAATAGATTGTGATATCCAGAGGACGGTAACAGTACCATCCATTGCCCACTTTCAAAACTCTTAACCAAAAAAAAATATTAATTATTTTTTTGGGGCTAAAACACACATTTATTATAATAAAAGCAGAAATATGTTCATCCACACCAGACCCAAAAGTAAATTCAGAATACATTATGCAGCACGCTGCACTTCAAATGGATACATTCATAGAAGACTTGACAAAATTTATTTAGCCTGCCTCAGCTACCATGCATATGGGCACCGTGTAGGCTCAACTGATACAACAAAATCTAAACATAAAAGTTAAGGCTTCAGATTACATGTTTCTATAATACATTTCATAAGCATCCTATATCCATTGGCACATCCTTCTCCTGACATTTTCAGTTGCTCATATCTCTGTTGTCTTTCCGTTTAAATGGATGGCAAGTGGTTTGCGGGCTACCAGATGTACAATTTTGAGGGGTTTCTTTTTTTTTTTAATAGATAACTAAGAATTTATTGATGGAAGTAGTATGGACAATCTCACCACTTAAATTTTCACACAAAAAATAAATAAATAACACATCACACAAAATGGGAAGAGGTTCCCTGCATGGTGATGATACAAATATGCAAATGTTACTGGTTCTGCGAAGTGGAAGTTCCAATGGAGCTGAAATTTTGTGGACAAGGAAACCCCATAGTCTTTTGCTCATTTGTCAAGTTTCAAACAAATCGGAGTTGACCATGCAGCAAAACAAACCATCAAAAAAACCCAGGACAACGGAGTGGGTGCAGAGAACTACTACAAAGTCACGGAGGGTATGCGACCACACTGAAGGGTGAAAGATTGAACTTGAGGCTGAAACTTGTCACCTGGTCAGTCCAGACCATTCTTTAGTTATCCAATGGTAGGATTTGCAACATCATTCTTTGAAGTAGCAGAATGAAGTACCCTGGACAAAGTTCCTTGGTTTTGCACGACTACAAGAAACCTTTTTCCAAAATAAATGATAAGGATCTCAGTACACAACTAGAACAGAATAATCAGAGGTAAAAGGTTTCCTGGTGGGCCAATCATCTGAATCCTTGGCAGTGCATTGAAGTGTCCACTAAAATGATACCAGATGAAACAATAGATTGGCCATGCCTAAGGAGATGGGAGAATCTCAGCACTCACTATACTCTCTTTGCATCCATTTAGCATTTGATGTTACCTTTTCCACTATCAAGTGTAATGCCTCTATCCAAGCAATATTGCAACTCATTAGAGAGTAATCTCAGCTCAATGGGAGTCTCCTCCCACGAAGAATGATTAAGAACTTGAGGCAGAACACATTTAGAAACCCTAGAATCATGCATGCAGGTAAGGCCCACTTAATATTTTAATTTTGGAGTTCAAAAAACTTGGTAAACTTTGAATGCCAGGTCTGACTACGGAATTGTCCAAATCCATCAAGCAGCTTGAATAAGTGATGAAATTTAATGAAACTTCAGAAGAAAAACACAACTAGCAGCTGTCTCACAAGTGTAAATAATTACCATATTATGATAAGTAAAAGTAAAGGATTTACCAATAGAAACTGCATGTGTAATCCCCAGAAGCAGCAAAAACATACGTAGTTGTCATGGCATCTAGGCAACCCAGGGTGTTCGAAGGGGCCTGCACATCAAGGCAACACCAACAAGGCACCCCTTCCAGCGAAGGGTGCCTGGATGACTCCTTAACAACTATGATAACAAATTAAACAAAACTAGGGCCAACCAGACAAGAATCTTACCAAACTTTAGATTCATTCTTCAAAAACAAAGGCGATTGGCTAACCAACCCCCCCCCCCCCCTTAAAAAAAAAAAAAGAGTTCCTTGGACCAGAATATTACAAACTTTGGATAAAATATCTGGCTTCAATCAGAAACAAGACCATAACGTTACTCCAAAAAACAGATTTGATAGCTTAACTGCAACTTGAAATCAAACTGTCTGCAACCAAGTATAAACACTTGATCTTCTGAACAGATTCAAACTTCAAGCAACAAAATTGACATGGAACAGCCAACCTCATTTAGTTGGGATAAGACTCAGTTGAGTTTGACTGGAATGGAAAAGGTCGATTCTATGCTAATGCATTGAATTCTCAGCAACAGAAGATACAAAACATGCAAATGGAAGCCATAAACACTTGGAGCAATTGCAGTAGCAAAGAAAGAGCAGTCAAATAGCATAAACAGTAACAGAATAAAAAGGGAAACAAGCCCTTACCCCAAGAGGTGGACCTCTCTATTCCATAGTCAAAATAACCAAAATCACACTGTTTTTGTCTGGCTTCCAGTTCCAGATGGATCTAACTAACTACGAGAGTAGATAACAAACAAACAGATGAATGGCAATGAGTAAGCTAAACATTGTGTTGTTCATCGTAGATTCTGTACAAGGTCCAGCATTCCTTTAGGGACATAGCTTTCTTTTTCATTCCCCTACTTTGCCGTTGCTTCTTTCACTTTTTTTTCCTTTTCTGTAGGTTGAGCTTCATCTGTTGGCTATTTCTTCTTTTCTTTTTAATAAATCATCATTTATCAAAATATGCTATTTCCTATCTAGACTTACCCAACTATACTCAACCACTTGAAATATTGTTTAACCATAAGTATGCCCCCTAAAGCTACAACACAATATTGGATTTATTTATTTAAAGGTCAGGAATGTTTTTAAGCACCACTCCCAGGACTTAAATGAGGGGCCTTGTTCACTTCTGAAAAATGAAAATTATCAAGGAAATTTAATACATCTACTCCTATAATCCCATTGTTCAATAGTACTCCCACAAGTAAGACAAGCCTAATGTGGATTTTACAGAGGATCAAGAGCTTGACAAATGATGGTGAATTCCCAGGTAATTGTCAAAATTATGCTTCATATCAAGTGTTTTGTTTTCATGGGAAAGAATAAAAAGCACTTGCTAGGCATGCCACTTGGGATTCCTTTGAATAAATCAATAGCCGAAGCCTATTGTGATGCTGAAGTACTAATACCATATTCTTATCAATCACCAATTGAGTATAACCGGCCCCATTTTGGAAAAGTTGCAATTCAAATCCTTTTAAATGCCCCAAAGAGAGGAAATAAGCACACTTTTCAAGGGGACTAACCCATTACCCAAGTGATAATATCATAATTTTTGTAATAATGGATTATTGTTTATTGGGTTTTAGGGTGTTATCCACACATACCCTTAAGCCCTTTAGGGTTTTATTTCATTATAAATAGAGTAGCTTGTGTACGCAAGTCATATTTTTTGCTCTCTCTAAACCCTAAACCTAGCTGCAGCCCCACTTCTCTCTCTCTCTCTCTCTCTCTCTCTCTCTATGAACACCGCCACCACAGCCTAGCCTCTTACGGCTGCCTCTTTCCATAGACCACAACCACTGTTAGCTGCCGCCATGCACCGCCTCCACCGCTCACTTCTCTCTCTCTCGCTAGTCACTAGCCCCACCCCTATTCCCCTTCTACAGGGCTCCTTTTCTTTCTTTTTTTTTTTGGTTCCTTTAGAGTTTTCCCCTCAGTGGTGAGTTTCTTCCCACCGGGGGCCTTCTCCTAGTCTAGAACCCTAGCTCTTATATAGATTTGTATGACGAGATAGATCTAAACAGTTTGTATAGCTTTTGATTGTTCTTGGGATTAGCATTTATGGAGTCTGAAGACTCTACATGTCGGTTCTCCAGGAGGGAGGGAGTCGTCCCCCTAATAGTATCTACCCTACCTTCCCCACTAGCTTCTCAAGTTGGATGAGAGCAACTACCTGATGTGGTCTCATTCCTATAACCTATCTTAGCCAAGATTATGTCGGACTTCATACAGTTACTTTTGTATGCCCTACTACTGTTGATGCCCCTCAAGACAAATGGAATGTTGTCGACTGTCTGGTAATGTCCCATCTTATCAACTCTATCACCCCTTCTATTACTAGGGGGTATTTTTTGCTTGATTCTGCTACTCTGATCCAAAAAGCTGTGAAAAGAACGTATTCTCAAGTGGGCAAGAGTGCCCAGTGTTTTGAATTGAGAAAGAACCTTCATAGGGCTACTCATAAGGACCTTACAGTCTTTCAATTCTATTCTAAATTGTAAGGATCTCAATACCATTCTGAACTATAAGGAATATGGAATGAAATTGATTACTATGTTCAACCTATTTGTGCTACTGATGTTGTAGGTTTTAAAAAAATGTGAAGAAGAGTTCCGCATCTATAATTTCCTTGCAAGTCTAAATGTGGAAATTGATCAGATTCGAGCAAATGTGCTTAAGCATGATCCCTTCCCTACCCTTGAGCAAGACTTTTCTCTGATTCATGCAGAAGAAAAATGTCGATCTGAGAAGCTTCAGCCTATTTCTCAGGACCGCTCTACCTAATCTTTGCATAGGGTTCTATTTGTCAACCTGCTGGTTCTGGTACTCGAATCACTACTCCTTCCTCCACAGACATGCCTATTGTCAAATGTGACATTTAAGGAGCGCCAGATTAGGGAGACTTGGAAGCTCCATGGGCACCCAGCCAATTCTAGCGACCGTAACCACGGTCGTGGAAAGAACAATCAGGTTAATTAATCTAAGACAACAGACAACTCTGACTGCCCTAGTATCACATGATCCTCCTCTAACGATGAAATGGTTATGGTTTGTCAAATGATGAATCATATGGGATCCTTCTCTGCAGCTATTGCTTCCTTTCTGCTAGTGGCCTCTCCCTCCCACTCTGCTCAGTCAGGTATTGTTTTTTTGGTAGTGCTTTAGTTCCTTCTAAGAATTGGATTATTAACTCTAGG
Source organism: Macadamia integrifolia (assembly GCF_013358625.1). Taxonomy (NCBI): domain Eukaryota; kingdom Viridiplantae; phylum Streptophyta; class Magnoliopsida; order Proteales; family Proteaceae; genus Macadamia; species Macadamia integrifolia. The sequence continues at coordinate 20,762,034 of NC_056563.1, read as the reverse complement.
GCTACTGATCATACAACCGGGTCGCCCACTTCTTTTTCTACAAATTTTCCATCCTCAAGTAAAACAAAGGTTCAAGTTGTTGATGGGTATCTATCTCCTATTGTAGGGATGGGTACCATTCAATGCTCATCCTCCATGTCCCTCTCTTCTGTTTTGCATATTCCTCAGTTTTCTACTAATCTATGGTCAATTGGTAGTACTACTAAGGATCTCAATTGTAAAGTCACTTTTTTCCTACTCACTGTGTGTTTCAGGACTTGGTGAAGGGGGCAACAATTGCAAGTGGTAAAATGAGTGGTGGTCTCTATTACCTGGATAGTGGATCTACACAGGCTCATCATACAACTTCAGAGATAGCCTTATCAAAGCTTCATCGTTGGCATCGTCGTTTAGGACACCCCCCCTCGGGGACTATATCTAGATTATTTCCTGCTTTAGTTAAACAGTGTAATCAGAACCAATTTACTTGTGATGCTTGCATTTTTGCAAAACAGAACTCGGAATGTTTATCCTACTCCTGATCATAGAAATACTGTTCCTTTTTCTGTGATCCATTCTGATGTTTGGGGCCCTACCTATTGCATTTCCATTTCTAGATATAGATGGTTTGTCCCACACTATGGATCTGCAATACTTTCTATTTTCCAGTTCTGAAATTCTCTTTCTTGTTCCCCAATCCATCCCTGATTCAAGGGCTTTCAACCACCTGATCATCTCCATCGTTTGGTCGAGTGTTAGGCCCGATCTGAAGGTGGTAAGATCTTAGTTTGGGCCCCATAAGACCACTGGTTGGTCAGCTACACAAATCACCCATAGTTCTGCCCGATTGGATATTTTGACCAAATCTGTTCTATTTTCTGAGATTAATAAATAGGTCTGGTTTGTTTCTGATTTGTATGATGATTGTTCATGTTTTATCATCTGTTCTAACCCTATTTCAGCTTTTGAGTTTCCCTTTACAGTTGGTTATATTCTGATTACAGAAACCCCAATTATTGGAATCGATAGCCTTGATTTTTCCAGATTTGTTTCCTTCTAGTATTCTTATCTGAACTATGCTATTGGTGCCTTGATTTTGGAATGTTCTCTAAGAGTATCCTGCAGCATTGGGATTAGGCTTGACTTGTCAGCCTAGTTCTACATTAATCAAACTAAGCCGAAAACTCCCAGCCAATAGCTTACCTTGGAGGTAGTCTACAACTACTATACTCAGCCTAAAATAAAGGAGAACACCTTAAAACAAAGGTGGACTCATAGAGATCTAATTCTTCCCAACTAAAACAGTTAATGAGAAATAATATATGAGATAAAAGGCTCAACTAAACTAATAAAATAAATCCTGTATTCCTAACTCCCATCCATATTTTAGGCCCATTAAAGTGGCCTATTACAATGAAATCCATTGGACCAAAAGCCAAACACATATGTAACTCAACCTAAGGCTTATTTCCACTTAAATAAGCCCACTTCTGTGTTTCATCTGCATCAGGGGGTGGTGCTATGATCCAGATCAGCTCAATCTATCATATCATATATGTAAATGTCTAAAATATACTCTTTTTCTTGACAGAATGAAAGTACCTAAACAGTAGGGTCCATCCTCTTCTAAATAATCATCACATTGAAGACTTGCACAACCAGATGTAACCAAGAAAATGTAACAAGAAACTCGATATTTTTATGAAAGGCCCTCACTAATAAAGACATATCTAGTCGAGCTTAATTCCCTTAAAAGCTCCTATGGGTGATCGTTACTTGTCTAAAAGCTACAGAGGTTCCACTCCTTTCATATGCTTACACAAAAGGTAAGAGTAACTTAAGGAACCTTGCATCTGAAACAATATACATTGACTTCTCAACTTCGCACTAGATCACTGATTCATCCTAGAAGGAAAAAGCTACACCAAAAACAACAAATGAAAAGTATACTTAATACTTCTAGCCTTCTTATAGCAAGCTACTTATAGCAAGTGAATAGAGGATTAGAAAACAAATTTTTAGATCTCTTTATTTTATGTTCTCTTTTTCTTTCTTTTTTTTTTTTTTTTTTTTTTTTTTTTTTTGGGGTGGGGGGGGGGGAGGTGGGGTGGGAGGGAGGAGAGGTAGGGGTCAATGGACAAAACAACAATTGCTCAATTGCCGAAAACTAGGTCATTCAACCTATATGTTGTGTTTCTTTTATGAACCACTAACTTTCCAGTGCTTGAAGGGTAAAGACATTATACATTTCTCTTAAGCTCAACCTCCAAATATGTGCTCATCCAGAAGTGACAATATGAAAAAGAGTGTCTGCTTTTATATTAGGGTTACTAAGCCTACACAAAATATTTTTGAGGACATAGGGCATTTGGTGTAAGTGAAGGTTATCTCCAGTTCAGTGTTTACGCTTCACACTCAAAAAGTTGAAGCTCCTTGATTAGAAGGATCAGTAACCACATGAGCCAATGAAATGAAATGAAAGGCTTTATGCTGATACTGAGACCATGAACTCGAAATCTAGAAATTCTTGAGAGATCTCTACAAGCTTTCAGCTGTATACAAGCAGTACTTTCAGCATCCCTCAAAAGGTGATGGCAAAGACAAAGAATAAATTGAACTGCATTGTGGCCTGATAGTTTCTTCCCAATAAATAAGATGGTAGCCCCGACAGATTTATCATGCAGTCTTTTCAGATGGAAACTGATTATCTTTCCTAGAATGAAACTAAGTGTTTAAATATTTTTAATTATAACCATAGAAACTTAGGCCTGCATACACTTTCACCTTTATTAGTTTCAAAACAATGGAAGTGTTAAAGCTCTAGGGGCAATTCTATCTCATCGGGCTTAGTATTCTCCCCTATTCGCTTTATTTTCTCTCTACTCATTGTAATAAGTTGGTTGGGGGTATTTCTGTCCCCTAACTTAACTCTCTTATTTTTGCACTTATACATACATATATATATATAGGTGAGGAGCAGCCTGCGGATAGAACACAATTCACTATCGCAGGCTGCCTCCCACCACACAGTTCGGTAGCCTCTCTTTCTCTCTTTTTCTTCCTCTTTCTCTCTCTCTCTCTCTCTCTTTGTTTTCTCTTGGTTTGATTAGTTAGACCTCTGGTTTGTAACATGGTATCAGAGCCTCAGTAAACAGATCAAGGGTTTCTGTAAAACCCTACTTTGATTTACTGTGTTCAGGTAAAGAGGCAGAGCAGAGGAAGGCAGCCCTAGCATGGTTGGCAGCAGTGGAATGCCACGAAGGCAAGGATGATCCTACCTGTAGATGCCCAGTCTACCAGCAGCATTGGAAGACTTATCAAGAAACATGGGCAAACAGGTGTTATTTCAATTCTCAATGGACCAGACACTGGGGATGGTTATACCGACCAAATGGGGCCCAAAAGACTGTATCTGCCAGGTCCAACCAGACTGTCAAAATACACAAATTTTAGGGTTTGGTTTGTGGGGCCCTCTTCTCTACAGTGGAATTTCTGCCTTTTTGCTTGTAAATAGAGGCAAGTTTGGGGTCCCAATTCACCTTTTACCTCTGAGAACAGAGATGCCTAAGCTAAGTAGTAAAATAATAACCTAAATTATGTCTATTGGGTTACTGAAGAGGCTCCAGCCAAGCAGGCCCTTAGGACTGTTTGGGCTGGGCTATAAATAACATAAGAAGGCTTTAGGGGGGGATTTACTCACTCAAAATCATTTCCTATTGCTAAGTACAGTAAGAAGAAGAAGGGAGAAAAGAGAAGGAGAACAAGGAAAGAGAAGGAAAGGAAGGAAGCAGAAGAAGTGAGGAGGGAATTACTTCACCTAAGGTTTTTGCTGGACCAACACCGCCTCAGGTATGTTTAATGACCCAGTACAGTAGAGATTGACGAGTTCATAGAATTGAGAAGTAGGGTTTAAGATTTTGGCTCAATTGGGGATTACCAGGGAAACCTGTGAGACGTACTACTGCCCAGTACAAGAAGCCCCAATTTCAGAGGGGATACCGGGGTCCAATTTGCAGGAAATTTATCCCTGCTAAACCCTATAACCTATGGTTCTACCAAATTAGTGGAAATTTAAGGAATTTGAGTTGAAATAAGGGCTGTTAGGTGAAATTCTACAAAATTTCTAAGGCAGTAATGCATTTCAGATTTTAATCTATGAATTCCCTCCTTGGAATCCTACTATGTGCTCACTTGGGATTGAAATATCTCTTTCATGTCTGTAGGTAGTTATACTTAATTTAAATTACGGGAAATTGATGAAGGATTGACTTAATTCTACAGAATTGTTCCACAAATTACCTGAACCCTGAAATTCTGCAAAATTGAGAATCACCATCCCTGACACCACCAATTGGACCTAAGAAAGGGGTCAGTAGGAGACTGAAACTAGGTATTCAAATCCTACATACCCAATTCGGACCACTGGAAGAGGGTTGGAACCCAACACAACCAAGGCAGTATTCGGTAGGGCACTAGCAGAATTGAATTCTGCAGTAAAAGAAGAACCAGCAGGTTCAACCGGCCAGCCGGTTTCTGCCCCACCAACCTGCCAGTTAGGGTTACAGAATGCTGGATTGGTCATTTTCATAGGACAATGGGCCCTACCTATAAATTGAGTCTATTAACATCATTTTAAATCCAAAAATTTACCCCGGTAGGAAGTAAGGACTGTACTTGGAATCATAGTGTCCAAGGTGATAAGGTAGGAGACCGAGAATACCCTACCCCAGTGTGGGGACTACAACAACAATTCCCTGATAAGTAGGCTTACCAAGAGAAGGTTAAGGATAGGGGATTCTATAACACAGGAAGTCCAGTTAGAACCCGGAACTGAGGTTTGTAGCTAAAATGGATAAACTAGAATTTCCTATTACTAATATTTTATTAAAAACATTGTAATTAGGAACCAAAACTGACGGTGAGGACGGAACCCCAATTTGGGAACCTATCGCACAGGAGTCTGAGAAACAAGGTGAGTGGGTGCCCTGAATTATTTTACAGAGTGTTTATTTTATTTTAAATTTTGCTTGTATCTCATGCATACTGTTATGTGCATAATATTATTATCTTTGTTACTAACTCAATGAAGCAGAAAGACGGAAAAAGGTAAGACAGGTAAGTCAGGGTACCATTGTGTGCCCGACATTTATTGGTATGTGGTGTGACTGGTTGATGATTGAAATTGCATCATGTAGAAATTTGCGGGTTAGGATTATCACCACCCGAGTGCTACAACCACTTGTCAGTAGGGGGTGAGGTACTGACTAATCCCAAACTGTGGCTACCTGATTAGCAATACACTTCCGGGGTACGACGAACTGTAATGAGAGACGGATAGCAGCAGGGTAAGAAGTATTGTACACTTGACTTCCTAGGGTTACTAACCTAGGGGTTAGCTGGGAGACCGAGGTTCTTTCCGAGATTGGCTGACTCCTGCCTACAACTAGCTTGTATCCTTGAAGCCAGACATTCTGGGAAAGGGGATACCACCTACGTTGCGTAGGACTATACCACTTTCGGAGACTTAGTAATGGACTAGGAAGTAGTGTAATTTAAATGAATCCATGAGCATCATATAAGGCGTGGAGCATGCATTACATCATTTGTATTGTGCTTGCATGCCCCCGCCCCCGCCCCCGCCCCCGCCCCCACCCCCTCACTGAGCATGTCGTGCTCACCCCTCTTTATTTACTCTCTTTTAGATGACGAAACCGGTATTCTGCTGACTACCGACACTGATTATGCTGCAATGGCCATGGACCTTCTGGCCAGTGTTTCAGAGACTGAGACTGACCACGAACTAGAATGTGGATGCAACGATTGTGCCTTCGGAGGCCAGCTCTTCTAAGTAATAGAATAGGCCACACAGGAATCCCTTTTGTGTATATATTCCGCTGGGCTAAACACTCCAATGTATATATTCTTACTACTAATGTAATGGGTAACACTGTAAATATTCGTTTTGCAAATAGGTTGGAAATCAACTGTAAATTGTAAAATATGTACTATCATATAGTAGACACTGGAATTATATAATATGTATAAATACTGGACTATTTATACACATGAACTGTGATGTATGTGAGTGTAGTTGTGGTGTTATGATTGTAGTCTTGATCCTGGGGAAACAGGCTGACTGGATACTGTAAGGTGTCCAATGCCACATACCTTGGCCTATTGGAGGCAGGGTGTGACAGAGTGATATCAGAGCTAAGACATGAGATGGATCATAACCCACAAGATTTTAGGGTATCCAGTGTCATAAGTGTATATATTAAAAGCTTCAAGATAAGAGCATAAAAATTTAGTAAAACATACTAGGGGACTAGCCTAGGTGTTGAAGCCGCTCACTGATAATAAAGATAAGAGCATAAAAGTAACATTAGTTGAAAAAATTAAAAACAACAAAGATAAAGGGAAAATAAATATAATGATAAATATACACACACACACACATATGTATGTGTGTGTGCATTATCTTGGTTAAATGCCAACATTCCTCAATTGAGCATGTTATGTGACTCATTTTATGCTGGGATATGTGTTGAGCTTTTGGGAATTAATTAATTATTTATCTTACAGGAATTCTCAAAATGCCAAAACATGCTCAACCTTAGCATGAGCCATAGCAGAGGAAGAGGGGTCGGTTTACCAGAACTAACCCTGATATACCAATAGAAGAGGAAGCTGAGAGTGGGACTACAGCTAGTGTAACCATACCAGCACATTATGCTGCTCCTACAGCAACACCTGTACCACCTCCCGCTCCACCAGTGACAACAGCACAGGTTATGGCAACTATTGCAACAAATATGGTGCATGGAATTCAGGAAGGATTACAACAGACCATACAACAACAGCTCTAGAGAGCAATAGTGGAGGAGATAGCTCCTACCATTCATGCCAGAGAATCCCCTGTGAACCCTGCATCAGTGGCACCACCTCCACAGGCATCACCAACTACTGCTCCCATTCCGCCATTTACATCTCGAGTTCTAGTTACTACTATGGTTCAAAATCTCTCCGAGATCTCGGTTATTTCGTGATTCAATTTTGTCGAGACGAGATTACCTACGAAATGGAATTAATACATTGTTTCGGCCGAAATTTGAAATTTTGGTATCTCGGCTGAGATTTCAGTATCGTCTCGGCGAGATACCGAAACGTTACTATGCATGCCTTATAAATACAAATTCGACTCTGTCTCGTTGGTCTTGGTGATATCTCAGTTCCATTTGCAATTTTGACCACAAATCACTCCTATTGGCCTTAAATAGCCACATCATCAAACATTTTGACTTCCAAATCACTCCTACAACAAGATCCACACATTCCAAGCTCAGGAAAGGTAAAGTTCTTTCCCCAAAACCATTTTTTTTAAATAGTACATAAATACATGTTGGATTCTTCTAGAGTTTTTATATGTTAGACACTAGAGGCCAATCTATGACCTCACGGAGTCGAAATTATTTTTTTGTACATAATTTTTTTTTCTATTTAAATATTCATTTTCTATTAACATAAATTGTTACTTTTTATGGTAAATATACTTTTGATGGAAGTCAACTATATATATGTTACTCACCATTGACTGTTCTACGACTCTATCGGAGTGAAATTTTTTTCCATCAGGTAATTATTTATTTTAATTTTTGAAAAATTAGAAAAATATATTTATAATTGAAAAATAGTTTTAAAAATAGGGAAAAATATTCTGTTTTGATTTTAAAAATAAAAGAAAAATAGGAGATTAATATTAAGTGTTTTGAAGCATACATAATGCTTGTTATGTTATGCCATATTTGATTTTGTTGTTATGTCATTAAAAATTTTTCTAAAATTGATTAAAAAATAATTTTATGTAAGAAAAAAATATAATCAGCTACCATATACTTGTAAGTTAATAATGACATTCATTTTTCTATGCATCAGCATTAGGGTGATATAAAATGGCTAACAGAGGAGGTAGCGAGGAAGGCGGGAGGAGAGGGAGAGGGAGAGGAGGTGGGAGACGTGATAGTAGTCGTGAGAGTGGAGAGATTGCATGGAGACACGGAGTGCCTATTGATGGCGATAAGAGGAAAACAGTGTGCAACTACTATCACAAGAAGTTTATGGGTGGTGGGGTCACAAGACTTAAACAACATTTGGTTGGGAACTGCTCAGATGAAACAAAATGCAGGGAAGTGCCTGATCATATTGCTAAGGCCATAGCTGCAGACATGAAGGGAGGGAATAAGAGGAAAGCGACGAAGGATAAAGCGAGGATAGAATTTGAGGAGGCACTACATGCTCCCATGCATCAGTATGATGATTATAGTGATGATAACAGTGATGACCCAGTATATGTGCCTGCTTACATACAAACTGAGCAAGAGGCTAGAAATTGGCGGCAGGTGCAAGCATTGAGCTGACAAAGTCTTCGTGAGGAGGAAAGACGTAGACAGGCTAGAGGAGGAGGTGGTTCAACTAAAGCAGGAGGTAGTGGATCTTCACAGCCTCCTTTGCCATTTAGGAGATCACAAAGTACAAAAGCACCCCACCTCCACCTCCACCTCCACCTCCAGTGGTACCACCTTATGTAACCCCGTTCTACAACAAGATCCTTGTGCGTATAGGAAAAAGGGTAGTAAGTAGCATGAGATAAAGTGGATGTGGACTAACATGAAGGCTTATGTTGGGGAGGCTATGTCTAAGTGGATGTTGTTTCATAGCATCCCAGCAAATGCCATTATAAGTCCTTCTAACCAACCGATGCTTGATGTTGTAGCTTAGGCCGGATCTAGGATAAAGAGCCCCACTGCATATGAGGTGATGAATGTTTATTTGCAGCAGGAGAAGAGAATTGAAAGCATATATCGATGAGTTAAAGGTTTTGTGGGAGAGCTATAGGGTCACCATGCCCATGAGAAAATCCATCATCAATTTATGGTTTATTGTGATGGTAAAACCAATTTCCTGAAGTTTGTTGATGCATTCAAGGAAAGAAAGGGTGCAAACTACATTTACAAGCTTTTGAAGGAGGTTGTGGAAGAAGTTGGAATACAGAATGTCGTTCAGATTGTGGCTGACAACGGAAGCAACTACAAGAAGGCCGAACAAAAGATGATGAACAACAACAGATTCCAACTCTTTTGGACTTCTTGTGCAGCACACTGCTTTGACCTGATGTTGAAGGACATGGGGAAATTGAAAATTATGAAGACTATGGTTGATAGGGCAAGGCAAGTGAGCACATTTGTCTATAATTATGGGTTTTCATTGAACCTAATGAGGGAGAAGTGGGGGGGGGGGGACTTAGTCAAGCCCGGTCTCACAATATTTGCTACCAACTATATTGCACTCCGGAGTTTTGAATCCAAGAAAGATGGCCTTCGATCTATGTTCGCATATAAGGAGCGGTTTGGTTGGAGGGAAGCAGGATCACCTGGTGGTATGGAGGCACAGGCAACCATTTCATCAGAGGAGCTTTGGACACAATTGGGTAAAGTGGTGAAAATCTTGGCACCAATTGTTATCGTGTTAAAGATGGTGGATTCTGCTTTCAAACCCACCTTGCTAAGCCTATATGTTGTTGTTGCAATGATGAAAGAACATGTCTATGCTACCAACCCACGTGAAAGCAAGATATTTGTGGAAATAATAGAAGAACATTGGGAGCGCCAGCTCAAGCATCCATTGCAAAAGGCTGGTAACCAAAGCTGAAGACATTCTCTTATGTGATATAAAAATGCATTAATGTTAATATTGACAATAATATGTTTTGTCAAATTTCAATATACTATTTAAATCCCAACTATTAGTACATCCATAGACTTGCATTGAATCCGGATCTTCTGGAAGCAGTGAAGTAGGTGGTTGCCATGTTGCAACCAAACCCCAATCTACAAGCCAAAGCCAATACCGAGGTGAGTTTTGTAGTACTATAGGAATCTAAATTTCAGTACAATGGTTGTTAACTAGGGTCCTATTTGTAAATTTGTTATAGACGAAAGAATTCAAGGATGCATTAGGCAGCTTCGAAGCTCCTGCCGCATTCGCAGGTCATACGAGTACTGATGCTGGTATGAAATCTAAATTTTAGTATGTTACTTTTATACAAGTGTCAAGTGTTTTGAAACAAAAATTATCTTTTACACTTGTAACTTGTAATGCAGCTGAATGGTGGGTGTTGTATAAGGGCTTGGCACCGGAATTGAGGAAGATGTTTTGCATCTAGTTCTGAGAGAAATTGGAGTACATTTTCACTCATCCACTCGAAAAGGCGGAACCGATTGGGTTCACAACGTCTCTCTGACTTGGTGTATGTGCACTATAATATAAGACTGAGGATGTAGCACATACGCAAGGGTATGGAGAATGATAGGGGCTAGATCGAGCTAGCTGATATTTTCTAGATTGACTCAGATGAAGAGGATCCTCTAGTAGACTGGGTGAGGGATAAAGGCGACCGTTGATGGATCATCCAGGAGGTAGGCCGAACCTATATCTAGTGCGAGAGATGGCGGTCGATGTTGATTATATGGCTACTGAGGGAAGGATACATTCACAGACCCCTCGACCATTCGAGCCTGCACCTGGTAGGGTTGATTCAGATGAAGATGATTGGTCCATTTCATCAGGTGATCGTACCCACACCCAGAAACAGACACAAACATATGTTGGTGCACTACGTAATGATGAGGATGGTGATGGTGATGACGATGATGATGGTGATGGGGGAGGGGTGATGATAGATTTGAAGGAGTTCGAGAGTAGTATGAGCAGGCCTAGCCGGGCCAGTGCGATTCACTGGGGAGAGTCAATTTGAGTATGCCACACAAGATACTGATCACGGTGCATGTCCATCAGGTGGAGGGAGAGTTCAGGTTACACTAGAGTGCCTTGTCGCCGATTCAGTGGAGATGGGCAACGAGATTGTATGGACGTTGATAGTCTATCTACTTCTATTGGTAGAATGATGGTGATGAGGGAGGGGGTGGTGATAGATTTGAAGGAGTTTGAGAGCAGTATGAGCAGGCCGAGCCAGAGCCGGTGCGATTCATTGGGGAGAGTCAATTTGAGTATGCCACACAAGATACTGATCACAATGCACATCCATCAGGTGGAGGGAGGAGTTCAAGTTCCACTAAAGGACCTCGTCGCCGATTCAGTGGATATGGACAGCGAGATTATATGGACGTTGATAGTCTATCTACTTCTATTAGCGGAATGAGTTTGAGTGGAGGGGACAGTCATCCTCATAGTGAGAGTAAAGGGAGTGGGCAATGGCATGCCCCATCATTTACTGGAGAGAGCACTTGGTCGAAGTATCATGGACCTTATGGTCAATTCACTGGGATGGGGCATACATCTGGTTCATCCATTCCTGGTAATGAGTCTACTAACTATGGCTCCCAGACCCAGTCCCATGGTGGTGGCTTTGTGGACAGTTTATTCTCATACCCAGCCAACCCGTACATGTTGCCGGAACCATCAGTTGATAGTAGCTCAATGGCAGGTTCTTCTTCTTCATACGATGGTGGTGATACATACCCTTGGATAGGTTACCTTCAGTATGTAGACTCAGTCTTTTTGGCAGCTGTGGAGGACTAAGTTTGATTCTTCTCTCAGACTATGACGTGGCATGCATTTGTGGTGCAGTCAAAGGAAAATACACGTCAACTCCATCCTATTGGGCATGGAATCCAGCCAGGCCGTCATAGTTCTTTCCAGTAGATAGTCATTATGATTATTGTTGTACTGTTGTGTAACTAATGTGCTCAATGGATGACTTTAGTTGGGGACTTGTGAATTAAGGAGTTGCACAGTATATTACTCTAGTAGTCTAAATATTAGTTAATTATAGCTGATGTATGTTTTGATCATGGCTTAGATGCATTATTTATTTGTTTTAGTATCATATTATATCTTGTTCCAGCAATGAAGCAGGTAAAATCTCCAGAACAGTTCGACGGTTACTGCCAAACAAGGGTGTAACTCTAAAACAATGTCATGTTCTAATTTTTTTGCAAATTTATGTTTTAAGCATGTTTATTAACCTTAAAACAAGCTACCCACCAAGTTCCAGGTCAAAATATGGTCGTTTGACCACTGAAACAGTCAATCGAGTCAATAAATATATACACCAACTCGCTGAGTTGGTGATTCTGAATCCACCAAAACACCGAAATGAAATGAGATTTCGAACCTTGGTTACTACTCAAACAGTTAGTAACCAATAGTTTTGAATCTCAAGCAGCTCCAGCACTGGGAACACTTACATGGCAACAAACTCCAGAAACTCCACCAATAGTTCTGGTGTGGACCAATACCAGTAAATTAATGGAGAAATTCCAAAAGTATCGGCCTCCATATTCCAGTGGTGTGACACATGATCCATTGGCTTATGCTAAATGGATTGAGAGAGTAAAGGCATTTAGAGTTCTAGACTGTACGGATGAGTAGAAGATATTGTGCGCAAGTTATCAGTTACAAAATGAAGCCCATGCATGGTGGAAGGCTATTAGGCCTATATTGTTAGCAGCGCATCCACACCCTACTTGGGAACAATTTGTGGAAGTCTTTTATGGAAACTACTTTCCCATAAGTGTCAGAGATAGGAAGGAAGAAGAGTTTATGGCACTGGTGCAAGGACCTAAATCAGTATTGGAATACCAGTAGTACTTTCCTCTGATATCAAATAATGCGGGGCCCGAAAACCCAACCTTGGATGGCTGTGGGCCCACTTAAGACTTAGGCAACTCAAGACAAATTCAGGTCTAAGATTAGGTGGGAAATAAGTAACTATATTGATGTTCAAAGGGGTGGAATGGCACTTTTGTAAATGACCAGAAATTCCTAATGTTTAAATGGGTCGGTTTAGAAGTGTGGGCACAAATGGGAATTTGATTTATTGTCCAAGGTCAGAATTGGAACTAAAGATAACTAAAGGACAAAGGTTATGGAAGGGTCTAGATTTATTTGCTAGGGGTAAACTAGGAAGGAGAGAGATTCAATGGCACGCTGTAATAAAGAGGAGAAAGAGAGGGTCATTAATATGGGAAACTAAAAGAATAAGAGAAAGATGGATCGTATGGTGAGAGGGGTAATATGGGAGTGGGACTTAAGGTAAGGGATAGAGGATAATATAGGAAGAAGGGAAGGCTAAAATTGGATTGAAGAATACAAAGGGGTTGAGTCATGATTGTGAGGTTGTCTTCAACCTCTGGACAGAAATCAGAGCCACTGGTTCTAGGGGAAAAATCTCAGCAAGCAGGGCTTCTTCTGATCTGAAATTTGGGGTAAAGCTTCGTAATCTCCAGGTCTCTTAAGGTCAGCTGAACACACGTCCAAACTCCGAGTGTTATTCGACCAAGTTGATGCTAAAACAAATCTGGCGTTAGTTGGGGTTTCAGACCTGCTGCATTTCTTGTTCCTCACCACTAGGAAGGGTTTCAGTCTAAGGGCTCAAGGGTTTGATTCGTCTAGAGCCAAGCTTCCTTCAATCCAAATCTCAGGGTCAATCTGTTGGAAATAAGGTTTCAACAAAGCTTTATTTTGGATCTGGTAATATCGCTCAGAACAAGGTATGGAAAGAAAACCAGAAGATAATAAAGTTGAAGAAAGAGAAGAAGGGGGCAGGGTGATGCAAAATTGAGGCTGAACCAGGTTGACCTTTTGGACAATCTCAACCGAGATGAACCGGATCCAATTGGATTTTTGGGATTAGTAGGATATTTTAGGATTTACTTTATGTAGGAAATAATGAGTTATTTTATTTGGGAAGATATGTAATCTTTTATTTTGGGTAGTTGTTAGTCAATTAGAGAGTTACCAATTTGAGTTTTATTTTGCTTCTAATTTCATTAGTTAGAACTTATGAAGTAATTAGGAGTTGTTAATTTAATTTTAGATTTTAATGAGGCAAGTATTAATTTCAGTTTATTATATAAAGGCATGTAACCCAAGTTATTAGAGAGATTTTGGAGAATGAATTGAATTGAATGTTTTGGTGCCGGGTATGGTGCAAGACTAGGTCATGTGACCTCCTCCCCCCCCCCCCTTTTGCTATATCTTCTTTTCTCCCCTGCAACTCTGAGTTCTCTCAAAGATTTCTTCCCTTTCTCTACCGGCCCTCCATCAAGTGGTATCAGAGCCAAAGGATCCTTCCTTCATTCTTTTTTCCTTCCCATCTTCTCCCCATCCATCTCTTCTTCCCTTCAGCATGTCTAGTTCCGCTGAGAACTGAGTTCCAAAAAAAAAAAAAAAATCCCTTCGACTCTACTGAAACGCAACCCCCTTCCACCTTCCACAATAACCTTCCCCCTGTGTGAATTCTCTCTCTTTCTTCCCCTCTGAAATCTCTCTCTTCTTTATTTCTTCTTCTTCTCTGTTCCTGCAACTTTAGCAGTCCAACAAGAGAGGCATCGATCTCCCTTGATTCTTCACCTTTCCATCTCAGATTTTAGGAACTGAGCCAATACCCAAGGGCGACCCAGGTTGCCAAATCTTAGATCCATTAATTCTCTGAACTGGGACTTCTAACCTGAGTTACAGGTATGTTCTCTGTCTACAGCCAAAAAACTTGCAGGAGTTGTGCTTGGTCTTCAGGAGAGGTGATTACCTATACTACCAGTGGGTAAACAAGGTTTATGAGTGAAGTTTTTGAAGTCCAGAATTTCAGACCCTTTTAAGCTTCAGTCGATTAAATCCCCTTCACCGCAAGTTCTTCTCTGTTGCTTGCATCACAGGTTAGAGGTTGAAGATGAACCCTCTTCCCATTTAATAATTTAACCCTCTATTCCTCTATTGCCCCTGCACTTCCACCAGCAGCAACGAAAAGAAAAAGAGAAACAGGAGAAGAGAGGAGACGAGACAAGACGAGACGAGACGAGACGAGACGAGAAGAGAGAAGCAGTGAAAAAAAAAAAGGACGAAGTCGAAGAGAAGTCGAGAAGAGGTAGAGAAAAGAGAACCTCCCCTATTCCCCTTTTACCCCTCACATCCCACCTTATTATCTTTAGTCCTATCTTTCTAAACCAGTTGTCAAGTTTCTCCCATATTTACAAGTGCGCCATTCACTAAAGGATTTCCATATATTTACCATTTTGCCCATCATTTTATTTGGACCTTTTATTTTTGTCATGGAACCTTTTGTGTTCAAATCCAGAGTGCGACTGCCAAATGGAAAACCTACTCGTTTATTGATTGATGAGAGTCAACACGACCATTTTGTCTCATGATCTGTGGTGGATATGTTGTCAAAGACCAATCAGATCATTTTTTAGTCAGAGGTGATGTATTCGTTGAATTTCCTTTTTCTCACTATTATGATGGTGCTTTCTGTGAAGGGTTTAACTCTCCTCAATGCACCATTAAATTGGGTAGAGAGTGGTTAGAACAACAGGACGGCATCATTGATCGTGACAACAATATGTGCACCCTCCAAGCTTACTACATGCATAAAAAATTTAATCTTCATGGATTGGTTGAGTAAAAAAAAATGATACCCCTAGTACAACCACAAAACGAACCAGATGCATCAACACAAGTGGAAGACTGTCCTATAGTGGAGCAGCTGAGGACAACAGAAAGTAAGAAAATTGTGAATCGAGTAATGAAGGACATCAATGCAATGTCAGTTGTTCACCATCATGAATTTGTTCTTCCCCATGATTTTCCCGACTTGAATGCACCTCCAAAGCTTCACATCAAGGATTTTGGTCGCTATGCAAACGACGAGCAATTCACCCCCATTCATGAGTTTTAATTGTTATCATTTTTTAAAACTCGTGGACTAGCTTTTCTCAACATCAGGGGAGTTGATGCAGAATTGAGGCTAAAGAGGCTAAACCGGGTTGACCTTTTGGGCAACCTCAACCGAGATGAACCAAATCCGCTTGGATTTTTGGGATTAATAGGATATTTTAGGATTTACTTTATTTAGGAAATAATGAGTTTTTTTAATTTGGGAAGAAATGTAATCTTTTATTTTGGGTAGTTGTTAGTCAATTAGGGAGTTACCAATTTTAGTTTTATTCTGTTTCTAATTTCATTACTTAGAACTTGGGAAGTAATTAGGAGTTGCTAATTTAATTTTAGATTTTAATTAGGCAAGTATTAATTTCAGTTTATTATATAAAGGCATGTAACCCAAGTTATTAGAGAGATTTTGGAGAATGAATTGAACTGAATGTTTTGGTGCCGGGTATGGTGCAAGACTAGGTCGTGTGACCTCCTCCCCCTCCCCCTCCCCCTCCCCCTTCCCCCTCCCCCTTTTGCGATATCTTCTCTTCTCCCTTGCAACTTTGAGTTCTCTTAGGGATTTCTTCCCCTTCTGTACTGGCCCTCCATCACAGATAGAGTTATCGCACAGCAGAAGGGGGGAGGGGCTTCTCGCAGAGGAGGAGAGAAAGAGAGATCACATGGAAGAAGAAGAAAGGGGGGATTGTCTCACTGGAAAACTAGGAAAGGAGAAGGGGGGAGGAAGAGATCTCAAAGAAGGAAAAGGGGGGCAGGGGGGCAGGGAGGCAGCCACGTAGGCATTTCTCAACTCAATTCATTCTTCTTCCATCAATCATCCCATAACTTGGGTTACATTCCTAATTTATAATAAAATAAAATTAAAGCTTCCTAATTTAAGTCTGAGACTAAAATAAAATTAAAATCTCCTAAAATCTAGACTAATAGAATTAGAAACAAAGGACTCAAATTGGAAACTTCTTACCTATCTAGAAACTACCTAAAAATAAAAGATTACAAATAAAATAAAATCCTAAAATATTCTAATAACCTTGGACCCAAATCAGTAACTTTGATACCAAATTGGATCTGGTTCTTAGTCCGCGTTCTAAAGCGGATTTGGGTCGATCCATCATAGCACTGCCACATCAGCCAGTATTGGAGCTCTATTGATTGCACACCGGTTCCAGACGTATGTTGAGGTAGTTCAGATTACCAAATCAATTGAAGATAAGCAGAGGGAAAACTACCAGATCCAGGCAACAAGAAAAGCAAAGACAGTGGGTTCAGGAAGACAATTTGGAAGGCCAATGAAGGGGACCACTTCTACTTTGTACTTGGGAAGACTAAAACAAGCCAAGTGTCTACTCAGCCTCGAACAGCAGCCATCACCACCCAACCTGCAACCGTAAGGTGCTATATACATCAGCAACTGGGCCATTTTACAAGGTTTTGTCCTCAAAGGAAACCAGGAGAGCCCTATGTGACCTCATCATCAGCAACAAGGAAGCCACCAATACCAGGGAAAGTGTTTTACATTGTCAGCTGAGGAAGCCGAAACTGCTCCTGGGGTTGTAACAGGTACACTATTGATCTCTATGATACCTACACATGTACTGTTTGATTCTGGTGCATCTCACTCTTTTGTGTCCTCTTGATTTGCTACAAGATTAAGGATTGAACCGAAAAATTTAACACATAAGTTGATGGTTAGTACACCTACTGGATGCATAGTGGATTTAAAAGATGTGTTTGAACCCCTACCCAATTCAAATATGTGGTCGAGATATGATAGCACATTTGATACTAATAGACATGAAGGACTTTGATGTGATACTGAGTATGGACTGGCTGTCAGCATATAGGGCTTGTGTGCTCTGTACAAAAAAGAAGATATTATTCAGACCTCGGGATGGAGAGGATTTTATATTTAAGGGGCACATGGTTCGTATGGCCAAGAAGTTACTGATCTCGGCCATGCAAGTTCAGAAATTGCTTCAGGCAGGCTGTGAAGCTTATTTAGCATGTGTCAAGGATACTACTAAGAAGACTGCAACACTGGAAGAGTTGGAAGTGGTGAAGGAATTTCCTGATGTATTCCCTGAGGATTTGTGCAATGTGCCTCCAAATAGGGAGACTGAATTCTGTATTGATTTGGTACCAGGGTAGCACCTGTATCTAAAGCAAATACAGGATGGTACCTGAAGAGTTGAAGGAATTGAAAGAGCAGTTGCAGGATTTACTGAAAAAGGGTTTCATTAAACCCAGTGTATCACCTTGGGGAGCCCCAGATCTATTTGTGAAAAAGAAAGATGGTAGTATGAGGATGTGTATAGATTATCAGGAATTGAACAAGTTGACTATCAAGATCCGACATCCTCTACCCCGCATTGATGATCTTTTTTATCAATTACAACGTGCTATTACATTATACAAGATTGATTTAAGATCTGGATATCATCAGTTGAAGATCAAGGAGAATGATATACAGAAGACAGCTTTCAGGACTAGGTATGGCCAATTATGGTTATGCCATTTGGACTAACCAATGCGCCAGTAGCTTTTATGAGATTGATGAACAGGGTATTTCATGACATGTTGGTTCAGTATGTCATTATGTTCATAGATGATATTTTGATTTATTCCAGAAGTAGAGAAGACCATGCAAATCATTTGAGGTCTGTGTTGCAGAGATTGAGGGAGAAGCAGTTGTATGACAAATTCAGTAGATGTGAATTTTGGCTATCACAGGTGAACTTCTTAGGGCATATTGTATCTGCAAGAGGTATTGAAGTGGACCCTAGAAAGGTCAACGCAGTATTGGATTGGGAGTCACCAAAGAATGCCAGTGAGATCCGAAGTTTCCTGGGTTTAGCAGGTTACTATCGGAGATTTATTGAAAATCAAACCAGTATGTCATTATGTTCATAAATGATATTTTGATTTATTCTAGAAGTAGAGATGACCATTCAAATCATTTGAGGTTTGTGTTGTAGAGATTGAGGGAGAAGCAGTTGTATGCCAAATTCAGTAAAGACTTTTGGCTATAAAAGGTGAACTTCTTAAGGCATATTGTATCTGCAAGAGGTATTGAAGTGGACCTAGAAAGGTAAGGCAGTATTAGATTGGGAGTCACCAAAGAATGTTAGTGAGATCCAAAGTTTTCTGGGTTTGGCAGGTTACTATCGGAGATTTATTGAAATTTTGCCTGGATTTCTACTCCAATGACTCAGTTGACCAGAAAATGAGTCAAATTTGCAAGGACAGAAGAGTGAGAAAAGTTTCCAGGAGTTGAAGAACTGGCTAGTAACAGCTCCGGTACTTGCTATTCCAAATGGTACCTCGAGTATGGTTGCGTACAATGATGCATCCAAACAAGGATTGGGCTGTGTGTTAATGCAAAATGGAAGAGTAGTTGCATATGCTTCCAAACAATTAAGAGATTATGAAAAGAATTACCCTACATATGATCTGGAGTTGGCAGTTGTTATTTTTGCATTGAAAATTTGGCGTCACTATCTCTATGGAGAAAAATGTGAAATCTATAGTGACCATAAAAGTCTCAAATATCTCCACCCAGAAGGAATTGAACATGAGGCAGACGAGATGGTTAGAATTGTTAAAGGATTATGATTGTACAATCCATTATCATCCAGGAAAATCCAATGTGGTGACAGATGCATTAAGTAGGAAGCATAAGACTACCACCCTTGCTGCCCTCACCATTAATCAAATGTTGATAGAAGAGGCAAGGAGATTTAACCTAGAGGTCATAACAGAAGTAGGCGTATCTGATGAGATGACACTTGCTACACTCACAATAGAACCTTCATTGTTTGAAAGGATCAAGGAAGCCCAACCTTCAGATGATGTGTTGAGAAAAACAATAAATGCTATCAATACTGGAAGGTAGAAGAATTCTGATTTTTCATTGAAGAATGGAGTTTTGTGGTTTAGGAATAGGATATGCATTCCAAAGGGAAAAGAAACTAATAGAATTGATATTGAATGAAGTTTATAGCACTCCCTATTCTTTGCATCCTGGAAGCACAACAATGTATAAGGATTTAAAGAAATTATATTAGTGGCATGATATGAAGAATGATATAGCAGAACATGTGGATAAATGTATGAACTGTCAAATGGTCAAGGCAGTGAGGTAAAGACCCCATGAGTTGCTACAGCCTTTTCCAGTACCAAAATGGAAATGGAAACATATCACTATGGATTTTGTGACTGGGCTACAAGAACCAAGAAAGGCAATGATATTGTTTGGGTGATTATTGATAAACTGACAAAGGTAGCACATTTCATCCCAATGAAGATGTCTCATTCAATGGAGAAAGTAACACAACTACATATTGAAAATATTGTGAGATACCATGGAGTACCTGTCAGCATAGTCTCTGATCGTGATTCCCGATTTACTTCTAAATTTGAGGAATGTGTGCAGAAAGCAATGGGTACTAAGCTAACTTTTAGCACAGCTTTTCATCCACAGACTGATGGTCTATCAGAAAGAACTATTCAAATCTTGGAAGATATGTTGAGGGTCTGTGGCTTAGATATGCATTACAGCTGGGATGAGCATGTGCCATTAATTGAATTTGCATACAATAACAGTTACCAAGCAACTACTGGTATGGCACCTTTCGAAGCATTGTATGAGAAGAAATGCAGAACTCCCTTTGTATTGGAATGAAGTTGGAGAAAGAAGAATTTTGGGGCCAAAATTGATACAAACTACCTATGCAAAGATAGATATGATTAGAGAAAGGATCAAGACAGCTCAATCTAGGCAAAAGAGCTATGCAGATAATAGAAGAAAACCTCTGGAGTTTGATGTGGGAGATGAGGTTATTCTAAAAATTTCACCAGTCAAAGGTGTAAGAAGTGATGTAGATCAAGCTGTCAAAAAGAGAATCAATGCTGGCCCAATTCTGGTTCAGGTCTGGTTCAGTTTCATACATCAAACCAGCCTTATTTTTCTCCAATCGGATCAGCCAACCTGCTGTTACTGTTCACGCAAGTAATGTTCATGTGAACAGTACCTTGGGGTCCAATATTGACAGTTGGTTTGGGAAAGATGCTGCCAGCACTTGTTAGGATATTAGATATTAGTGTCTATTTTTATTTCTTTACTTTCTCTTGGCAAGTAAGCTTTATAACTTAGGAAGATTTGATTCCTCTTTTAGTTAATCAATTATAATGAGAAGAGAGATTTGAGTTAAACAAAAAAAAGATGGCTTATGTTGTTATGCTGGATGAGATGCCCTAGGTGAGATGCCTAAACTTGAGGGGTGAGATGCCCATTCCCTAATTCTTCTTCCACCCTTCTCAACCCTCCACCAAATTCTCTTTCTTTTTTTATTTTCCTTTTATTTGTTTGCTTAGAACCAAACCTATTGGAGGCATGGATCGAAATCTAGAAATTTCAACATTTTGGTTTTTTTTTTTTTTTTTTTTTTTTGCCAAAACGAAATAAGGCCCGAAATAACATTTGTACAAAATTTTGGTCAAAATTTCGGTATCTCGCCCATCTCGGTACATTCCATGTGTTTAAATACTATATCTCGATCGAAATTTGGGTATTTCGATTAAAATTTCGACTCTGTCTCGCCTGTCTATGTGGTTTCGGTTCCATTTGCATATTTTTTAAGGAAAAACACTCCAACAAGCCTCTAATTAGTCACGTCATCACACATTTTGATTTCCATTGGATTCCTACAAGATCTACACATTCAAAGCTTAGGAAAGGCAAAGTTCTTTCTCCAAAACCAGGCCAAATTTCATAACAGTTCGACGGTTGCTACCAAACAAAGGTGCAGATCTAAAAATGTCATGTCACAATATTTTTGCATTTTATGTTCTAAGCATGTTTATTAACCTTAAAATAAGTTACCCACAAAGTTTCATGTCAAAATATAGCCGTTTGACCACCGAAACAATCAACCGAAACAAAACAAAAAAATACACCATTTCGGCCAAAATTTTGCTGAAACAAAACGAAATTTCAGTTTCTAAACCCATCAAAACACTGAAACGAAACAAAATTTCGAACCTTAATTGGAGGTCATCTTCCCTATTAAGCCAAATTTTGAGATCCTGCCTGGGATTATGATCACTTGTGATTCTAGTTCTACATTAAGTAGATTTGGCAAAAAGGGGAAATTAAGCCCTAGATATGTGGGACCTTTTGGGATTTTGGATCAGGTTGGCCCAATGGCTTATAGACTAGCACTACCCCCAGAGTTGGAAAGATTTCACAATGTCTTCTATGTGTCAATGCTGAAAAAGTATGTTCCAGATCCTTCACATATTTTGACTACAACATCATCATTGGACCTAGACAGTGATCTGAATTATGAAGAACCTGAAGCAATCTTTGACAGGAAAGAGCATCGGCTTCGCAATCGTATTATCTCTTATGTAAAGGTAAAATGGAAGAATCACCCAGAGCAAGAAGCATCCTGGGAACGGGAGGATGAAATGAAGGAGAAGTATCGATAAATGTTTGGACTACCAAATACGCCATACAAATTACGAGGACGAAATTTTTATGAGGGGGGAAATTGAAACACCGTACTTTGATTTAACCCCTACTCTATGTACACGTAAAGAGGCAGAGCAAAGGAAGGCAACCCTGGCATGGTTGGCAGCAGTGGAATGCTACGAAGGCAAGGAAAAGGATGATCCTACCTGTCGATGCCCAGTCTGCCAGCAGCATTGGAGGACTCACCAAAATAACATGAGCAAACAGGTATTTATTTCAATTCTCAGTAGACTAGACACAGGGGATGGTTATACAGACCAAATGGGGCCAAAACATAGTTTTTAAGGTTGTAAGGCGACGGAGGCGTTTGAGGGTCTTTCGGAGCGCCTTAGCGATAAGGCGGGCATAAAGCGTCGCCTTATCAACTAAAGCGTTCCTGTGTAATTTTTTTATAAAACCAATCTATTTGACTCAAATCCTAGTTGAATCCTATTACTCATATGTTAATAAATATTAAAGGTTCATATTCATATCAATGTAAGATATTCATCAAGAAAACAAATCAATAAAGTGAATAAACTAAGTTCATTTTTATCAATCATCAATCATCAATCATATTAACATATAATATAAATACATAATTATGAAACAAAATTATAAATATAAAGAAAAGAAGACAAAAAATATAAGTATTTATTATACTTACCTCTATGATGCCAAAATGAGTGCCTAAGCCCTAAGGTCATCCACTATATTTCTACTCCTGTCAAAGAAGAATGAAGCTCACCGTTGCCGGAACAAGCTCACCGTTGCAGGAGCAAAATGGTCGCCTGGATCAGTGGTTCTTCCTTGTTCCTTGATTCCTTCTCAAAGCCCTTTCTTAAAACCCTTGACAAAATCCAAACCCTGTTTGTGAATCCTGTTTTTGTTTTGTTTGTTTTGATTATTTTTGGTGGAGTAAAGTTGATCCCATACATCTCAAGTGTTAACAAAACCATACACCTACCAATAAAAAATCTATATTTGGAATCTTCATTAAGTAATTTTAAAATATGTTAAAAAAAAAAAAAAACCATAAGGTGCCACTTCACATAAGGCGGAGCACTGCCTTACCATCTCTAGACCGCATCAGCGCCAAGGCGTTACTAAGGCGTCACCTTACCAGCGCCTCAAAAACAATGGGCCAAAACGACTGTATTTGGTAGGTCCAACCGGACTGTCAGAATATAGAAATTTTGGGGTTTGGTTTGTGGGGCCCACTTCTCTACAATGTAATTTCTTCCTTTTTGCTTGTAAATAGAGGAATGTTTGGGGGTAGCAATTTACCTTTTACCTCTGAGAGCAGAGATGCCTAAGCTAAGTTATAAAATAATAACCTAAATTATGTCTACTGGGTTATTAAAGAGGCTCCAGCCAAACAGGGCCTTAGGACTGTTTGGGCTGGGCTATAAATAGCATAAGAAAGCTTTAGGGGGGATTTATGCACTCAAAATCGTTTCCTATTGCTAAGTACAGTAAGAAGAAGAGAGAAAAGAGAAGGAGAACAAGGAAAGAGAAGGAAAGGAAGGAGGAAGAAGAAGAAGTGAGGAGTGAATTACTTCACCTAAGGTTTTTACTGGATCAACACTGCCTCAGGTATGTTTAATGACCTAGTACAGTAGAGATTGATGAGTTCATTGAATTGAGAAGTAGGGTTTAAGATTTTGGCTCAATTGGGGATTACCAGGGAATCCTTGTGAGTTGGACTAATGCCCAGTAGAAGAAGCCCCAATTTCAGAGGGAATACTGGGGTCCAGTTTGCAGGAAATTTATCCCTGCTAAACCCTATAACCTATGGTTCTACCAAATTAGTGGAAATTTAAGGAATTTGAGTTGAAATAAGGGCTGTTAGGTGAAATTCTACAAAATTTCTAAGGCAGTAATGCATTACAGATTTTAATCTATGAATTCCCTCCTTTGAATCCTACTATGTGCTCACTTGGGATTGAAATATCTTTTTCACGTCTACAGGTAGTTATACTTAATTTAAATTATGGGAAATTGATGAAGGATTGACTTAATTCTACAGAATTGTTCCAAATATTACCTGAACCCTGAAATTCTGCAAAATTGAGTCACCATCCCAGACACCACCAATTGGACCTAAGAAAGGGGTCAGTAGGAGACTGAAACAAGGTATTCAAATCCTACATACCCAATTCAGACCACTGGAAGAGAGTTGGAACCCAACACAGCCAAGGCAGTATTCAGTAGGGCACTAGCAGAATCGAATTCTGCAGTAAAGGAAGAACCAGCAGGTTCAACCAGCCAGCCAGTTTCTGCCCCACCAACCTGCCGGTTAGGGTTACAGAATGCTGATGGATCATTTTCATAGCACAGTGGGCCCTACCTATAAGTTGGGTCTATTAACATCAATTTAACTCCAAAAATTTACCCCCGATAGGGAGTAAGGACTGTACTGGAATCACAGTGTGGGGCCCACAACAACAATTCCCTAATAAGTAGGCTTACCAAGAGAAGGTTAAGGGATAGGGGATTGTATAACAGAGGAAGTCCAATTAGAACCCGGAACTGAGGTTTGTAGCTAAAATGGATAAACTAGGATAGAATTACCTACTACAAAATATTTTATTAAAAACATTGTCATTAGGAACCAAAACTGACAGTGAGGACGGAACCCCGATTCGGGAACCTATCACACAAGAGTCTGAGAAACAAGGTGAGTGGGTGCCTCAAATTATTTTACAGAGTGTTTATGTTATTTTAAAATTTTGCTTGTTTCTCATGCATAATGCTATGTGCATAATATTATTATCCTTGTTACTGACTCTGTGAAGCAGAAAGCTGAAAAAAAGGTAAGACAGGTAAGCCAGGGTACCATTGTGTGCCCAACATTTATTGGTATTGTGGTGTGACTGGTTGATGATTTAAATTGCATCATGTAGAAATTTGTTAGTATTATCACCACCAGAGTGTTATAACCCCTTGTCAGTAGGGGGTGAGGTTCTGACTAATCCCAAACTGTGGCTACCTGATCAGCAGTACACTTTTGGAGTACGACGTACTGTACACTTGTCTGCCTGGGTTTACTAACCTAGGGGTTAGCCGGGGGACCAAGGTTCTTTCTGGGATTGGCTGACTCCTGCCTGCAACTATCTTGTATCCTTGGATCCCGACATTCTGGGAAAGGCGATACCACCTGCGTTGCGTAGCACTATACCACTTTTGCAAACTTAGTAATGGACTAGGAAGTAGTGTACTTTAAATGAATCCATGGGCATCATATAAGGTGTGGAGCATGCATTACATCATTTGTATTATGTTTGCTTGCCTGCATGCCCCCACCCCCTCACCAAGCATGTCACGCTCACCCATCTTTATTTACTCTCCTTAGATGACGAAACTGGTATTCTGCCGACTACCAGCACTGATTATGCTGCAATGGCCATGGACCTTCTAGCCAATGCTCCAGAGACTGAGACTGACCATGAACCAGAATGTGGATGCGATGATTGTGCCTTCGGAGGCCAGCACTTCTGAGTAATAGAATAGGCCACACAGGAATCCCTTTTGGGTATATATTCTGCTGGGCTAAACACTCTGATGTATATATTTTTACTAATAATGTAATGGGTAACACTATAAATATTCGTTTTGGAGATAGGTTGGAAATCAACTGTAAATTGTAAAATATGTTCTTTTATGTAGTAGACACTAGAATTATGTAATATGTATAAATACTGGATATTGTAATCATCCATGTGCAGTTGATTGGTGGCTCGATATTATAGTGCACGGCATCCCCAAGTAGCTGCGAACGTAATTGGAATATGTTCGGGTTGATACACACTAAACCTCGAAATCGTCTGAGTTTTAAAAAGCTGGAGAATTTAGTCTATATGCACTACAACATAAAGCTGAAGATGAAATATTTAGAGCTAGAGAGATCGGGGGATGAAATTGATGTCAACCATCACCCACATACTTGACGAAGAAGATCCAATTAAGGTATAGATTGAGGACAGCAAAAGGTTTTGGTGATGGATCAATTGTCTAAAGATCAACGAGAAACCACACTAGATCCGAATATAGAGGACATCATTAGAGAGATAAATAAAGATTTGCCACTTGATGATGAAACTCAAACACCATCAGATGTACAAGAGGATGACAGTAGCTCTGATGATGGTCTCATTAGGAAGACAAGGACAATTGTTGCATATAGAAGAACCCAACAAGAAAGTGATGATGATCAAACCAAAGATGGTTGTGGTGGTGGAGGACAAACAATTGTACCGATACATTTCACAGAAAATAGAGCATTTACACATGCAACCTAAGATATTGATTATGGTGCTCGCCCACAACCAAAGTCTTAGTCAGAAGGGTAAGCGTTCCCACAATCCAAGTGACAGTGATGTTCTGGTGAAAAGCATACTCAATGAGCATTAGTTCGGATCACGTTGGTGCCTTATCCAGACATGGACCCCACGTATTTCAGGTGCTTCTTCAGGCTATGGATATGGGGCTTATGCAGGACCAGTATTGGTCACTCCAGAGCAATACACTAGATTCTATGATGTAGCATTGAAGACATATCCAAAGGAGGAAGAAGAGAGTTGTCGGGTTGGGGCTATCGAAGTGCCGACTCTTGTGATGGGATGCCCAGGAGGATCTTCTTCTTCAAGTGTTCTTTTTCTCTTCCGAGATTTATCAAGTGCTCTAGTGTTGATCATCAAACCCCAGTTCTGCCAAGAATTTTCATTAATTGGTTCCCTGCTCCCTGAAGCACTTCCAGCCATAAGCTATGAAAAAAATCTGGTCGAACCTTCCTCCCTACCAAAGTGAAACTCGACCCTGGTTTGAACTGTTCCTAACCAGACAATCCTAAGATGTTGAAAATTTCTTGATTTTTGTTCTGTAGTGACCTTATAGACCAGGAACCAGAACCGATAGACCTAATCTATTTTCTTCTGTTTCTATAAATGTTTGGTCATGATTAATGATCTCTTATGGCCCTATTCCTATATCTGATTTAGTCCTTTCATCTGGTTTATATTCTGATCTCATATACCCAGTTTCTGGATTTGAAACTCTAATTTACAGATCTGTTTGCATTACTATTCTACCATGGTTATTTGGTTTTTCTTTGACTACAAAAATCCAGTAGTTCTGAGCTTGGTTGACATGTCCACCTTCGCTCTACATTAAGTGGTATCAGTGCACGGCAGAGAACAACCCATCTAGGGTTCCAACCCCTCCTGCTGATATGATGGCTGCGATGATGGAGATGTTACAGAAGTTGACAGTTGGACAAAAGGCTGTGGAAGAAAGGCTTCTGGCTATGGAAACTCATACCCAACAGGCCACTCATGGCACTCATATGCCACCTGAGCATGATGCTCCAATGCACTCTGCTGTCCCCGTTACTTTCAAGAGACCTAACCCTAACCTAAGAGCGCCACAAATGATCTCTGTAGATCCACCAACTTTTGAAGACCATATGAAGAGTTACTTTGATAATGATCATTCCACATACCACAGGCACCAAGGAGACTCACGGAAGGTCAAGCTTGAACTCAAGGAATATGATGGTAGGCATGACCCCCAAGTGTTTTATGATTGGTTAGCAGCATGGACAATTACTTTGATTACCATGACCTACCTGAGGAATGGAAGAAATTAGCTCGTGCTAAGCTAATTGAGGCTACAAGTGATTGGTGGAAGAACCATAAGCGAGAACTTGATGAACGTGGTAGAGAACCTACCACATAGGAAGAGATGAAGCAAGAATTGTCTGACAAATACTTGCCACTTAATTTCCAAGCCCGTATACAGGATCAGCTGAACTCTCTTCGTCAATAAAATATAACTATTGCAGAGTACATGAACAAATTTGATGCACTTTATTCTCATACTGATGCAGTTTGGTGTGGGAAATTTTCGGAGTAATTTAGTCAATAATTTTGTTTCCTTAATTATTAGTGTAGGGTATGGTCAAGTTTAGTAGGGAGATTGAATTTTATTTCAGTTGCTATTTAGGGTAGTTTCCAATTTATTTAGCTTCCATTTTTACATTGTTTACTTGCCTTTATATTGATGTAACCCAATGGAGATTTCTTTTTTTGGAGAATTAAAACTTGGTTGAGATTTTTGGGTGTGAAACCACGGCTGCCGATTTCCTTTTCCTCCCTCTCTGAACTTCTCTCCTCTCTTCTCTTCCATTCTTCTACTTCTTCTTTATTTCTTCTTCTTCATCTTCACTATTTTTCTAATTTGTTTTCCCATACCCTGTTCTAGACAATACCTACCAGAACCGACGGAAGCTTCACTGAAGCTTGGTCTCCAATCGAATGACCCTGAGATTTTGGTCGAAGGAAGCTTGTCCATAGGCGACTTGTCTCTTGGCTGAAATCCACTTCAAGGGGAAGATACCTTGCTACAACTGAACCCAGGACAGTATCCACCACCAGGTCTCTCTTCCAGAAATTTTGCTGATTAAGTGCTGAATCTTTGGACCTTTTTGTGGACTGGAATCAAAGGGGTTTTGAGTTGGGAACTTGATCCCTGAATTTCAGTTCGATTGATCTTCGTTGCAGAGAGATCTCTTTGTTGAACCAGGGTCTGTTTTCCGCCATTTGTTGGTTAGTATCGTGAGAAGGAAGAAGATGATTTCTTCTTTTATTCTTAAGTGACCTAATTTGTTATATTTACAATTGACCTCCTCTTTTCCTAAACTTGTGTTCTACCATTTCTGATGGAAGGCCGGTAGGGATAGGGAAGAATTCCCTGAGATGGGTCTCAGAGTCGTAGGAGAGAGGAAGAAGTCGCACTAAGAAAGAGGGGGGGAGGAGAATCGCACACTCAGCCCGCAGGCACACATCACAATATCAACTCATAATTTTATTCTTCAATCTGTCTTTCTCAATCAATTACAAGCATATAAATAGGAAATTGAAAAACTCTAACATGGAAAGAAATCCTAAAAGGAAAATAACTCAAAAGGAAAAGAAATCCTAAACCAATTCTAACTATGTCCTAGGTATGCAACTTCTCAAAAATAAACAAAATAAAAAAAACTAAAGATATTAGTTTCCAAAATAAAATAAACTACTAAAATCCTACTAGATTAAGGACTCAATATGGATTCGGTTCATCTCTCGCTGGATACCCTGATGGGTATAGATCGCTCCATGGATGCATATCTATATCAATTCCCCCGATGTTGAGAAAAACTTGTCCACGAGTTTTGTAGAACGGGAGAATCAACATCAATCGATCAGCATCCATCCCTGCCTGCATGAAATCACCATCGAAACTAAGATCAAATGATATGAAATCCACGACGCAAAGTTCATTGGTGAAGTAGTGACTCGGGAAAATAAAATCAATCGGTTCACTGAAGATATCAACCGATTTAATTTTTTTCACAAGTTGATCTACAACTCCCAGCGGTGCCATCTCATCTTCTACCACTGGCGATTCATCTTCTGGTTCGTCTACCTATTGTTCAACGGCTGAGATCACATAGTTGAAGGTAGAGTGTACTTGGGTTTTGATGTCCGCAAGCTTCTCTATGATCAATTGCATTTGTTGATGGATATCCAGTAAAAGGTCTAGATCCATCGCCTAGGTTGTCGGAATCACTATGGATGGATACTCAAAGCAAGGAGTGAATGGAAGAATGGTGAATAAGGAGGTTTAAAGATAGTGGCAGAATGGTAAATAACTCTTTTTTTTTTCTTTCAGGAATGGCAGAATTGTAATTACTGGAAATCACAAAGGATGTCACGTGTGGGTACAGGGGTATACTTAAAAGTGAAAAAAAAAAAAAGACAAAAGGGATAACGAAAAAAATGAGGGGTATTACTAGAAGTGAAGTGTAAGAGGACAATTAGGAATAAGTGGAGAATAAAAAAGGCAAGACTGGAAATTCAGGAAAATATTAGGGGAAAATAAATAAAATAAGAATCATGGGTGAGAAGGACTTATCGAGGGAGACCCTTTTCTTTCTTCTTTGTTGGTAGGAGCAGCAACAGAATAGGAGTCGCTAGAGGCTGGAACAGGTTGGTCTCAGTCTCTCTCTCTTCTCGTCTGCCCTTCTTCCTCTTCTTCTACTATGTCTTCTTCATTCTTTTTTTTTTCTTTCTTATATTCTTTTGTGCTGTTGTTTCCTTTTTTTTTGTCTTCTCTTCTTCTTCTCGTCACTCCTCTCCTCTTCTTGTTCTTCTGTTCTTTCTTCTTCTCGTCTTCTCTCTCTTCTTTTTTTTTTTTCCTGTTCTCAGTCACGGCAGGAACCTAAATTGAGAATGAGAAGATAAGAATAGAGATGGAGGGGAAGGGATGGGGATCCTTCGGCTTTGATACCAATTGATGGAAGGCTAGTAGGGATAGGGAAGAATTCCCTGAGATGGGACTCAAAGTCGCAGGGGAGAGGAAGAAGTCGCATTAAGAAAGAGCCGAAGGAGAATCGCACACTCAGCCCATAGGCACACACCATAATATCAACTCAGCCCATAGGCACACACCATAACTTCTTCCTTCAACCTGTCTTTCTCAATCAATTACAAGCATATAAATAGGAAATTGAAAAACTCTAACATGGAAAGAAATCCTAAAAGGAAACTAAGTCAAAAGGAAAAGAAATCTTAAACCAACTCTAACTATGTCCTACGTATACAACTTCTCAAAAATAAACAGAATAAAATAAACTAAAGATATTAGTTTCCTAAATAAAATAAACTACTAAAATCCTACTAGACTAAGGACTCAATATGGATCCGGTTCATCTCTCGCTAGATACCCAGATGGGTATGGATCGCTCCATGGGTGCATATCTACATCAATTTCCTTAACTCCTTTACTAAATCCATAATACCCCTCCTTTTCTAACTTCCTATTCCACTTTGTCCCCATCACCTATTATTTTACATAGGATGTGCATGAATGTTTCTGAAATTACAAGATTGCCACTCAACAATTAAATTGAGATATTTTGTCATTATTGTGGGCCCCAAGCGATCCGATTCCAGCTTTTTGGAACCCGGATCCGCATCACGTACCAGCATTAGGGAGAATGAAAGGCAATTATTTTCTCGGTTTCGACTGGGATTGCAAGCTGAAATTAATAAGGGGATTGAGAGATTGCTTTGACAAGGCTCTTTGTGCAGAGGAACTCATAGCATCGGCCGGTAGAAAGTTTTGTTATCAAGCTAGGGAGGTTAAGAAAATTTTTCCAACCACTAAATCTAACACTTCAGCCATAGTTGTCAAGGCGTCGCCTTGGCGTTCAGGCGGTTTTCCTGGATCCTAGGCGACTATCGCCCTATTGCATTGCATGTCACTTTATATTTTTGGACTTATTTATGCCAAATATCATTTAATTTACTTAAGATATTATTCATAAATAAGCAAATACTCCTTATCTGAATCTAATAAAAATAGTTTAAAAATCAAATTCCAAAAGAATAACTCAACCCCCCAGTCCAAGAACAAAAACTGGATTTTTTGTTGTAGGGGCGATTTTCAACTTTCAAATGCTAGGGTTTTTCCCTATTTTGAAAATTTTATAGATCTTCTCATTATAAAGCATTGCTAAAAACCAAAAGTCCAGTAAAATAATATTTTGGTTTGATGTTTTTTAAGATTATTTTCATTCAGGCAATTTTAACAAAAATTACGCACTTTAAAATAAGTTTGGCCGGAAGATAACTTTGTTATAACTTAACCAAAAAACATGGCAAAAAAAAAAAAGGGAAGGAAATGAAATGTGCAGATTTGGAAACGGTTTAGAAAAGAAGTGAAGGTTTAAAATCAGTTTTGGAGGTGGAATTAGAACCAAATCAGATTTAGTCTCATTATTTCAAGCCGAATTCAGGCCAAATTTGATTTAATTCGGTTTGGTTCAATTAATTCGGCTCAGTTTCATTTTTATTTTCTCAATTCCGATTTCACTTTGACACCCTTAGCAAAAGGGTATAGTGACCGATATTGGTCAAAGCTATAGTGACCGACATCGGTCAAGATTAATGTGATTGACATCCACGGTCAAAATAGTGTACCGCAATTGAAATGGTCAAATAGTGCTACATGTTGGTTTCGCTTTAGAAAGATGAGTTCATTATCAAGAGAGGTGCTAATATGACCAAAGAATTAAAACATGTCCATAATCTCTATGAATATTGTGTTAATAACACCGTTCATAATTATTGTAAAGGGCAATTGTTGGTAACCCATTTTAGCAAATCTAGCCTATAATACTAAGGGAGTATCCGATCAGATGTCGATCTATTAACCAAATGTGTTAAGGAGCTAACCAATTAAGCTGACTAGTAATCAAGTTGACCAAGAAATGACGACCCTGTATGAAGAAGTTGATCACTCAGAAAGACCATCAAGTTGATTGAGCAGGCTGACCGAATACAGTCCGATCGACTAATCAGGTTGATCAAGTATGCTGACCGAATATGGTAACTGACGCACAAAATAAACCACAGGTAGAGTTCTTATTAGTTTGAGGGAAATGACACTTGTACAATTTCAAGTGGTTCAGACAATTATACCTAGGGTAATTTACAACGCCACCCCCTGGAGAATTCCAATATTAGAGGGACACCCCCTCTCTTTCACCCGGACCCCCTACCGTCAGTCACTGTTAAGTGAAAAATTAAAAGTACCATTATACCCTTATCATCAAAAGATATTTTTAACCCAATTCCTCTTCCCCCCTACCTATACTCACCTTCACCGTGACATCAAAAGCAGAGGTGATCGTTCAGAGCACCGAAGATCATGGCAACGGCAGCATCAGTATCAGCGACGAACGACGAAGCTCATCTTTGTCTTCTTCCTCACGGTTTTAACATCTCTTTATGACTCAAATCCTTAAGCATATTCTTTTCCAGAAAATATGAAAGATGCTCAAGTGGAATTGGATTATTAACCCAATGAATGCAAACATCATTCCTCCCAGTTTCTCTTCAGAAAACCAAAATAAGAATGGAAATATTCCAATGAATGTGAACATCATTCCCCCTGGTTTCTCTTCAGAACGGGAAAAAAAAATCTGGAAACACCAAAAACCTAACGAGAGAAGAAAAAAAAAACCCTAGAGAGAGCAGAAACAGAGGTGTGGTTGGCGCCGATTAGGGTTCTTCGGGGGTGAGAAAAGAAGCAAAAATGGGAAAAGCGGGATGTGATCTTTTCTTCAACTGATTTCTCTATTCTTCCTTTTGGTTTGGCTGAAAGTAAAGCTTGGTTCGAATGAAAGTAAAGCTGAGTATTTTTTTTCTGTTCTTCGATCTTATTTTTTTTTTTTCTTTTTCTTTCTGATCCGTCTCCATTATATGATTTTCTGGTTTTTCTCTGTTCTTCCACCTTGTTCGGCTGAAAGTAGAGATGCTTTTTAACAAATGGAAAGAGAGAGAGAGAGAGAGTTACAGTTAAAACCTCTTTCATGGTGATTAGAGCACTTGCAGCGGCCATGGTATCGAATCGAGCTTTGAAACCGAACAGAGTATTTGGAAGGAGAATTGAAACCCCCCACCGAGGGTTCAAAATCAGGATTTCAATACAAGAAACGAAGTGCAGAAGAATCGAAAAATAGATGATTTGGTCAGAGGCGACGATGGTGGGAGCACTTGGAGGGTCACGGAGGTGGAAAGTGAGATCTCCGGTGGGGGAGGAGGAGTGGTTCGGTGAGTTTGGGGAAATTCAGAAAAAAGGCCAAAAACGAAAGAGAAGAGAGAGAGAGATACTTAGAGCAAGGGTATTTTGGTATTTTAAATAAAATATTATTGCTGACATCAACATATAAGGTATATTCTTTAACCGTGACTGACGGTAGGGGGTCCGAGGCTAATTTGGTGAAAGAGAGGGGGTGTCCCTCTAATATTGGAATTCTCCAGGGGGTGGCGTTGTAAATTACCCTTTTTTTAATTCCATCTCTTGTTGTATTGCCTCTAATCCATTTTGACATCCTTGGTAATTCTCATGCCATTGATGTGTATGTTCCTTTGTGTCCGTTGCTTTTCAATAATGAATAGCAAGTTTATTGCTGCCTTTTAAAGATTCCTTTCCCATTTCCCTGTATGCTGTGTTCCCCAATCGCTCAAACATTCTGGGCACTCGCATCATTCCACTTTCCCCTAAGCACCAGTTTCTACATGTCAATGGAATATTTTGTTAAACCATTGATTCATACTTATTAGGAATCCTTCGAAAAACCCCATCCACACCCCCCCCCCCCCAAAAAAAAAGAAATAATAAATAAATAAATAAAGAAGGGGTGGTTCACAGTGGCTGGTACATCCTTCAAGGGGATGCTCTGTTCCATGCCTATAGGCTATAGCAATACATTAGTCATGCCAAATTAGGGTATTTCTGTTATTTCCTACTGCCCTTTGGAAAATTATGTCACTGGAATCAACCAACCTCAGCGCACCTTTTCCTTGGAAAATAACAGCTACAGATGACTTAGTCATGCCAATAAACTAATCACTGGTGGTGGTGCTGCTGCTGTTTTGAGCACTCTTGCTGCGTGGAAAGGAACTTGGTGCACTGCTCACTATGATTGTTTTTGGGTTAACCAGGCATGCCATCTGAATCCTCGAATAGAAATAAATTCCCAAATGCTAATCTAGCAAGCAACATTTGTATTTCTGCATTCTTGGAATAGATTATGGGTCTAGAATGCATTCTGAAATCCAATGCTTCGAACTATGTGAGTTTTTAAAATGTATTCTGAAAATGCATATCAGACACAGCCTAAAAGAAAGGATACAATCTGTCATCCAATGTTCCGTCACCCCTCCTTATTCTCTCTCCTTTCCTGTTCCTGACTGACACAGTAGTCTAACGCCTGGCTTTTTTTACCATGGCTTTGTTCAATCTTACTTGTAGACCCAGGGTCTCCATTCTAGCCCTTTCTCTCCCTCCCTATTTAGTAATGCGGTATGGTCTATTCTGTTTAAGGTAATTTAGTTACTGTCTTTCCAAAAGAAAAGAAAAGAAAAGAAAAAAAATTATATTTCTATTATAATTACTTTTTTTTTTTTTTTTAAAGACACATTTCTCCCACATTATTGTTATATTGATGTCACTAATTATTTGTGTCACAGGATTTATTGCGTTCCTACCAAAAAAAAAAAAAAAGGGTTTATTGCTTTTTCAAACATTATAAGATATTAATTCTGTCACATGCACAAATGATGTGTTGATTTTTTTTTGGTAGAAATGAAATAATGATGTGTCCATTCCATGTATGACAAAGAGGAAGACATGATGTAGATTGTTATGAATCTAATTTCAATGTCTAATTCAGTGACTACCCCGGTGTATTAGCATGCATCATGTGTATTATTTTTGGAGAAATGAACTCTACCCACTAGTGTCTCTACACCAAGACACATGCATATACGGAAAGACTACACTACCTTCCAGATGCCTTCGCATGGCCTCTCATTGGGCTATGTGTTGATGCAATAGTTTTGCAAATGGATAAACTTCTCTTACCCATTATTTTTCTCACTCCTAAAAATATGGGTCTCTATATCTTTTTTAAGGACACGCATTGGTGTGACACGTAGATTCCTTTTTACTCTCGTCCAAAAAACAAAAAATAGAGCCAGTGTGGGAACCAAGGAAGTAGGAACCTCCCTAATACTGGTAGAAAAGAAAAGAAAAAAAAGCTGTTTGGTTGCATGGCTCCAAAGGCCAAAACATATGGGCACACAAAATTATCACCAACCCCTTGAAAATGAAAAATCGCATCCATATATAAGCCCCTTAGGGGGCTGTTTGGGGAAAAAAAAAATCCTTCTCTTACATCCTCAATCCTAATTTCTTCTCTCCTCTACTTCCAGTCTACCACTTGGTAAATAAATTGGTGAAAGAAAATTTAAGAAAAAAGAGATCCAAAAAACGCAAAGAAACTGACCCATTGATTCGTCCGTTCAATAGGTAATAGGTATCCTCCTTAATTTCCCAACTCTCGCTCTCTTCCCCATCTCTATCTCGCTTCAGTTTTCAGTTCAATTTCTTCTTTAATACAGAATTCAATCTCGGAATCGGTCTCTTTCTTCTATCGCTGACTTTCAGTTTGTTTTGTATTTGTGTGATCATCTCTAATAGAGTAGGACTATCTAAACCTGGCCATAATTATCGATCTATCTATGCTTTGAATTCGGGGGGTGGGGAAGGCATGTCTGGAATCTTCAGATGGAAGAAGGTCGCAAGGGAAACTGCGACGAGAACTGTCCGATTAACAGCGCTATCGGAGACTCAGTCCAACTACCGCTTCTCTCAGAAATCGCCCATCTCGACTCGGTTCAACTACCTCCACGTCGGTTCCTACCATCGCAGGGAGTCTCTCATAGGCTTTCAGGAGCGCCACAAATGGGAGGGCAGTTCCGATGACTCCCAGACTCGCAAGATTCGAGCTGAGGCCAATTGCCCACGCTGCTCCAAGAAGATGGATCTACTCTTCTCCAATCGCCACCCCACCGCCTCTCCCATAGCTGCTGGCGACAAGGGTGGCTACCAGGCCGTCAATCTCTGCCGCAATTGCAAGGCCGCATACTACTTCCGCCCCCACAAGATGGCTCCCCTGCAGGGCAGCTTCATTGAGATTGGCAGGGTCAGGGGTGGAGCACCAAAGGATTCCGACAGGAAACCCGGCGAGAGTGGCAGTGAGGGTGACGGAAGCACCGCAAGTGGTGGTGGTGGTCCAGGCGAGGAGTTTGGGAACCGGCTTCGGGTGTCGTTCTGGGAAACGTTGAGGTCATACGGTGGTGACCCACCTGAGAGTTGGCCACCTCCACCAACACCACCTGGGGATAACGGGAATGGGCTGGCGGTGCACACGCCTCCAGGCCCACCTTTTGCTCCTGGCGTCAATGTCATACGGGCTGCCGGTCCTGGCGTTCCAGGCGGCGGTAGTGGGGAGAAGAGTGGATGGGGTGGATCTAATTTGGGAAAGGATTTGCCCACGCCTAAGGACATCTGCAAGGGCCTCGATAAATTTGTTATTGGTCAGGAACGAGCCAAAAAGGTGCATAATTTGTGATGCTTAACACCTCCACTGATTCATGCATGTTCAGTCTTTGTTCTTCTAGATGATATATAAGTATAATTTGTCAACTTAAAGACATTTTAGAGAAAGAAAACAGGAAAATGATTTCTTTTCATCTTTTTTTTTTTTTCCTTTGTATGATGCTTTGTGATTTTATTTGATGTTCAGCTCCAAGTGGTAATGCATATATGCATTTGAATTCATTTCCACGTTTTGGAGGGTATGTAAGAGGATAGTTCCCCTACTCTCTCACCCCCCAACACACACACACACAGTTTTTTTAATCTTTAATGAGTTGGTATGTGCATTTGAATGCGTCATATCATTCATTGATTAATTATATGCTTCTTCCTACATTGTCTGGGGTATAGCTCTGCACTCATAATTAGGATTTAAAAACAAAGTGCACATTTTTTCTCAGGTGCATTTATTGCTTTTCTATGCTCGGCTTTTTCTCTGTTATGTTGCTGTTGATGTCTATATGATCTATGATGTAAAAGCAGATATATTGAATGATAATGTAGTTATGTAATTTTATATTTTTGACCAGTTACTGAGGAGAAAAAGTGGGGGCAGGGGGAGGGGGTATTATGGATTTGGCTGCCTTTGGGATTTTTATCACACTTTCAAGCTTTCTTTCATGTTGCAGGTGCTCTCAGTAGCTGTGTATAATCACTACAAAAGGATATACCATGCCTCTTTGCAGAAAGGGTTAGTTTTTTTGCAGGCTTTTCAACTTGGTTTGTGGTTCAGTCGATATGAATCTTTGACTCATGCTGATAGACCCCAGTTTGTCCCTTGAGTTTCAATGAATTCTAAAGCAGTTAGAGTGCTTCTGGAAGTAAGTTGGTTATTGTTGTGCATCACTTGATAAAATGAATTTCTTGATTCAAATTTCCAGGTCTGGAGGGGAAGCAGAGAACCCTGAAACTGAAAACGATGATGATTCAGTGGAACTAGAGAAAAGCAATGTCCTCTTGATGGGTCCAACGGGCTCAGGTATGATCAGTGCTTGTGAATCCTGATGAACACTATCTACCATGCAGTAAATTAGCTCGAGTAGCTTTGATGATATCTACCACTTTCTTGCTGTTAGCATGATAACAAGCTGACAGGTTTAGATATTGCTATTCTGATTACATATTTCTAAGGACAGGAAAGACATTACTAGCAAAAACACTGGCTCGTTTTGTGAATGTGCCCTTTGTTATTGCTGATGCGACAACATTGACGCAGGCAAGTTGAATTCTTATCTTTTCACTGCACTGCATTTGTTGACGATGTCTGATTCCATCTTTAGCTGTCAGCATTTTGAGGTTGAAGAACTACTTCTCAGCCTTAACTACTTTTGTAGACTTGTTGTGTACTGACAATATCTCATTGCAGTTTGCTTGTTAGCCAAGCCCTTGTGGATAACATTTCTTTCCTGTGAAAGTTAATGTAGTACCATTAAACTTTTATTGATAAAGGAATTGTATTCATCTTTCTGAGTAAATTTAGAAACTCCAGTTGTAGGTAACCACAGTCTGTTATGGACTTATGGTCACTACTATTAATGCTGCACAAATTGGCTTCCAAGGAGTGCTCCACTACTGTAGTTAGATGCTAAATGTGATCATATTTATATATTGAAAATCTTTTTTTCCTTGCAAGGGTAAAAACTGAAACAATTGATCAATTTTTTGTTCAGGCAGGTTATGTTGGAGAGGATGTGGAGTCAATATTGTATAAGTTACTCACGGTATGGTTCACAATTGCTGCATGTAGTTTTACACACAGCTTCTTTGTCACATGCTGATTCATGTACTTAAAATGGTTGCATATTTGAAACTATAGTTGATCCTGGAGCACAGGTGCTCAGAAAACGGTTAATTGTTGCTTTAGTGTTTCTGGAAAGTTAACACGTGTCTTTTCTGTTTTTCAGCCTTTGGCTGATTACCTATTAACGGACTTTTGCCACTATCCTAGTTTTATTTAAATTACATTTAGCTTGTCTACTCTTCTCTTGAAAAAGCAGAGTGGATTTATTGTTTCTGGTACACTTAGATGCCCTTTGTGTGTGCTTTCAATAATTTTCTTTAATATTTGCAGAGAAATGAACCAGAAAAAAGTTTCAATTTGAACTTTTGGGTTTTTCTTCTTTTGCAATCATAATTATTCAATTCATAAGTATATGGATTGTCCTTTA
This sequence comes from Macadamia integrifolia, assembly GCF_013358625.1. Classification (NCBI taxonomy): domain Eukaryota; kingdom Viridiplantae; phylum Streptophyta; class Magnoliopsida; order Proteales; family Proteaceae; genus Macadamia; species Macadamia integrifolia. The sequence continues at coordinate 20,722,581 of NC_056563.1, read as the reverse complement.
GTGACTGGTACATTCTAGCATTTAAAGGGTGGTTTTGTCTTAAGAACTTTGGGATATAAATCATGGACACTTGGCTCTTCATGAGCCCCTATACAGCTCTACTCAACTCAGTTCAACTGAGCCTTTTCCCAACTGAAAATTGAGACACATGGGTGTTTGAGAGAATTAGCAATCCTGAAGATAATTTCAATGTCATAATATTCTTTGGGAGAGAATTTGGTGAAAGATATTGGGAGTTCTATGGGAGCACCTTCTGCTACTAGTCATGCTAGAGAATCCTTGACTGTAGTCCTTAAGTTTAACATCTTCTCCTTTGCATGCAACTAACTATATTTTTGACATAATTTTAATGTCAAGGGAATTTGTGAGCTTTTTCACTTGCCTAAACTGTGGGGCCTAACCTTATGAGCATTCCCTCTTTAGTTAATAGATACATATAGTAAATAATCATAAGAAGAGAAGGTCTCTTTGTTTTGTTGTCTGAGGATGAAAGATGCCTTCCGTGTGTTTTGCTTGGTCTACTAGGGACAGCTTAACCTTTTTTGGAGTTAACTGAGACGAAGGAAAGGCCCTTTTTATATTATCTGGATTTTTCTTTGGTTTTTTTTTTCTCCCCCCCTGTTAACAGGAAGAATGGGTGAATGTTTGTGTATCTTTAACTGATCACACAAGTCCCTTATTTATAATATAAAATCATGATAGAATCATGATAGGAGTCATGATAGAAATACAAAACAGAAAATATAAAGTATTTACAAATATACCCTCTATCCAACCGCCCCACTCTAATTAGGGTTGGTGGAGGGGGGAAAGCCCCAATGTGCCCCTGCGGCACACTAATCCTTATTCTACTCAAGTGGTGCATAGATGTCACACATGTCCAACTTGACTAAACTAGGATGAAACAGCTTTCCAACCAGCTCTTTAGTGGATACATCAGCTAATTAATGTAGGAATGGATTTGACAACCAAACCAGACCCAAGATTGCAGGAAAGTTAAACCAAAGAACAACCAATAACCACCCAATTGTAGACAGCAACAACAGTCCAACTTAAACCAGTCAACAGTCCTTGAAAAACCAGAATTATCAGATCCAGAATCTAGAATTTCAGGTAGCAGAGTTTGCACCAACAAATAGAATTTCAGCAACAGAAATAGAGTATTTGAATAAGGTCCAATTAGAATCAAAATATCACAGGAATAGATAACCAAATCAGAACTTGATTATGATAGCAGGTCCTGAGATCTGACAGTAATTTTTGGAACTTCAGTAGAGTATTATTAAGGAACTAATAACAAATCTAATTATTGATTAGAAGGTCCAGTTCAGTGGAGAATAAAAGCAGCAGTCAACTTCAACATATTAAAAAAACAGAAATCAATTATGGGTAGAGAACACTATCGGCCAGAATTGAAGAAAACTTAGAACTAGACAAACCCCTTGTCTGATCAGCACCAAACTTGGATCGAGTCCTCCTCTGGTTGATCCTAACAACCGACCAGAATCACAAGGCCATCGGGTGGCTAGAACTCCCAACAGAATAGGTCGACAGAATAGGGAAAAACAGAGATTCAGAACCCAGAAAAATTCTGCAGAATGGTTCCGTTGCTTACCTGTTCTACTAGAGAAGATAATCCAATAAAGAAAACCAGAAAATAATAGCAACCCACTTGGACTTCTTGCCACAGAGTGTCGATTGGATCAAACACCAATCCCTATGCCTTGATCAAACACAAGGAACAGCCAGGGGTACTAGCGGCAGCAACAAGAGATTTGTTTCTTATTAGTCAAAAATCGTGGTCATAAAAGAGCCATATCCTTTATTTATAATGATGGGGAGGGTTTACAAATAATAGTAACTCAGAGTTACTAAATCTGAGTTACAAAAAACTGATTACAAGAAGTTACTAAAAACTGGAAATTGGAATCTAATGAAAATAGAAACTAGTCTTGACAGAAATTAGAAACTAACAATGACTTGAAATTAGAAACTAATTTAGGACTTCAAAATAGAAACTAAATAACTAATTAGTAACCCCATCAGCAGTCCAAATCGTGGGCTGACTTGGACCAGATCTGGGCGACCCAGTCAGCCACTTGGGTCAACCTTGGTCTTGGTTCTCTGATGCGGATCCATGTTCCAAAAGTCGGAATCGGATCGCTTAGGGCCCACTTAAACACTCAATAAAACAAAGGCAACACCCAATAACAATTGTATTGAAATAAAGCTTCAACTAAATGGTAGAATTGTAATTAAGCTGAAGTTTCCAATGAAGGTGGCAGTTTTGTAAATAAATGGAACTTAACCAAAGGAAAACCAAAAGTGACTTGAGTGGAAAAAACAAACGTATGGCCAAGGACAAACTAGGAAAAAAGAATTTAATATCAGGACAAACCAGAATAAGGATAAAAGGTAAGGGCACTTGAGGAAATAGAAAAAAAGTTAAAAATTAAAACACTCACTTTATGAGGTTGTCTTCAACCTCACGACACCCATCACAGGGGTGGGAAAAACCAGGGAATGAAAGAGGAGAGAACTCCTTCAAATCTTGTCCGATGGCCATGAAACTTCAGGCGTAGCTTCTCAATAGGAGGCTCTTTCAATCCCGCAAGATAACCCCTTGGATCTGCTGGCTGGGAGGCTGCAGTAAGAACCAGAAATAAACCAGGCGGTAGAACTTCTAGCAGTCCAGTCGCAAGCTTGTTTTCTCAACTCAGAGTAGGGCTTCTGGTCTAAGATTCAATGGCTGGAGTCGCCTATGAGAGCGATCCCTTCGCTCAAGACCTTGGCTCAAATAGGTCAGCCAAAAAGGAGCAGAACCCAGTTTCCATTGGCTGCAACCTTCGCCCAGAACAGGGTATTCCCAAACCAGAAAAGAACAGTAACTACAGTAACAATAGAGAGGAGAAGAGAAGGAAACCAGAATAATACAAGAAAGAAGAGAATGAAAAGAGAAAGAAGAGAAGAAATTGGAAAATTTTAGAGGAAGAAGAAGGGAGAATCGGCAGCCATGGTTCTCATACCAAAACTCTTAATAATTTCTATTCTTCAAACTTCAAAATTCTCAAAACTGAGTTCTTCTCTATTACATGACTAATATAAAGGAAAAATTAAACAATTAATGAAAACTACTTGAAAATGGAAACTATTCTAAAATTAGAAGCTAGCTAATTTAAAAAGAAATTGTTTCCAAAACAAAAGAAAATCAAATCAAAAGATATTTTTTTTTTCCTAAGTCCATCATGCAACTACATCAGCTCTCCCGGTGTTAAAAGAACTCGACTCCATCGAGCTAGGTCGTGCTCCCAAGATACCCTTGTAAGTTGCTCGTTGATGAGATGGCACGTATCTCGAAGCAAAAGATGGGAACATAACACCAAGAGGGAGGGTAGGCTGACGTGTCACTAGAGCAGGAGTCAGTCAACGACGTGGCATGTCTGATAATGCGTGACCTCATTAAGTACATACGACCTCCTTGATTCACCTTGATGGTGTTGCGTGCACCATCATAGAGAATGCTTGCATGTCGCTACCAAGGTAGCCCTAGAAGAATCTCGCTGTGTGCCAATGGGGTGACCAAACAGGTGACATGGTACTGTATTGGCCCAAACTGTAAGTATACTCGAACAACTGCAGTGGCCTCTTCTCGAGCTGTGGGTCCAAAACCTCGCACATGAATCTTCTTGAAAAGCTGCTTCTATGGAAGGTCGTGTGCTCGAACAAATTCAACAGATATGAAGTTTGCTTCTGCCCCAGTATCAACAACTGCATGAACATCAGTATGGTTGAAGCCGTGTAGGAGAATACCCTTCTGTCTGAAAAGAAGAGCCTTATCAACTAGTCTATTCAAAAATGATGAAAGACTAGCTGAATGAGCTTCTACATCTTCATCTTCATCAGCGACAATATCATCATCCTCGAGGGGATAAGGATATAAATGAGATTCATCTTCACTCTTCTCTGTCGGCTGCTTCTTTGCTACGTTCACAGAACGAGTCCTGTTGAGACACTTGTTGGAATAGTGACCCTTCTCGCCACAACTATGGCATATGATATTCTTCACCCCAACATTATCCTTATTGAACTCTGACCTTTTTTCTTCAACTCTGCGAGCTTCAGGCTTCTTTTCCTCCATACGTGGTGGAGGTCTATAAACTGAAGAAGTCTTGAGCACACCCTTCCAATAAATGGACTTATCTTCAGCTGTCTTGGCATAAGCTACTGCCACATCAACAGACCTGAAATCAGTGTTAGCCAACTCAAGTCGAATCTCAGTACTTAACCCACTAATATATCGCATCACCCGTTGCTGGTCTGTCTCCTGAAGTCGACACCTTGATGACAGTTTGTGGAATTCGAGGGTGTAGGAATCCACATCTTTGTTCCCTTGTTGCAAGTTAAGTAATTTATGGAACATTACCTTTTCATAATTAAGAGGAACAACTTTTTCAGTCAGGATCTGCTTCATGACCTCCCAATTAGTAACGGGTCCAAGTCTTTTGACAAACCTTACATGTAGTACATCATCCCACCATGAACATGCATACCCAATAAACTTGGTGATGATGAGTTCACACTTCTTCACGTCTGGAAGAGATTTATACGCAAAAATTCTCTCCACTTTGGTAAGCCAGTCAAGAAATTCCTCAGGTCCCTTTTCACCACTGAACTCGGGAACCTCAATTTTGATGCCATAATCTCTATCAGAAAGTTGCTGGGTAACATCCTGGGGAACAACAGGATCAAGTTGCTGCCTCTGAGGTGTGTCTTCGATCTGTAAAGTGTTGAGCCGAGGAGGTAATGTAGAGGATCCTTCTTCAGCTCGTTTGTCAGACCTGTTCATAAAGGCAGTCATCTCTTCCATAAACTTGTCAAACTTGACTTCAGTCCTCTCAAGCCTAGCATCAGTATTCTGTTGGTTCTCGGCTAACTCGCGATACAATTTGTGCAACTCAGCATTGGTGATGTGACTTGCCATGGTTAGAAATTGCAGGAAAATTCGATCTGATACCACTTGATGCGGATCCGGGTTCTAAAAGTCGGAATTCGGATCGCTTAGGGCCCACTTAAACACTCAATAAAACAAAGACAACACCCAATAACAATTGTATTGAAATAAAGCTTCAACTAAATGGTAGAATTGTAATTAAGCTGAAGTTTCCAATGAAGGTGGCAGTTTTGTAAATAAATGGAACTTAACCAAAGGAAAACCAAAAGTGACTTGAGTGGAAAAAACAAACGTATGGCCAAGGACAAACTAGGAAAAAAGAATTTAATATCAGGACAAACCAGAATAAGGATAAAAGGTAAGGGCACTTGAGGAAATAGAAAAAAAATTAAAAATTAAAACACTCACTTTATGAGGTTGTCTTCAACCTCACGACACCCATCACAGGGGTGGGAAAAACCAGGGAATGAAAGAGGAGAGAACTCCTTCAAATCTTGTCCGATGGCCATGAAACTTCAGGCGTAGCTTCTCAATAGGAGGCTCTTTCAATCCCGCAAGATAACCCCTTGGATCTGCTGGCTGGGAGGCTGCGGTAAGAACCAGAAATAAACCAGGCGGTAGAACTTCTAGCAGTCCAGTTGCAAGCTTGTTTTCTCAACTCAGAGTAGGGCTTCTGGTCTAAGATTCAATGGCTGGAGTCGCTTGAGAGGGATCCCTTCGCTCAAGACCTTGGCTCAAATAGGTCAGCCACAAAGGAGCAGAACCCAGTTTCCATTGGCTGCAACCTTCGCCCAGAACAGGGTATTCCCAAACCAGAAAAGAACAGTAACTACAGTAACAATAGAGAGGAGAAGAGAAGGAAACCAGAATAATACAAGAAAGAAGAGAATGAAAAGAGAAAGAAGAGAAGAAATTGGAAAATTTTAAAGGAAGAAAGAAGGGAGAATCGGCAGCCATGGTTCTCATACCAAAACTCTTAATAATTTCTATTCTTCAAACTTCAAAATTCTCAAAACTGAGTTCTTCTCTATTACATGACTAATATAAAGGAAAAATCAAACAATTAATGGAAACTACTTGAAAATGAAAACTATTCTAAAATTAGAAGCTAGCTAATTTAAAAAGAAATTGTTTCCAAAACAAAAGAAAATCAAATCAAAAGATTTTTTTTTCCTAAGTCCATCGTGCAACTACATCACCAAATATTAAAATAAAATGTGATTTCAGTGTGTTTAGAAAGAGCCCAGGAGAGGTTGGAAGATAGAGATCTAATAGCCACCAAGTCTCTTTGGTTGAGATCAATTATCATATCCTAATCCTCAGCATACTAGCTCTTTTCCTTTTTCTTTCTAATATAAATATTAAGGACAGATAAATAATCTGACTTCAAATTTTTCATATTTGTTTGGTCGTTCTGTTTCTAACTTCCGCCTCCATCCTTACCATTACTATTCTTTTCTTTGTAGAGTTTCTCTTCCTTTTTTTCTTCCTTTTCCCTTTCATTGGTGTTCTGCAGTTCTCTGTTTAATTTGGATACTCGTTCCTCCAATGAAAGTGCAACTACAATAAGAAACCTCTACTGCAATTAGCTATTCTTGGGGTTTGAATAAACTATTCTTGCAATGAAAATGAATAAGTTTTGCTCACATATGGAAACTGTTTCAAACCTTCAGTATCATGTGCTCATTGCTCAAAAATATATCTCAATCCCTCTCTTTTCTCTGCATCATTCACTAGTATTGGGACTCACTCCAGAATCCAGATGTTCAACTTAAGCTCAGATCTTTCTGTGTTACACTTTTTTCTTTGCTTTTTTCTCTTCTCTGATTTCCATTCTGACTTTAAGATCATTTTCACTTCCTATAATTCATCAATTGTTTTTTCCGATGGTAATATTCTTCATCAAACCTTCTTTCTCTTCAATCTTTATTTGACTATTAATTCGTTTAGAGTGATTAAAATGAAAAATCATAGCAACCATCAAGATGGTTTGATATTTCAAACAGGATAGGTCATCTCGACCTGTCAAAATCGAAATATTACATCAAAATGGGAAAAAGCTGTCATAATGATCAAAATTAAGTAATCAAGAGAAACGAGGCGATATCAAGTAAACAATAAGAATTTAGAAATGAAACTTTAGGGGATGCTTATTTAAATATAAATACACATGCACGAATGAATAGATGTCAAAAAAATAGACCAGCCAAAGTGGTAGTCTGATTTTACCCATAGTTTGCTAATATTAAGCATTCAAAGGTTGGTCAAACCGTCAAAGTTAGCAAAAAATTTGAACCAATATGACAAGTTTACGGACTTATCGCCTTCTTGAACGTTCAATACAAATAATCTTACGAACATTGAATAGCAATTTTGAGTCACTTCCCTCATTTCAACAACTCCGATTCATTTTCCCAATTTCAACTCAAACTTTGGTATATAAAGAACATGACATTTTGACAGTTTGTCGCTCAATTCAACGAAACATATTATTGTACTTTCACATTTGATTTCATTTTAAGGATTATCGAAACCGAAATATTTTCCGAATTTTAACCATTTTGATCAAAGAATTCAAGCATTTCCTTGTCTAATTTTAGTTTATGAAGACACTTTCCATTGCATTTTTGTTGACCATTTAGAAAAACAGTGTTCACCATCAAACCTGAAAAATTTTAAACCATACCTCCTGCTCACGCTCATGAAGAATCTCTTCTCCGACCAAACGTTGTTTATACACAGCCTCAATCAGAGGTGCCTCTTCTTCTCTCTTTGCCCTTTCCATATAATCCATTGTTTTGGCAAGTTTCTGAAGTTTCTTCTCCATTTCCTGCCTCTCCCTGAGTTGCTCACTCAAAGCCAATTCAATCAAAGTTTGTTTGGTCACTTTTTCCTGCAAAATGACTTGCAATTCTCAAAAACAAGGAGAAGAAAAAGAAAAGAGTACTCATTATAGCAAAAATTACATTGAAGAGAAGAAAATTTACAAAACTCCAGGACAAATAAAACTCACTCCCTCTATGACAGGCTTCTTTCCTTTCTTTTTACCACGTTTCTCTGCTTCCTGAAGTAAAGCTTGGGCTTCTTCAAGTTCTCTCTCTTCTATTTCCCTACGAATCCTTTGTTCCTCTCTTCGGGAATACTCAGTAGCAAGTCTCTTCTGTTCAGCCTCCTCGGTTATTTTCTGTAACTTTACTCGCTTTGACTCCTCCTCACGTTCCTAAACAAGAAGATTAGAAATATTCAAAAGAACAGCAATGATTCATTAATTTCTGGATAGAAAGGATACATCAAACTTCAACCTCTCTTCACAAAGAAACGAACACAATATTACCATTTCCAGCATTTGTCGTTCCTGTTCCTCCTTCCTCTTCTCAATTATCGATTTCCGGGCAAGAAGTCTCTTGTGTTCCTTATCCACAACCTCTGCCAGAGCAGGCAAAGTTTCCGCAAGTTTTGATGCTCTCTTTACTGGAGGATAAGCCATGGCCCTTGCTTTATTCAGAGACTCGGCAAGAATAGTAAGGTGATCACGAAGCGAATTAGATTCAAGGTCCTGACCCCAAAGAAAAACAAAAAAACATCAGTAAGACATCAATTCCTTTCAGTCCAGCAAAAAAAAATTTGATTGTAAAGTGTCGTATCTCTGGAGGCTACATGACATTATCCAAGTTTTAGGAGTAAAATACAAATTAAGGTACAAAATGAAAGGGTTGAAGCATGGTTTCTTGAGAGTTATAAATATTAAATAATGGTAGTTCAAGATTGGTAAATTATTATAAATGATAATTTTGTACAAATCAATGCAAAAAAATCTTGTTTTGCAAGAGGGTTCTGACTCCATTTAAACACAAATAAAGTTGTAAGCTATTTATAATGGATAAATCCAATGTGTTAAGCCATCAACCAAAACTTGTATACCACCAGACAAAGATAACAGAAACTCGAATAGAAATCCCCACTGCCAAACCTAGGACAAGACCAGACAAGGCATAGCAAATGGAATGAACTAATTAAAAAGAGAGCAACAGTATCAAAGCTTGTACTCTGTATATCACCAGACAGAGAACAGAAACTCAAATAGAACTCCCCATTAGGACAAGACCAGACTATGCATAGCAAAAGAAAAATCCCCTTTAATGTCTCTGTCCCTCAATTTAATCATAAGTTGTCTTTTGCTGACAACTTAAGTCCCTCAAGCTTATCTATCTGTTATTTAATTATTAAACTACACAGAAGATGAACCTACACAGACAGGAAGGTGGAAGGAAACTATATTGCTAAATGCCAACCCAAATGGTTGGAATATTCCAACCATCAGAGTTGACAACGAAGATGATGATTATTAAGCATACCCATCAAAACTGAGAAACTCAAAATTTTATCATCAGTCTCATATAATTATTTCTATACTACAGTGGAGGCGTTAAACCATAAACACCTGGTGCCTTTCTGAATTTTATCCAATCATGTTGGAAATTCACATGTTTGATTCTCAAATGCCAGGGCGGGGGCTCAGCAACTAAAACATGAAATTTGATCTTTAATGGAGCATATGAATTTACCAAATTACCAAATACGACAGCACCCTTCCTGTGGTCAATTTTCATGGCGACAAAGTTATATTTCACTGCATCCACAGAAACCTTCTCCACAACAGTGAAGTCAAAAAAAGTTATCATCCTGGAGAGCACTTCAGTCTTCATTGTCTCATAAACCTGGGATGCCTGGAAAAGCAGAGAGCAGACTGTCAAGTGTCATCCCAAAACACCCAAAAAATAAAACTAATATAGGGAATAGAAATAACTGAACTTACTAATTAAAATAAAGTATGGAACAGAGAACTGAAAATGACAAGCACCTGTTGTAGCAATCTCAAGGTAGCAAGCTTTTCCAGGGCAGGAACATACTGTGAAAGTTGCACTTCGGGAACAGCAGAAGCTGAAGCAAGCTTACCCCCAAGCTTGGAGATCTTTGTCAACAGAGGTTGCACTTTTGAAGCAAGATCTAAAGGAAAAAAATCATGCTCTAAAAGATGGTAAAGATCTTTCACTTCCTGAGACACACAGGTCATTACACCTTTGGAGACCTGAAATTAATAGGCATTTTAACATATTATAAAGAATAATATATATCATTCATCACATTATCAAAACAGAGAGAAAAAAAAAATAACAGCAGAAACAAACAATTATAAAATGCTAACTGGATCTCAATCTTATAATGGCATGGAAAATTTTACAAGGCCCAATAATTTAATGAATTATCTCCTCAATATTGGGAGAACCTTATGGTTCATGTTTAATGAAGGACAAAAATTATTCACCAAATTGATAGAAAGAATTAAAATTACTACATAAGCAACCAGAGGCATCGAGAACGTCCAAGTTTTCATCAGTATATGAGCAAATCCCTAATGGTGAGGTGGCCACTTATGAATGATACAGTGAAATGGCTCCTCTAATTCTACCAAAAAAAATGAATCATCTAAAACTAAAAGCCATTAGAAGTCTTCAAGAGATTCCATACAGACAAAGTACATCTAATAATAATATGATCTGAATTAGATCAATCTAAGAATAAAGGAATATGGTAGATCCATCACCATTTTTTTTTGGGTAATTTACAACGCCACCCCTTGGAGAATGCCAATATTAGAGGGACACCCCCTCTCTTTCACCAAATTGGACTCGGACCCCCTACCGTCAGTCAACGTTACATGATGCTTTGAAATGACGTTTTTGCCCTTATGAGTAAAAACTGATAAATTAGAAAATTTTCATTATCCCAAAAATACCCCTCCTTACCCTTTTATCTCTCCTTTTCTCCTTCTCTCCTTCTCTCTTTCTCTCCTTCTCTCCTCTTCTCCCTACCTGCGACCAAGGGTTCAGACGAGTTCCAGCAGAGATAGAGAGGGCAGTCGCCGAAAAATACTTCTCCTTTTGTCCCCGGCGAGTAGTGCTTCCCATCCATCGGTACGGATTTCGTCCATCAAAATGATGTGGAGTAATTTCATGTTTCTGAGTTCTTTGAATCATCATTTAATGGCAATCTTGTGACTCTGCATTCTTGATTTGGAGGTCGCTAGTAACTGAGCTTCCGATGTTTTGCGCTTTTTCATTGTCATTTCTTGCTTTTGATAGTGATGCACTCGATGTTTGCTTGCTTCAGAGTTTGTGCCTAATGGAATGGCTGGAACGATGACCTCTTCTTTTATATATTATTATTATTATTATTATTTTCAAATCTTTCTTGAGATTTATATTCTTAAATTATATTTCGCCATAAACCTGCAAAAAATAAATAATAAGCTTAGGCGAAACAGTCGTTGGGATTCATGTGGATCAAATGCTCGCAGATGTCTTTCGCCTTGGTCTGGTTCCTACCCAATTTGGGAGTGGTGAGAGGATTGGTGTTTCCAGGCATATTTATTGTTGGATTGCTCAAACATTTTTCTCAGTCATCGAATTTGCTAGAGCCAAATTCAGTAACGATATGAGCTCTGCTTGTGTCATGGCTCGTTCTATTATTTCCAATCAAATGATTAACATAATCTATTTGGACATCATAGTTGAGTTGTGAGTTAGGTTTTCCTCAATCGATTTTGGGAATAGAACCATTAAGGGCAATTTTGGTACTTCATTATTTTGAAGGGCAAAATGGAATTTAGAAAAAATATTAACTGCTGATGTCAGCATTCTTGGTATATTATGTAACGTTGACTGACGGTAGGGGGTCCGAGTCCAATTTGGTGAAAGAGAGGGGGTGTCCCTCTAATATTGGCATTCTCCAGGGGGTGGCGTTGTAAATTACCCTTATTTTAAATATTTATTTATGCTACATTCATTTGATATATAGAATTAAATGGTTTAGTTTAGTTAGTGATAGAACATAGTATCTGATGATATTTAGTTTGATTTGGTACAGACCTTGAATGACCTGATTCACATAACCAATATAAATTTTGAGGAGCTGAGTGGGTTTTAGATTGAAAAATACTCTCCCACCCACCATATCTTTTCAGGAGTTTGGTTGGATTATTAGTATTTTAAAATTATACACCTATCTTGTATCAAATTTACATCCAACCAAACAATTATGATAAATTAATTTCACTTCACTTCTGTTGCAACCAAACAACTCAAAAGGGGAAAAAAAATCGCTTCACTTCCCATTTCCCTTGCAACTAAACGTAGCCTATGGCTTTGTTTGGTTGCAAGGTGAATGCAAATCTTTTATGTAAAGAGGAATTTTTTTCCCAGGAAAAATAAATTTGGATTTTTTATTGCAAAGGAAATATATTTTACATGTAAAAAAAAAATCACTTATACACTAAAACTTCCATTTTTATTTCTCCACCAAAATAAGAAGAAAAAAGAAAACCCTACTCTCACAATCTCTCTCTCACTCTCGTTACTCTCACCCCGCTCATGACTCTCACCATGCAAGCAGGGTGAGGCGATCTCTCCCTCTCTCTCACGCGACTCTCATTCTGCTAGTGGCTTTCCTTCTCAACAAGATGCTGCATTTGGTTTGCTTGTAACTAAATTTTTGGTTCTCTTCCTTAGGAGAAGAATTTGGAATCTCTAATCCTCAGGTTTGATTTCTTCTTCACTTATGTTCATTCTTTTCTTCATTTTGTAACTAAGCCGTGTATTTTTGTAATACATTGGTATGTGAGTATTGGTCCTGCTCATCAAATGTTTGATGAAATGTTTCATAACGATTTGATTTCTGTTAGTTTAAACATCCAACCCACCTTCACTACTCTGTGATCCAAACCTTGTTCCATACCCTTGCTCCATTGTTGGATTTCCTAACAAATATTTTTGCTGTACAAATACAAGAAATAGGTTTTTATTTCGATGTGTCGCATACACCAGCTCTCCTTGGAACAAGTGGGGGCCCTCTGAATCAACGACGACATGCCTGCAGTGTAGCAACCTAGGAATTTAGAGAGTGTAATAACAGGTCAAATGTCACTAGCAATGGTGACAACTGAGAGCCCTAAATCTACAAATTAAACCAAGACCAGCCTTCTACAGGAGCCAAAACTTTGAGTCATTTTGTAACAGCTGGGCTCTATTGACCGGGCTACCCATTGCCACCATTGATCTATTGAAGATAGTTATAATCCCTGTCTGCAATAGAGTTGCAACTTGGACTGCAATTGAACCCAAAAGCCTCTCATTTCTCTCATGCCAAGTGTTCCATTGAAACAGTATGCAGGATAAGAAAATCTTTTGCCTCTTCTAGTAAATATATATATATATATATATATAACATCTTCAAATTTTTAAAATTTTACATCTATTTTACATCTAATCAAACAACTTTGGGAAATGAATTTCACTTCACTTCTATTGCAACCAAATGACTCAAAAGGGAAAAAAAAATTTCCTTCACTTCACTTCCCTTCCCTTTCCCATTTCCCATTTCCCATTTCCCATTTCCCATTTTCCTTGCACCCAAACGCAGCCTATATCATATATGGAAAAAATTTTGAGAACATTATATGATTACCCACTTTTGGGTTTCCTTCTATAAAACTATCCACCCAAGGTTTCAGATAACAAAAAGAACCAAAATCAAGGTTTAGTTTCACAAAACTACCCATTCAATGGTTCAGTTTATAAAAATATCCAAAATCCGATTTATGTTTACAAAACTACCCACTCATAGTTTAAGTTAATAAAAATACCTGATTGTATGTGAAAGATGAAGGAGAATCACTTTGATTGAATGTGAAAAACAAAGGAAAAACACTATTTTGGGTAGTTTTGTAATCCCAGATCTGATTTTGGGTACTTTTCTTAAGTAAAATGGTTTGTAAACCCAAACCTGATTTTGAGTATTTTTGTTAACTGAAGCTTTAAGTGGGTAGTATTATAAAGGAAAACCCAAAAATGTGTAAGCATGTAATTTTTTCAAAAAGTTTTCCATGATAGTATGCATTATGTCCCTCTCAAATGTGAAAACTATTGTTTATCATAGTGCCATTGATGTGACGTGGGAGATTCACCCTTCTGCCATTTGGGAAACCCTCTCCACATCATATAAATGTGATAAAGATTAAATACACATCTTGCACTGAAAAATCAGGTAAGATCAAAGCCCAGCCTGGCTCATACCCATAAAATCTCAAGCACACAGTGGCCTGGGACTAGATCCTTATATTCTATGCTATGTCAATTCAAAAGATCATCACATGTAGGATTTATTTTCCTTATTTGTCCCAATTGATTATTGATTGGGTCCTATTATGGAAACTCAATATTTGATTTGATTGCAAATTATCTTGGATTCTATTAAGAATACCCACCATATTAGTTTGGTTGCAAATAGGGAAGACTTACTCTCTAATTGATTGACCTACCTTAATGGAAGATAGGCATTGTGTTATTAAAGGAGACTAGGTCCGTCCTTGTACAGTAACGTACTAATCTCACCCATTAGAGAAGTGCATTGAGAAAATACTAAGGGGAGAAACCCACCTCCATTGAAGAAGAAAAAGGTTGCTCATTCATGCAAGGACGGCATCAATGGCTACGTCAAGCTCCGCTCGAAACAACATGCCATTGACGGTGAACGGTATGTCGTTTTCCCTCTTGTATTGAAATGGTTCATAGTGTATTGACAAGATCCTTTATTATGATTTAGGAATTATTATGTTTTAAAATTCCATTAGTGATATCAGAGCTTGGGTTTGCCAACAGGTTATGGATCATTTTAAAATTAAGATCAACCATGAAAGTATTGCTTGATTGGAATAATTTTAAATTATTTATTATTAGGTGAACGCCATTAAAGAGGTTGAAATCAACCATTAAAGATGATGTAATAATTAGTTAATGTTTTATTCATATGATATGGGTTGAGTTTGAGATGGGGATTTTCTCATCATAATGCATATTTGGTTAAATTTTCTAAATTCTTTTAATGATATAAGTATTGAACTTTTCTTCTTTTATTTAAATAGTGATGGGTTGGGTTTTATTTCTTTTTAAGTGATTTAGATATGGGTTTAAGCCTGATTTGTTTGTGATAGATTGTTCTCAGTGCAACCTAATGGGTGTCCAATCGGGATCGACCAATTACTAGCCCAATTTAACATGACACATTTATGGCCCAATCATAGCCCTTTTACTTGGTCCAACATGTTTAAAGCCCAATTAGAGATAAATGGCTAATTAGCCTCGTTAGCCTGATTAAGGACCAGTACCCGACCAATTGTTTATAAATAGGATCGTGTGTATTATATACATGAATATACATGAGGCCTAATTATTTAACAGGCCTATCACGGTGTGAGGTCCTAAAGTGGAAAAATTCGATTAGGACCAACCAAAGCTGGCCTAGCCGACCAATTGACACCCCTAAGAATCATATAGATGTGGGTCATAACTTATCGGTTCAACATATTTCAACAAAAAAAAATACTTAACTATACACAAGATACAATTGAAAAACTTGAGTCTGATACAAGTGAAAATCTTTACACTTTTATTTTCTAGAAGTTTTGTTTTCTCCAAAAAAATAAAAATAAAAATAAAAAATAAACAAATAAAAGGGGATATTTTAAAGTTTATTCCTAGCAATTCTAGATCAATTTCAATCGAGATCTCGGTTTTGAGTTTTTTAAAACTAACCTCAGTCTAGGGGTTGAAATAAGGCCGGATGGGTTGGATTTTTTTATAACTCTAGTCTTACCCTGAGCACTCTTTGCTTAGATCAAGCCCAACCAGGTCCCAATTGATCCTAATCAGGCTGAGCTAGGCCACATTGATCTTGATTTTTATCGTGGCCAGCTGCCCCCAGTCCCCCCAACGCCCACCCTCACCCCCACCCATTTCATTTGTGCTGTTACGTATATGCACTAAAAATATGAGATATCAGCAAAATCAATTTATTAAAAATAATCCTAGAGGGTTAAATTCTTAAATGTAATATGTAAAATTTCTCTTATTTAAATTGGTGAGGCCATGTGTCAATCATGCATCACACATGGACATTTAAGGGAGCCGACCAATCTAAATTGGACCGGATCTTCAGTCTGATATACTCAAGTCAGATTGGGAGTCCCCAAGAAGGGATCAACTGATTCTGATTTGAACAGATCAATTCGACCAATCCAATTCTAATTTTTGAACCATAGCTTTAGGGACTCCTCAATTGTCTCCCTTCAGCTACGAAAAGAGTAAACAACCCAACCCCAGTATAACTATGACCCTCCTCTCATCGTTGTAGCCTAATCTCCATATTTAGATTCTTCAATCTCATTTTACTTCGTTTAATAGTTTGGGCCAAGCTTTTGCCATATCTTTATGTCGAGAAAGAAAAAGATGAAACTTGAAACCTTAGACCATAGAAGGGGTCAAATTTGCGAGTGCAGATCAGGTTCTCATATGAGAATTATTCTCATCAGATTCCATATTTGTCGATTTCGGTCGTATAAAAACCTGATCCAACCTCTAAATTTGCTTCTTTCGCTTGAGCAAATTGCCCCATGAGATATATATGTAATTCTCTCAAATTGCAAAAGCAAATTGCCACCTTTAGAGATAACAAGTTCATACTCTCAACACATAACAAACCTGTTCAGAATTGTTAATAACTATTTGAGACCCACCTGCCTTACAAACATTTACAATCCTAGTACCTAAACCCAAACAGTGGAAGGCCACTATTTTTATGTCTGTAAATTTATTTACATATATTGCTAACACACAGATGTAGAACAGGTTCAAACATTGATAAGATGATTAAGTCATCATCTGATATGATTTGGAGGCTTACAAGTCCTGAATGATTGTATAGATGAGATCGATCCTTTGTTTATTCACGGCGCATCCC
Organism: Macadamia integrifolia; assembly: GCF_013358625.1. NCBI lineage: Eukaryota > Viridiplantae > Streptophyta > Magnoliopsida > Proteales > Proteaceae > Macadamia > Macadamia integrifolia. Next base: position 20,705,777 of record NC_056563.1, on the reverse strand, counting down.
TTATCGCAAACTTGCTCACAGATACCCTGTTTGTTACCAGCCGAACTGATGACATTCAAGCATTGAGGCACACATTGTCTGCCACACTCGGTGAGGGACTCGCCAACTTCAACACTAGCCATCACAACAAATGCAGAGATAAGGAACATGGCAATCACCTTGTTGTAGCCCATCTTTCTTCCTTCCTTCCTTGAGATATTATTAAGATCTTTAAACTTGGTAAGAAGAGAGATGGTTTTTATTGGAATCGATCAGTTGAAGAAGCGAGGAAGAATGCATTGCTTTGGAAGGTTATTTATAGGGATTTCTAATGGTTTTTACATCTTTATTTGGGGATCAAAAGAACCCGCCGGCCGTTTCTCAGGTTAGTGATGGAGAGAAAATCTCGGGCAATGATAGAGTTTGGATCATCTCACCAAGTAAGATTTCAATATTTATGAGGTATTAGATAACGATTTAATGGTGTATTAATAACTATATTTATAGTTCATATATTCATAGGACGGTGAGATCTCATATGAAGAAGATAGCTCCTATCCATGGGGAGCTCAAAATTGATCCTGACTCCTCAAAATAATTATATCATATTTGATACTATTTATCATATCAATATTGAATACCGACAATACTTATACGATATTGATACCAATATCTTCAACTGTACGCGGCTGAATGTATACGCAATGTAAATGTACGTGAAGGGGAGGCACGCTTTCCAAGGTAGAACCTTAACAGATAATTGAATTGGATGGTGGCTTTGCAGGGTCGAATTTTAGGTTAATTTGCTTCCCTTTTCTAGTTAATTATAGTATAAGTGATAATCTTGACACTTTTTTTTTTTTTTTTTTAAAGTAAGTTTCAGTTTTGTTTTTCTTTTTTTCTTTTTCGGAACAAGTTTCGTTTTTTTCTTTAAAAAAATTAGCATTATTGTATTTTTTTTAAGCCGTTTTTCTGCCAATTTTAGATCCCAGCTTTGAATTTTTTAAAGTAGCCTCAACCTAGGCGTGAAATGGGGCAGGGGTGGCTCGATCGGGTTTTAATGCTCATCCCTGAGTCCTCTTAGCTCAACCCAAACACAACCTGATCTGAAATCGGGCTGAGATATTTCAGCCCAAGCTCAAACCTGTTAGGCTCTTGCCAGTGCAACCTAGCCTCAATTGATCTTAATCAGGTTGGGCTGGGCAGGGTTGGCCCCGATGGAGCCTGATTTTTCCACTGATCAGGCTGACCTTGTTTTTTGTCATTTGTACCCTTATGTGTATTTAAAAAAAAATAAAAATTGAGATAACATCAACATCATGTTGTTTTATGGTTGTCCTTGTTGGCAACTCTGCCACGTGGCAGTGATGACGTGGCCAGTTTGGGTGACGTGGATCAAAATGATGACATGACAGTGTCCAGTGTCACCGATGAGATAACAGAGCAGCTTGGTATGCATGGAGTGGTTTAATACATCATTAATAGGTGATGCGGGTTTCTGGGTCAAAACTGGCAAAATTGGCATATTTACGATCGAGGGCATTTTTGGTAGTGAAAATGACATTTTTGGAAGATCGGTTTTTCATGAAAAAGATAGATTGTAATTTATCTAGTCCAGTGCATTTGATTTTGTCACATTCCGATACCGCATGAAGAAGTTATGGCATTTGTGGCATTCGAGGGCAGTTTCGGCATTGAAGATGAATTTTTTAAAGGAAGTGTTCTACATGTAACAATATAAAAAAAATACAATCTTTCCAACGGTTCTGATTTCATCACATTCCAATTCCGTATGAGAAAGATACGTCATTGGAAAAGTGTAGGGGCATTTTGGTCTTTTTACATGGATGATTCAGATGATTGAGTCTTCTGAAAAGTCGTAGAGCATCCAGTTACGATTCAAACGCACTTTGTTTCATCTCGATCGGATATCGTATGAAAAAGTTATAAGTGTTTCCGTAAAGTCGGTTCGAAAATCCAAACCGAAAATCCATCAGTTGCTCTCGGTGTTGGGTGGATTTTTCGGAATTTATTTTTGAAATTTGAAGGGCTTTTGTTTAATTTCAAGATTTTGAAGGTCTGAGTTACAAGGAGTCTTTAAGCACTGAAATATATGGAGACAGGGACTTGATTGTAATAAAGAGGAGTAAAGGGAAGTGAAATGGATGATCAAGATTTGACCACGTAGGCTTGATGCCCATCCAAAGGCTGCTGAGATTTTGGTGGGATATTGACGAGATAGATGCTTGAGCGTAAAATTTGATTGGTTAGGTGCATAATTCTTGATGAACTGGCACTACACCTTATCAAGTTATGTTATTGTGTTTCGCGCGTGTATAGAAGATATAAAGAAGATTCCAATCTTAATGATCTAATGAAATCTGATTAAAGCCATCTTGGAGGATTCGGATCCAACGGTCGATATGCATTTCTCTTTTGTGAGTGGGAGACAAGCTCCCTTAAAATCCGGAAAAGCAACCAATCATAGATCGACAACACTTCTGATGATGTCAGCGTCTACTTCATGATGACGTCATAGAGATTCAAATTTAATGGTTTGGATCTATTGTCCGTTGGTTTAATCCGACGGTTCAGATTATAAGATCTTTTATATGAGATCTACGGTCAGATTTCGCCCCTGTTGCGCGCGCCCCGGTGTAGCCTACACCACCCCTACGAAGATTCCATTTTGAGTGTTCTGGTTGGTCCAACTTCAAATGGCCATATCTCTCTCATCTTAACTCCGATTTGAGTGATTCAAGTTGGAGATTCTTCATCTCTTCGAGCTCTACACATCAGAGGAAGAAATCAGGCAGAGGGGTTGCTGAGGTGGTCGAAAAAATGAGTTGAAGCTCGTGGAAGGCTAAAGGTTTGAATGAAAGACTTCCATCCTCTTGCACTTCATCCATAGCCCCCATTAGAGGCTTAGGAAGCTGCTGGAAACCAAGGTAGCAAGTTCTATTGGTTTTTGCCAAGAAAAAAGAAAAGAAAATAGAAGAGAAGAGAAGAGAAGAGAAGAAGAGGGAAATAGAGAAGAAGTTTTTTCCTCTCTTTGTGTGTGTGTGAATGTGAATGTGAATGTCATTGTTACTCCATGAAAGTAAAGACAAAGAGAAAAGAAAGAAGAAGAAGAAGAAGAAGAACCTAGAATTTCGTTCTTGTGAGTTGCTTCAAGAAACCCAAGTGCCAACTGGGGTTGAAGCATTGGTGGCACCGAGACAACGTGATTGTGGTCCGCATCAAGTGGAGATCGATATTATTGCATCTCCGGCGATTACTCCTTGCCAAGGTAACCTCACTTTTGCCAAATTTCCATTATTATAAATCATTGTAGGCAAGATGTTTGATAAAATGCCTAAGTGATAGTTGTAGTCTATTTGGGAGAAATTTGCATGTATGAGTGCTTCACTATAGGGCATTGTTATAAGCCCAACTTTATTTTATTGGTGTTCAGTGGGTGCTGGACACAAGGGTTATGTGTTCCTTGGTAGGTACAACTACCTAAACCTATTTTCCGTGGGTGCGGCCTCTCAGATCATTCTGAGAAAACTAGGGTGAAGACCTAGCCATTGTATGTCATTGGTGGAAACTGGGAATGTGTTCCCTTGGCTGTGGGTGCAGTCATAATTAGTATTGAGTAAATGCTGAGCCCGACAGTGGGCATTACTCCGTGCATGTAGGCAACTGGCCGAAGCACGTATTTCTTGTGTTGTGGATGTGTATGCTCGTATTTGTATTGTGGATTGGAGTGCTTGGCTGCAGAATGGGTGTGTACATCTGGTAGACCTGACCACTTGGTGGTGCAGTGTGGATGTGCATACGACTGTGTATGTATGTGACAGTGATTACCGTGTGAGGTTTATGAGACAACTCTGGGCAGCAATACAGGTTATGTGAGTAAGTTTCATGCAACAGTAAGAATGGTCAGTAGTATACATAGCAGCTCTGGGCAGCATCAATAGACTGTGCTATTGAAGTGCAAATAGTGATTGCCACATCAGGGGTACAGTTGAAAAGTGAAAAAATATTTAGCACACTGATTCACCCCCCTCTCAGTGTCAATCGGGACCCAACACATCAATCATCATTAAAAATAATACTAAAGACTTAAAAATAATATGTAATACTATAGGTAGGGCCAAGCTTAGGTCCAACCTCACCTAACCCCTTGGGCTTGAAAATTCCAACTCAGGCCCTCTCCAAATGAAAAGCACAAAGAAAGCAAGAAACAATTACGAAGATTAGTTCTCGGAGGCACACACCTCTCAATCGAGATTGGGTTGACTCCTCATTTTTGAGCGAGGTATAGGTTCTTGTAAAATTTCCTACCTTTGTATAGCATAGTTGCTTAGCCACTATACCTACTACCTCTCTCTTTTTTTTTTTTTTTTTTTTTTTTTTTTTGGGTAGAAACTATGTCCACACCTTGAACACGATTTCAATACTCTCATGTGTCACTGAAGTTTTAAAGGGAGAAAAATACCAATACAAAGAAGATGTTTTAAGGTATTATTATTATTATTTTTTATGTGATAAAGAATATGTATGGAGAGCTTAAAAAGATTGGTTTTCGTTGAAAGTCCCAAAACATTGCATAAAAAGGAAGGAAATAGGGGACAACTTTCCAATTTAACCAATGAGCCTTCTAAGAACTTCTTTAATTGCCGCGGAAAAATTTCGGCTGTTGCAATCCTTACTGGTAGCTAATGAAATAAAATTTAGAAGGATGTTTTTGAAAATATTAAAAAATAGGATATTTGTGAATCCAAAGGAAAGGTGGATTATTCTATATCGCTGGTTTGCAATAGGAGTTGCAACTCCTGGGCAGCAGTCAAATTTTTTTCCTTCGTCAGTCACAAAACTTCAAAAATAATATGTGTGTAATTCCAACTTGAGGGAGAACATAGATTTTGAATTTCTTTTCAAATTTGGATAATAAAACTGCATTCGAAAAATAGGTAATTACAAGATTCCAATCTCAATGAACAAAAGCAAAGAAAGGATGGATTTTGATTGTCCTTTTGATGAGCTGATCTGACGTTGGAAGGGCATCAACAAGATACCTGCAAGATATGAATGACTAAATACTTTCAGCAGTTTTAAATCCCTAGAAATTTGAGGAGGAATCCCTTTTAGAGACGTACCAATGAAAATGGTGAACTGGTATGTGGATTAAGAACCAATTAAATAAAGAAAGAGAAAATGAATTTTAAATCTATAGACTAGGAACATACGAGATTGTTCTCACACATGAACTTGATCCAATCTCCAAAATGGTCCAAATGAATATGTTAACAATGCAATGTTTGAGAACTTTAAATCCAAACCTCTCATTTTTAAGCTCTCGAAACTTATTCTTTCAAACACAACCAACGATTTGGCTTTGGGCCATACGTTCAAGATCTTGGACGAATATATGCAATGTTTGGGAATTTTTAACCAAAACCAATACCTTTTAACCTCTCCATACTTATTCTTTCACTCAAAAGAAGTACTGTAAATCATCTTTTTGATGGAAATATTCACCCTTCCGCCATATAGGAAACCCTCTCCCACATCATATACATCTGATAAAGATTAAAGACACGCCTTGCACTGAAAAATCAGGTAAGATTAAAGCTTAGCCTGGCTCATACCCATAAAATCTCAGGCACACAGTGGCCTGGGACTAGATCCTTATATTCTATGCTATGTCAATCCAAGAGATCGTCACATTCTACAAAAGCTCCATTGCAATGGAAATAAATGGAAGCAAAGTGGAATTGAATAAGAAATAAAAAAAAGGAAACTTTTGTATCATTACGCAATTTAATTATTATTTTATTTTACAAACAAAAAATCTCTATTTAAAAATAAAAAAATAAATATTTAATTTGAAAATATAATAAAATCAATTAATTAAATTATACAATCAAGATTACAAAATTTCCATTTTCATTATTTAAACTAATTTCACTTTCTTTCTTTTTGTTTTATTTGAATCATGAAGTTAAGGGGTTCTTTATCAGAAAAAATGGTTGCAACCCAGCTGCAGACGTAAGGGAAATGAAATCTCATAGGTAGGTTAGAAAATACCCTCCCAAGTAGCAGCAGAATTTTGTGAAATCTATCAATCAAAACAAAAAGGGAAAGCAAATATAAAATCAAAAAATGAAATTAAAAGGTGAGAAGAGAAGGTTCGTGAAATCTATCGATCGATCACGAACAACATTGATAAAAGGAAGACAAAAAGAAGATTTTTAAGCAAACTTAAAAGTGTCTTGGATGACTTGGAGCTAGCCACCATGCAAGTGTCTGATACCTGTTTTTAGTGTGATCCAACAAGTGTTTGGATTAGGGTATTCGATTTCATTGGTTTGAGGTTTTTATTTTTAATTGATTTGCTCTTTCTTTTTTTTTTTTTTTTTTTTTTTGGGGGTGGGGGGGGGTGTGGTGGTGAGTGGGGAAAAAGGGAAGTAAGAGCACGGCTCAAAAGATTTAAAATTGCAGATTGATCATATGATAATTTTAGCATTAACATCAATATTTAGGATCGTTGTTGCACTATTGAATGGTAGAGATTGTGGCATAACGATTATGTTGTACTATTGCGATATGTTAGTCACTGATTCAAAACTTGGAAATAGCCTCTTTTGCGAAGCAGGGGGTAAAATTGCATACACTTGCCTATCCCAGATTCTACAGTAACCAGAACCTCATATATTGGGTTATGATGAAGTTTTCCTTCCCTTTCCTTCAATTCAATTTGTACATATTTATCATCAAACTAATGTGGTAGCCATCTTTAGATGTCACGTAATTTCATTTATTGGAGCGTCATCCCTTCCCTTTTCGTTTCTTTCCTATGCTCTTTCACACATACTCTCGTAAAGTTTCCTTCCCTTGGGAGGTAAGCCTCAATAAATGAGATTGGATTCACTACTCATATGATCACTTGGTTGTATGGATAAACATTCAACACCTGTCTCTTTTGCTTATAAAAATACCTCTCTTCATCCATAATGACAAAAATGGGACAAGTGTTGAATACTCACCCGTAAGATACAAGCAGCAGATCCATTCTCCAATAAACACTCCTTTAACCAAAAGAAAAATCCCATCATTTGCCTTTACTAGCAACCAAAAGTCGTTCACTGTTTTTATTTACAATGTTTGTAAATGATGTGCACAAATTTAAGTCACCTTCTTTCTCAATCGATAACCCCAACGCAGCTGCCATGCAGTTTCCTTTCACGCGGAACTCTGACGCAAAACACAAATCTTTCCTCGGCAGTCAGCGAGTCTTTCTCATACGTAACTTCTTTGCAATTCTTCTGCTATACTCAATTCTTTCCCAAAACCGCAAGTCTCTTTAAAAGGAAAAAAAAAAAAAATAAATAAATAAATTACCTTTACGTTTCTATCTTTTCCACTTTAGTTCCAGTCTCGTCTATATAAAACCCTTTAAATGTTCTTAGGTTTAACAACCTTTGGCCTTCCACTTCCACCACCTCCTCTCCGATCATGTCAACTGTTATCGTCTCCAAACCATCATCACCATCTAAATGGTTCTCCAACAAGAGCTTCAAGTTAAGCCTCCCTCGCCTTCGTTCTTCCAAGTCAAATGTGTCCAGCCCTCGTGCATCTCAGACTGATCAGCTTATTACCACTCCAAAAACACCCAAAAATCGATCAAGAAAAGACCAACTCCGAGAAGTATTTCGTTATTTCGACAGTGATGGTGATGGGAAAATCTCAGGTTACGAACTCAGATCCTACTTTGCATCCATTGGGGAGTACATGTCCCACGAGCAGGCTCAGAGTGTGATCAATGATCTAGACTCAGATGCTGACAATTTGATGGACTTTGAAGATTTTGTGAAGTTGATGGAACGTGATCATCAAGGTGGAGATGATGTTGATGAAGATCTCAGAAGAGCTTTTGAGATGTTTGAAGTGGAGAAAGGGTCTGGTTGCATTACTCCCAAGGGGTTGCAGACGATGTTCAGTCGTCTTGGGGACGAAAGATCCTATGAAGAGTGTGAAGTCATGATTAAGAAATTTGACCTTGATGGCAATGGTGTGCTTGATTTCCATGAATTTAACCAGATGATGGCTTAATCTTCATAATAATCTTTCCGTCTTTGGATCCCTCGTTGTGGGGTGTGTGTTGGTTTCTTTTGTTAAGCCTTTTAAGGAGGTGGAAGTTAGGTAGTAGTTCCGTGAAACATGTGGTGGCTTGTAATGAACAAAAGGTTGTCACGTGTTGTGTTTTATTTTTGGTAAGGCATGTGTTGTGTTCAAAGCATTGAAAAAGGCTAGGCATACTGTCGGTATGCTTAGATATGTGTTTGTTTATCTTCTCCTCACTTTGGAAAAGTCCCCTATGCCTCTCCCATTGCGATCTTCCTTTTGGTTGAGCTGCTAGCTCAAGGAAAACAAGCGGCATACTTAACTTCATATAATCTATTACAAGTTGTGTGTGTGTGTTTTTTTTTTTTTTTGGTGGGTGCATGGTAACGTTGTGTTAATTATGTAAATTTAACTATTTTTATCAATTTTAATGCATATATATTACTAGCGAGAAAGTTTTCTTGTACATAAAGGGTGAATTCTTCACCCACAAAACTATAGTCATAATTACATGTTCTTTCTATATGTTGGAGGTCTGAAATGCTATTTTATTGTTCACAAGGTTTCTTAATTTAAATAAGGAAGAAAGAACGCTACCTGGTCGTGTGGTCATTGTGCAAGCTCCTGGGCCAATGGGAGTGGATGCACAAATATCCAACTAGAGGGGTAGTAGAGGCATCTTTCCATGGAGCCCAGTGTCTGGGAGTAAAGGGCGTAACTGGATAGTGTTCTTTTTCCCTTTAAATAATTTAAATAATAATTAATGGGAGAGAGTTTCTTGAAAGGCAATGTGGGATGTGTGGCTCCTACACCAATACGGTGGTCAATGGGAGTGAGCGTAGAAGCATCAATAGGAGGGATTTTCGCCTTTATGAGGGGTAGGGTGGTCATTTCACCCACTCTTAGTGTTTGTGCGTGAGGGATCACATTTTCTTTTAGGCTTCTTTTTGCCATAATTAATTTATATGTATATCATTGGACATTTTGTTATTCTAAAGTTTATACATTAAATTGTTTGCAAGTAGGACATAGCTTGACATTTTGCTCATATGATTGTTTCATTATGTGTTTCAGAATTGATGATTTTAAACACAAATGTGAGTGTACATATTTGTTGCAATGTGTTTTCCTTTGGAGTCTTGTATGGATTATTGTTAATTGTATTAGAAACTTCATTATTAATAATAGTTCATTACTGGTCTCAGGACTTCAGAGATCTTTGTTGTTGTAGTTGAATATCGTGCATTAGATTCATGATAAAATATATATATATACACACTAGTAAGAATACATGTGCATTTGCACGTGGGAACAAAAATGGCTAATATTAGTTCATAGTTTTCATGTGTTCTCTTAGATTGAGAGAGAACAATCGTAGTTCAGTACTATATCGTAGATCGATCGATCTCCTTACGAATTAACAAGGAAATAAATGCCTCCCTGCAAATATGAAATTCATTGAACATTATTTTACACTTTTCTGTCACCAATGCATATACGAGATGGATTAAAAAAAAAAATTCTTGAAGAAAAAAATGAAAAGGGATTTGAGATCCTTGTAATTTGGAAACAGTAAGAATACCTTCTTTTATAAAACCAAAAGGTATCTTGATTCTTGATACAATACGGAGTGAGAGAATTTTTTTTTATAGATTCAAAAAGCCCCAAGTTTCTTAGTAAACTACAGATAATTGAATCTAAAATATGGAAGTATCTAACAACGTTAACATAAGATGCCCAACAGAATGACACGAGACCAACAAACCACTCACAACTCCATATAGAGGCAATCACAATGGTAAGTGACCTATAGATTACAGAACCAAAACCTGTATACTGGAACGTCTAGCAGAACTATATAAGAGAATGAGAAGTGAAAATTAAGTTGGAACATGCCTTTAATTTATGCAAACAATCCCAATTTAGTACTATATCTTAGATCGATTGATCTGCTCACAAATTAACAAGGAAATAATTGTCTCCCTGCAAATATAAATTTCATTGAACATTATTTTACATACCAACCCTGTAAAAATATTAATGTATCTCAGGTGGCATCATCTCTAACATTTAATGGAAGATTTCGCAAAAATGCTATCTAACTTCCCTTTTTGCCGAAGAGTCCATCAGATTCGTTTCTTTGTAATATTGTGTTATCTTCCATGTATGGGCGACATATATGAGGAAATAATTAACCATTGTTGAAATAATGGCCACAAAATGAAATTATTTTGACTGCAAATGACCACAGAGTTCGAGTCACATTCAATCCATAACTTCTGGAACCCAAGATCTTTAGCTTTACTTAAGAACCAGGTGACAGAACAAGTAGTAGCTGGATAAAGATATCCAGGGATATTTATGCATGGTACATTTCGAAATAAATACAATTAGTAAAATGGTGTTAAATATTATTTTTGCTATGTATGAGATTTGATCTGATTGGTTTCGTAACATCATCTAAAATATATAAGGGGATAAAGAACCAGCCCATCTGGCTTTCCCTACGGCCAAACACAGCTAGACGTGAAAATACATGCAGTGTCTAGCGTAAAGGGTTTGAATGGGCAGAGTTCCGTTCCCCAAAATATAATTACCATATATATGATAAAGAGTTTTAAATAGATTACACAATCGTGATGACAAAACTGTCATTTTTTCCTTTTTAAATCAATTTCACTTCACTCCCCTCCTCTTTTACTTGCAACCCAACTTAGGCTAAAAATTAGAAACTTCGTAGTCTTTCTTATCACTAACCTTCAATGGCAAAGCTATAACCATCTGGTTCCTATAAATAACATACCTTATGAATAACCTACAAAGTTAAAAAAAGAAAATAATATCATCTCTTTTTTCCTTTTAAAATAAAAAGGATTTGATTACAAAGTAAAGTAAAATTTAATAATCATATTTAAAGTGTTCTGGAATTAGTCACGCAATCATGTTAACCAATGATTACATACACACACATAAAAGTCAAACATTTCACTTTCCTTCCCTTTATTTCCCTTGCAACCAGACGGAGCATGTAGGTATAAATTTCACTGACTTTGCTAATCTACTCCTATAAATAAGTATGTGGAAAATTCATGATCAAGCTTCATAGACAAATTCATACCAAAACAGAATAAGGAAAAGAATTACAAATAATATCCATAAAAATACAGACTACTCCCTGAAGATTTAAAGCAGGAAACAAGGCTCTCAATCAACTACTCATTTGAGTTGACTGCATTCAGCATTGCTTCATTACATGATTTTTTTTGATGGGTTGAATTCCACCTTAACTCTTATAGGGATATTAAATCAACCTCAAACCCTGTACATTTCTATCTTCTTTTTCACCATTGCCTTTGGAAACCAAGAATCGGGTACTGGGAGACCAAACACAAAGGGCTTCCTTGCATGCTCAAAACTTGTTAAATTCCAATTGTTGAAGAATGTGAGTAATAGGACTCTTCAATCAATTCTTCTGGAATCCCATTTCTGGTTCACATGTCATTAGTTTTGCTTTCAATATCCGAGCTACAGATGGAGATGCGAAACTGCAGATGCATCCCTTGAATCCTCAATAATCATCCCACTAATCCACCCTCAAGTACAAGATCAATTTGGTCCTCCCATGGATGAAATAAATGTACCAACAGAAGTTGCTAAGGAGGCAAACTACCTCTACTAAGATATAACAAGAACTGATCCCAATTTGTCACTCACACAAACATATATTAGAGACCCAAATCAAGGAACAGAAGCAGAGCTATGTCTTGCCTTAAAAATTTGTGAGTTCTTTGTATACATTATGCATGGGAAAAATTCCATCCGAGCATTTGAAGGCATCTTTCAAAATAAATTCCCTATCAAGAAGGCATCTTTAGAAATAAATTCCCTATCAAGAAGGCATCTATCTACATATTCGAATTCAATCATTTATTGTTAGTATTAATAAGTGAAATTAACGATTGAGCAATAAAAAACGAAAAATTTTCTAACCGCTTTAAGTCGAAGATTCTGTAGTGATTTCAAATAGTTTTCGGAAACTCTGGTAGAAAATTAAATGATAAACCATACTGGTTAATGCATTTTCATCACTATTATGGTTGTGAAAGTAGTATCAAATAACTGATAAACCCTCTCTCATTCAACCAGGCAAAAACTAATCAAACATCATCTAATTAAGCCTTCATGTGAACCACACTGAATTGTCATATTTCAAATAGTATTGTAAGACCAATATTGTCTCAACTGTTAGCCCTCAAGACCCCAAGTTAAGAACATATAGATTGTATCAAGGAAAAAATTACAATATTGAACAAATAAAGGAACTTGACCAGAAAACATCTACAATTTATGCCCTATTTCTTTTAACTGGAAATGAGTTTTCTTGTATTTTGTCTTTACAATGGTCACAATCCCTATTCATAAAGCTGGGCAAGCATGCCATGAACGGAAGCAAGCAATTTGGAGAGTTGGTGATGATAACTTCATGTAAGACTATCTCATTCCATCGTTTGGCTCTTGAGCGATGATGATTGCAGAATATGTGGCGATGTGGAGAGCGATGTTAGTAAATGTAACTGTTTCAAATCTCGATTCTCTTATAGGGAGAGTATGTGGTTTGATGTGCATTGAAGACTGAAGAAAATGCTTCTCGGTTTCTCTTGGAGGCCATGAGAAAGCACTTGAGATGGACGAACGTTATACATATCTTTAGTTTCTTATTATAACTCCACAGGTTTCCTATTGTAATCCCATTATCTATTCCTTGTATATATATATATATATATATTGGTTAGGCCTTGTATATCTCTAATCTTACACCCTTATAGATCCTAGATTCCTAGTTATTATCCTACTTTAAGAAGGTGTAGTTGGTTTGGACGTTGCTTATATAAATATACTCCATGATTTGGGGATACACTTAATGAGGATAAAATCAGTTTAACATTTAGAAACTAATATTAGTTTCTAAATATATGAGAGAGAGAGAGAGAGAGAGAGAGAGAGAGAGAGAGAGAGAGAGAGTTTAAAAAAGAAATTAATTTTTTGTGTCGACTAAATAAAGAAACTAATATTAATTTCTAAATATTAGAGAGAGAGACGAGAGAGGAGAACGTGAGAGTTTAATAAAGAAACATGAGTAAGTTTAATTCAATTTACAATTTACATTCATTTCACTACCAATTTTAAAGGTAAAGCATAAGAAAATCATTTAAGACCTTTTAAAATGAAAAATATTTATAAATGGTTTTAGTTTTAATATATGAAACCGTTTATTAAATGGTTCAATTTTGATTTGACCTAAAAAATCTTACACCAAACGGAATCAAATCATCTACACCGGAATCAAACTGATTAACACATTTACCTTCATCCATGGTTTGGACAAGTGAAAAAATAAAACTTCGGGTTAAAATCAGCAAGAGGATGCATGCCAATGTTTGGGTGACCAAGAGGAACCATATCCATACAAGAGATGGAAATTCTTATGTCTTAATTAAAGTTAAATTTTTTTGGTTTGCCAGTCTAGATCTTTCTTTCTATATCCAATAGTAGAAATTGTTCCTACTTATTTTATTTACAATAATGCCAATAGGCACAACCCACATCCCATGCCATGACAGCAGGTCATGTGAACAACACTGAACGAAATGGCCGCAAAAGCATGCCCAGCAAGAAAACCAAAACTTTTCAAGGGTGTTCTACAATTATAGAATCAGCACATTAAGGCAATGGGTGAGTAGTAGTTGATCTATGAACAAAGAAGCAACATTGCTTGTTCCATTGTACACTAGCATTCTTTAACACTGGAGCACAAAAAACAAGCAAAACTTGAGCTAGCTGATGTACAACTAAAGAAGGAACGGCTGAGCTGATCTACAACCTCTTTATCCCGGTGGTAAACACGATCATGGAGTTCTCTTGATCGCGTTGTTTATAATGGAACTTCATAAATGGTTGTCAAAATGATGGTAAAATATGAGAGTGATTCTTAGGGGTTTAGGGCACATCTAAAAAAACTGTTCCAAATTTGTGAAAGATCTAACAATCTCAAGAATGAAATCTTTGCCCTTGGATTTATTTATTTGTTATAAGGTACATTCAAGGTACATTCATTCATAAAAACAGAAACTTCTGTCATGAATTGCTCCAAAGAATTCAAAACCCCTTGGAATCACCCGAGAAGTGACACCAAATGCACATCATTGGCAGTTATGAGCTGGATAAGTAGAGGAAACACTACATCTCTTAAGAGTTAACTGAATCTTCCGCTCGAAATTTCAGTAAAATTTGCAAATGTTTCTCAACCCAGAGGGCTCGAAATCTGCCAAAATATTGAGCAGAACTTGGTCAAATTGGAAAACATTTCTGTTTCCCCAAGTTTAAAATTACCCCAAAGTCGAAATTTCAAACAGTATATCCATAGGGTATGAATCAAGTAAGCCCTGAAGTGCTCCATTCAAACAGTATATCCAAGGAGAGTTGGAACTTTTGTTGGCAGGATAGATAGTTTACCAGAACGAAAAGGAAGAAGGTAAGAAAGCACCATAGGCCTGGTAATGGGAAGAGAGCAGTTTCATCCCACAGGCTAATGGATCCTCTATTTTCTTTTTCTGTTGAAAGACATTGTCATATATGGACCATTGCAAAAGGAGAAATCTTGGAGAGGGAAGTGGGGAGAGGGAAGATGTCCAACAATTCACAGTTCAACAACTTGTCAAATTGGGTCAGTATTTGGCTTGGGAGCTGGATTTGTCTACCAAGTATGAACTAAGAGTCTAAAATAGATTTTATCTGCTTCCCATTGGGAGGGATATTAGCAGTCACCAGAACTAAATGACGAGACAGCAACAACAAACATAGTTCTATAGACTAGCAATTATCAGTTTCCTAGTGTAACAAGGAAATGAAAGAAAGTACAGTAGTATAATAATTCAATTTATTAGAAATATTAGGCATTAAATGTCCAATGATAGAATGTAATACCATTAAAAAGGAAATTACAAGTAAAGAAACCTGTGAGCAGAATTAATTAATCTCTAACCCAAGGAGATATGTTCTATTCTGACATGCATCATCCCTAAGCTCTAATATGATAGGGCCAAGCTTCTTCCCCAACAAAAGGAAGGGAAAAGAAAGCCATATCACTAATCAACACTTAGTATGGAAAGCTATCTGTCAATCGTATATGGTCAAGGGTACTCCGCAGGCCGTACTTGAGCACTGCCCCATTACCGGCTCTGAACCCATCCCCATATGCTGATGAGGTATCTGATTCAATTTGGTGTTTAAAAAATTCACCCAGCCTCCTCTCGAATTGAGACCGTGTGCCTTTCTTTGATGATGTAGAAGTAGAAGATGAAGATGTTGAAGCCACATTACTACCAGAACCTGATATGATCTCTGAGTCTAGCCACATGTGAGCTAGTACCTGGCAGATACCCTCTTCAACATCTGGACTAAGAGTACGGAAACCTGTGAAACAACCATTACCGAAATTTAAGAGATTAACAAAACCCAAAAGAATCCAAAAAGGAGAACTGACTTTGAGGTGAGGATAGTTGTGAGACAAGGGAGCACCATTGAGCCGCAGCCATGCATGCATCATCTCATGAGCCAGGATTGACCCAGTCAGCAATCTGTAAGCGGACAGATTCTTGGTCATACATCAAAAGGTTAACCTAAATAAGCAAATACTACAGATTCAGGAACCAATACTATAAAGTGTATTTTAGAATTGCTTCAGATAAGCGCTCACAAAGCTTTTGGCTTAGAATTTACCCCCTCCCCCCCCCCCCCCCCACCAAAATAGAAGAGAGAGAGAGAGAGAGAGAAGAAACTTGGTTAGATGCATGTGCTTACACTATATGTATGCATACTTCAAACCTTGGAGTTTAGCAGTACCATTTTCTAATTAATTTCAGTTTAGCTTCTATAGGCCACAGCAAATCAAAAGCGTGGCCAAACCAAAATTATTTTAATGATTCTTCTGAAATGACAACCCTTTTTTATGCTTCAGTAAATTTTTATTTATTTATTTATCATTTTTTTCTTTTGGGCGGGGGGGTGGGGGGGAAGGGTGGGCTGCTTTTAGTAAGTGGGACGTTTAAAAAATCTTCCCGTATTCGAAGCATTTAGTGACACAATAAATTGAAAAACAGAAAGCCCAAAAGACAGAATTATGTTCTTTCTTAATATTTTTCTCTCCTTTTTATTTGTTTGAAGTGCAGAGGAGGATTGGGTTACAAGAATTCGAATGCGACATTCAGGAAAAACTATTCATACAACTTTTTGAAAAGCAAAAAATATCCAAACTATTTACAAACCTTTTGAAATATAAATAATATCCATGTATTCTACTCCTTTCCCACCCTCTCAATGGAAAAAAGGAAAAAATATGTTGTGATGATTTCGCTGGTGTCTGGTGCCAACCATCAGAGGACCAATAAGCAAAAAAGAAGGTGCTTAGAAGTAAACAGCTTATAGGAAGCGAAATTGTATAATTGGACCTTTTCCATAGGAAAGAAAGAAAGGGGATGAGGAGAAGCACCAAAAAATAGCTTCACAAAATCATAGAACTTTTCTCATGTCCTTAAGTTATAATAATAGCCAAATGCCCTTTACATCAAAGAGCATCCCCAAAGCAGCACATTTGGAAGATGCTGAGCAAAACACAACCTACGAAATAATACACATGGTAGAAGTAATAGAAAGCTGAAACAATACCTTGGGAGGCCATACAAAATAAGAATTGCTGTCACTTCGCATCGGCGGGTCAGTCTATATGGCTCCGTTATCATGTCAATGATGCGATTTCCTACTCCAAATTTTGGCCTCCTCGAAATCTGGTATTATAAGGGATAAACAGAACACTCCGTTATCAAACCATGAAACAGATTTAAAAGACCGCAACAAACCCAGTTTTCAAGGGTAACAACATAGAATTGTCCTTACAGAGCTGACAGTTTGTTCCTCTGACAGGCAGAGCCCTCTAGTTTCGGGCAAGTGATGATGACCCTGCGCACAAAAAAGAAATAAGGAAAAAGAGAAGGAAAATAAATTTTAAGGGATTTAGTAGTTAAACACAAAAACAGGACAAGAAACTTTTTTATGTTACAAACAACCTATTGCTTGCTCTGCAACAGAATCTTGATAGGAGGTATTCACATGTACTTACGTTCTTTTCTCCCTCCATGGCCTCATTTAGTGCTTGCCTCTCAACCAACAGTAATGGAATTTGCTGCTCTACTTTCATATTCAATCCTTCGTAAAAATCTTGTATGTCAAGGTAGAGGTGTTGGCATTCACTAGTATCCATGATTGATGAATCCAGGCACTCCAGGCAGAGCTTCCGACCATCATCTAGGGTGACATATCTCGTGTCTCTTGGCTGCAAATGAAGGAAAGTTTTTATGTCTTTTTCAAACACATGGACATATAATTTCCTGAAGTAGGCATCTTATAAAGATAGTATTTCAAACGGACCTCCATCCTTTCACAACTACAGCAACGTGGAGTCCCATCATGCTCATGTGAGGGGCAATACTTTTGATTCCAGAAAGGATGTGCCCTATATTCAATAAGACCCACAGAATTTGTAGGAATCTGTACAGAATGATCCAAAACAGCCACAGGCTGAGAATAAGTATGAAATATTTGAAAGAACAAACCAATATAAATACAGCAGCTCCCTCCCAACCACCCCCCCCCCTCCAAATTGTAATTAACACTTTAGAAAATAATAACTTCTAATATTGGATAATAGTACAGAAATGAATTTGGTTTTATCAGTTCCTACTTCATAGCTCATATCTTACTGCCAAAATCAGTTTGGTCGCCCACTCCAATGTATCATTTAGACCTGGTTGGCATTAACGAATTTTAAACGGTTTGAAAAACATCAGTCATATCATCTCAAAAATCTTCTAAATAGTTTTTTAGGAGCATTTCTGTATTTTTAGATATCAAATTGTACTACCAATAGCAATTTCAACTTAAGGGGATATTCTATTTACCCTGGGGCTGGGATATATGTGTCAGCATTTAATCTTTTGGAGGATAAACTTTCATCTTCTGGTGGATCATCAAATCATGTTCTCATTTCACACAGAATAGATGACCACTAGCTTCTTGTTAGAATCTGAATCACAATTCATGTTACCTCTGTATGTGTGGACAATTAAGCTTCATTTGATTGTTAGAATGTCAATAATAAAAATTAAATCATTTTTTTATTATTTTGAAGGTAAAAAATCCTCTTTCATTGTTTCTACTTTTTTGTCAATAGTTTCATCTTTAAATATTTACTAAGATAAATGAGACCACGAGGAATAAGCCACTATTCTCAATACCCAATCTAACACCTTCACCTTTTGAGTCACTATTAGCAACTAATCAAGTGTGCTTGTTCACATTGCTGAGTGACGACATTACAAATGATTTTCTTTCTCTTGGGTTTTTTTTTTTTTTTGGGGGGGGGGGGGGGGGGGGGGGGGGGGGTGGGGGATCACCTGGAAACTCAAGATACTATAATCATGTACAGGAAAGGATGAAAGGTACTTACGAAGTGGTTACAAACATCACATTTTGGATGGTAGCGCTCCTTGTAGCAGGATTTGTGATAAGGGTAATTCCCAGACATTGAGAACTACAAAATGAAGAAAGAAAGAATAAATTAGCCAGACTATTGTAATAAAAAGAAACTACTATTTTATTGGTACAACAATCTAAACCATAAAGAATCATGTTTTTTAGTTATGATAAGCAGGGAAGATATCTGAACTAGTTAACACACCTCATAATCCGAAATGGGTTGATTGCAAGCATGACAACGGAAGCATTCTGGGTGCCAAACTGCACCCATGCAGCTCAAATACCGTCCATGGCCAATCTCAGTGTTGCAACCAGCACAAATCCTACACAAATTAATTTAATCAACCATATCAGTTTAGCAGTACCCCACACATCAGAATGTATCAATGGAAAAGGAACAGTACTTCTACTATTTGAACTGGAATAAATACTTATAGTTGGCTTGGCAAAAACACAAGCATCACAAAAAAACTAGTTGGGATAACATTTCTTAAATAATCAAGAAGAACTCCAGATAAAGTTCCCAGGGTGGTTGTCCTAAAAGGCGATGCCATCTATATATCTCTGACAATGCAAACTCTGAATCAGTGTGATGAGCCTGAGTATGGGAGACTGTGGAAGATGCACCATCGAGCAAGTGGAGATCACTATTCACCTTACCACTGCTAATTTTCCCGTCACCAACTCCTCCAAAACAAATACAAGAGTGAGCAGAATGGGACTCAGATGTAACTGGTAGGGAGGCAGCAGCGGCGGCAGAGGAGGATGAGGGTTCCAACTTGGTCATCACATGGTGCAGAAGAGATATCTCATCCTGGAAATTGGCTGGCAACCCATGAATTTCCTGGGACTCTGATACAGTGATACCATGTTGATTTTAAGGGAACTATGACTTGCGTCTAATTGACACCAGCCCTCTTTTATTTATAATAGTAAAGATATGGGTATTCCCAAGTACAATTCTTCCCCTATGGATAATTCTACCTTAATACCCATATTACAACAATAGGATATAAAAGTTTTTTCATCATTTCCTATTCATCCGTTTTGACTTTTCAATGTTGACCCAGAGAGTATGCTACATGGTCCATCTTCGGATCTCAGAACAAAGCCCTTCTACAGGACATCACAGAATTCATTTCAAACATCACATTCTGAAATATGGGTCTGTGAAGCAATCCTGTTCATGCACCTCCAAGCCTGTCAACCACATTGGAGATAAAACGATTGCACACCATACACTTGATGTGGGCTGAAGATCGGCTTTTATAACTCTGCACAGAGATTGACATAGACCACTTGTGTCTCAATTAATTTTTTCTGCTATGAACTTCCTCAGAATGTTATATTAGATGCATGTTTATCAGGTATATGTGTGAGGGGAAACTCCAAACCTATATCCTTTGTTCATACATGCAAGTCGCTATATATATATATATTGACATGAACCGGGACTCAAATATTATGAGAAACACAAACAATCAAATTACATGGCTTCAAACAACAAACAATCAAATAAAATCATGGATATAAATATATAATGGGGAGATATTTCTGACTGGGAGTGTGTCCTTTGCGCTTGTTGCAAGGGCCAACAGAAGCGCACACAAAAGCATCAACAGGGGCAGGATTTCCTTTTTTATTGGAGATTTGCAGGCAGGGTGGTCATTTCATCCCATCCTGTGTCTGGGCGCAAGCGCCACACTCCCGGACAGAGTACTTTCTCAATATATAGTTACCAAGAAAACCCAAAGAGATAGGTACGGATTACAGAAATTAGGGCAGAGTTGATCTAACAACATACCTGAACCCTGTTGAAAAGGGGAAGGGTATAGGCTGAAACATATTTCCACCTTCATAACGTGGAGGAGATTCCACGTTCAAACTTTCTTGCAGTGCTCTAGCCAACTGTTCGTCTTCATCCAAATGAGATCCACTATCTAAGAAAATAAGCAAAACAGACAGTGCAAGAAGTTCATAACTCAAAAAAAAAAAAAAAAAAAGTGATGATCATAACGGCACACAACATCGTTAAAAACCTAAAAGACAGTTCAGAAGGCACAATCCCTTCATCCACCAAGTCACAGGTCAATATCACCACCTTGTCTTTAAACCAAAAACCAATCGACTGCCCCCTCTCGCCCCCCCCCCCCCCCACAAGGGAGAAAAAAAAAGAGGATCAAAAGGAAGCTTCCAAAATAATGGAAGCCAGTCAGACAGGGTTCCTAGAACTCAATAGTCAGATTGAGTCATTGGATCAACCCAATCAATTCACAATCAAGTATAGACCCACATATGAGTGACAGATTAACCAATCCGAATGCGTAGACTTGTCCTGATCTAAAATACTGCCTAGAGCCAGATTCCAGGGTCAAAACTCAAAAGCTTGAGCTGAATATTGAATGGAGTAAAACATAGGCATCCTGAGTTAGATTCATTGACATCCGGCATGTCTTGTAGGGGAAATGATCAAAAGACTTCTCTGCATAAGAGAGAGAGAGAGAGAGAGAGAGAGAGAGAGAGAGAGGATGGATTTTCAGCACTAACAACTGCAAGGAGATAGTTGTGAACAAATATTTTTAATCAGAAACATAATATTTGTGTTGAATACAAATCTCCAACTGTTTAAGGATACAGGAAACCAGCAGAAAGCCACAAAAGCAGTTTAAACTTGACTAGATATTCCTCTGTTAATTTAAAGCATATATTTTGCACATCTAATTTGGTCTCATATCCTTACGTGGGCATATTGAAAGGATAACCCTAATCCATTCAAGCTGGTAGTTTCATCATGGAATATCAATACAAAATCATAGGCCAATCACTTTGGCTTTCTCAGCCTGGTTTTGCCCCACTATATTGGACCATTTCAGTGACGTTATTCATTCATCTGTTGCATCTCTTTTTTTACTTCCATGATAAGCTGGAATTAAAATAAATAAATAAATAAACACATTTCCAGAAACGGGGTGCCTGGAGTCTGTGACTGGAAACACTCTATGGTTAACCTTTTTTAAGTATCTCCCCTGTTGTCTTATATATATTTACTGATACTCCTCGTGAAATACTTTTGCATGACTATATCCAGATTCCTAAACTTACATAACAGTTTCTCCCCTGCATTATACAAATGGATTCACAGGAAACACAGTGATGAAAGATCTGAACCCTCTCTGATTTAAAAAGTCAAGAAATAAAGTATGTGTAATGAATGTCAACATCATTCTCTTAAAAGAAATAATAAATCAAGCAACAAATAGGGAACCATGGGTTCTTGCCATTCACAATGTGGTTGAAACCAATTACCCATGTAACTATCTTAAGAACAGCACTTTTTCCCCCAGAGGGGAGGGGTGTTATAAGAAATGCATTAACCGTAGAAAGAGTATTGATTTTATTGAGGCCTAGTTGTCAAGGCGTCCAAGCGGCTGACTGGCAACTTGAATTCTTCCACCTCAATCGCCTTTGTTCGCCATGGTGCCATGACACCTATGGAGAGAGGGAGATGTTGGAACTCAAAATAAGGCAAGGGAGAAAGTGTCGTGCTTGTTTAGGTTCTAGGTACAAGTCGGCTTTCATAGGGTAGTATTAATAAATATAGGTAGATTATAAGAGAGACTGAATTTTATTTTTTATTTTTACTTCCTTTTGTGGGATTTTTTTTTTTTTTTTGGGTTGGGGGTGGGGGGGAGTACTTAATACTATCATTTCGAAGAACTTCCCATTTTATAAACATACTGCCAAGGGACAAACATGGAATTTTGAAGACAAGGTCAATCATCCTTTTACCATAGAGAAAAGTTCAACCCAAAAAAAGAAAAAAAAAATCCTATTACTTTACTCCAGAGTGTAAAACACCACTGAACAGAGACCTTTCAAGACAAGAGTTATTATATGAATTAGATAAAAAAGATGAGTTTAAATATGTTAATTAGTTAAATGTTTTCAGCTATCTCTCTCATTATTTTGTTATGTAATTCATATAATGGTATTTGGCCTTCCAAGTTACAATTGTAGCCAAAATCCACTGTGTATGATACATAAAGTGAAAATTTGCGATGATTCAACTTCTTCATTCCAACTAAGTTTTTCCTCTCTTTCTTGATCCATGTGGGATCAAGATTGCCTTAGGCATAGATATAGCTTTAACCCAATCAATTGTCGTATTGAGCATGCACAGTTTTTGGATGTTACTCAGTTTAGCAGGTTTATAACCCTAAATTTGTTGTGTGTGTGGGGGGGGGGGGCTTTAAAACTGTTCAAACATCAACTGGGAACTGATGCAATTGCACGATGGACTTAGAAAAAAATATATCTTTTGATTTGATTTTCTATTGTTTTAGAAATAATTTCTTTTTAAATTAGTTAGCTTCTAATTTTAGAATAGTTTCCTTTCAAGTAATTTCCATTAATTGTTTGATTTTTTTTCCTTTATATTGGACATGTAAACTATGAAGAAGTTCAGTTTTTAAATTTGAAGTTTTTTTGAAAAAAATTTGAATGTTTTGCTTAGCTGAATATGGACTGCCGTGACCCCCATCTCTCTCGTTTCTGATTTTTCTCTCTTCTTATTTTCTTTTTCCTTCTTATCCTCTACTTCTTTATTTCTTCTCTTCTTCCTAAGCCTTTATTAATTCCTGCCATTTATTTTACTTGATCTGAGATACTCTGTTCTGGGCGACAGTACCATACTTTAGAGGAAGCTTCACAGAAGTCCTTTCTCCAGTCGGTTGACCCTAAGATTTGAGTCGAAGGCAGCCTATACTTAGGCAAATCACCCTCTCTGAACCTCAGGTCATCTCGCCTTTTCTGTGGTAGGAACTCAGATCTGCAACTGGGCTGAACCCTATCTTCTGCCAGATCAGATTCCATCAGGTTGTTGATCGATTCCTGTAGGGGTTGGGAGTTGGTGCCTGAATCTAGATGCTGCTACGACTTCTTGTATGATGCCCCAGCTTGAACTGTAGAGTTGTGGTTGAAAATTGATACCCAACAAGTTTGGGTTACCGCTGGTTCTGTTCTCTGTCGAGACCTTAGGTTGAAGATGAACACCCTTTATTTGCAACTAAAACACTTGCTGAAATTTCATATGAGGTCAGATCTTTTGTTATTTTCACAAAGCCCACTTCTTTCTAAAGTTTGTTTCTAATTATCTCTAGTTTGAACTTAAATTCCAGAATACCCCTCTTTTACTATTTTTTTTTTTTAATTTCAGTTTAACCCTTGTACCTATTTTCATCTTTTTTAAGTGCTTGAATATTCCTGAATTTGCAAAATTACCCCTCAACCTTTAAATTGAGATATTTCATCATTCTTGTGAGCCCTAAGCAATCCAATTTCAGTCCTTGGAATCTGGATCCGCATCAAGTGGTATCAGAGCAAATTTTCTAACCATGACAGGTCACATCACCAATACTGAGTTGCACAAATTGTATCGCGAGTTAGTCGAGAACCAACAGAATACTGATGCTAGGCTTGAGAGGACTGAAGCCAAGTTTGACAAGTTTATGGAAGAGATGATTGCCTTTATAAAGAGGTCTGACAAACGAGCTGAAGAAGGATCCTCTACATTACCTCCTCAGCTCAACACTTTACGGATCGAAGATACACCTCAGAGGCAGTAACTTGATCTAGTTATTCCCCAGGATGTTACCCAGCAATTTTCTGACAGAGATTATGGCATCAAAGTTGAGATTCCCGAGTTCAGTGGTGAAAAGGGACCTGAGGAATTTCTTGACTGGATTACCAAAGTGGAGAAAATTTTTACGTATAAGTCTCTTCCAGATATGAAGAAGTGTGAACTCATCATCACCAAGTTTATTGGGTATACATGTTCATGGTAGGATGATGTACTACATGCAAGGTTTGTCAGAAGACTTGGACCCGTTACCAATTGCAAGGTCATGAAGCAGATCCTGACTGAAAAATTTGTTCCTCTTAATTATGAAAAGGTAATGTTCCATAAATTACTTAACTTGCAACAAGAGAACAAAGATGTGGATTCCTACACCCTCGAATTCCACAAACTGTCTTCAAGGTGTCGACTTCAGGAAACAGACCAACAACGGGTGATGCGATATATCAGTGGGTTAAGTATTGAGATTCGACTTGAGTTGGCTAACACTGATTTCAGGTCTGTTGATGTGGCAGCGGCTCATGCCAAGACAGCTGAAGAGAAGTCCATTTATTGGAAGGGTATGCTCAAGACTTCTTCAGTTTATAGACCTCCACCACGCATGGAGGAAAAGAAGCTTGAAGCTCGCAGAGTTGAAGAAAAAAGGTCAGAGTTCAACAAGGATAGTCTTGGGGTGAAGAATATCATATGCCATAGTTGTGACGAGAAGGGTCACTATTCCAATAAGTGTCCCAACAGGACTCGTTCTGTGAACGTAACAGAGAAGCAGCCGACAAAGGAGTGAAGATGAATCTTATTTATATCCTTATCCCCTCGAGGACGATGTTGTCGTCGATGATGAAGATGAGGATGTAGAAGCTCATTCAGCTAGCCTTTCATCCTTTTCGAATAGACTAGTTGATAGGGTTTCTCTCTTCAGACAAAATGGTACTCTCCTGCACGGCTCCGACCCTACTGATGTTCATGCAGTTGTTGATACTGGGGCAGAAGCAAATTTTATATCTATTGAATTTGTTCAAGCACACAACCTTCCACAGAAGCAGCTTTTCAAGAAGATTCACGTGCGAGGTTTTGGACCCACAACTCCAGAAGAGGCCACTACAGTTGTTCGAGTACACTTACAGTTTGGGCCGATACAGTACCATGTGACTTGCTTGGTCACCCCATTGGCACACTGCGACATTCTTTTAGGGCGAGCTTGGCAGCGACATGCAGGCATTATCTACGATGGCGCACGGAACACCATCAAGGTGAAGCAAGGAGGTTATATGTACTTAATGAGGCCACATGCATTATCCGACATGCCACGTCGTCGACTGACTCCTGTTCCAGTGACGTGTCATCCTACTCTCCCTCCACTTGGAGTTATGTTCCCATCTTCTGTTTCGAAATATGTGCCACCTCATCGGCGAGCAATTTACAAGAGAGTCTTGGGAGCACGACCTAACTCGACGGAGTCGAGTTCTTTTAAGACCGGGAGAGCTGATGCAGTTGCACGATGGACTTAGAAAAAAATATATCTTTTGATTTGATTTTCTATTGTTTTAAAAATAATTTCTTCTTAAAGTAGTTAGCTTCTAATTTTAAAATAGTTTCTTTTCAAGTAGTTTCCATTAATTGTTTGATTTTTTTTCCTTTATATTGGACATGTAAACTATGAAGAAGTTCAGTTTTTAGATTTGAAGTTTTTTTGAAAAAAAATTGAATATTTTGCTTGGCTGAATATGGACTACCGTGACCCCCATCTCTCTCGTTTCTGATTTTTCTCTCTTCTTATTTTCTTTTTCCTTCTTATCCTCTACTTCTTTATTTCTTCCCTTCTTCCTAAGCCTTTATTATTTCCTGCGGTTTATTTTACCTGATCTGAGATACTCTGTTCTGGGTGACAGTACCATATTTTAGAGGAAGCTTCACAGAAGTCCTTTCTCCAATCGGTTGACCCTAAGATTTGAGTCGAAGGCAGCCTATACTTAGGCGAATCACCCTCTCTGAACCTCAGGTCATCTCGCCTTTTCTGTGGTAGGAACTCAGATCTGCAACTGGGCTGAACCCTATCTTCCGCCAGATCAGATTCCATCAGGTTGTTGATCGATTCCTGTAGGGGTTGGGAGTTGGTGTCTGAATCTAGATGCTGCTACGACTTCTTGTATGATGCCCCAGCTTGAACTGTAGAGTTGTGGCTGAGAATTAATACCCAACAAGTTTGGGTTACCGCTGGTTCTGTTCTCTGTCGAGACCTTAGGTTGAAGATGAACACCCTTTATATACAACTAAAACACTTGCTGAAATTTCACATGAGGTCAGATCTTTTGTTATTTTCACAAAGCCCACTTCTTTCTAAAGTTTGTTTCTAATTATCTCTAGTTTGAACTTAAATTCCAGAATACCCCTCTTTTATTTTTTTTTTTAATTTCAGTTCAACCCTTGTACCTATTTTCATCTTTTTTAAGTGCTTGAATATTCCTGAATTTGCAAAATTACCCTTCAACCTTTAAATTGAGATATTTCATCATTCTTGTGGGCCCTAAGCGATCCAATTTCGGTCCTTGGAATCTGGATCCGCATCAGGAACCATTCTAGTCGGGTTGATTAAAAACCCAGTTTACCTTTGCCAAACATAAAAGATTCCATCAATCCATCTGGGTCAAAGCCATTGATCCATCAATGGTTTGACAAAGATGGTTGAACCATCAAAACCAAGACCTGTTCTTTTATGAATCTACAATCTGGAAATCTATTAAAAAGAGACTGCAAAGAGAATTAAAAATTTTGGAAAAAACCATCAGCAACAACTGAAAAAGACATTACTCACCAATCACATTTTTTCCCTTTAGCTCCTCTTCCGAAAGGGAAAGTGCAATGGCATGATCTACGTCTTCATTCTCATAATCTGACCATGCATCCTACATCAAGTTCCCCAGAAAAAGTAAAGAAGTAGTAAAATTTTAACAGAAAACAAAACTGGAATAACAAAGAAAGAGAGACTTGAACTTCATGTTCTAGCTTCTAAATGATAATGGGAGAAAATGAGCACCAAAGCCCCGGGGGTGGGGGGGGGGGGGAATCAGTACAGAAATCCATCTATCTCAGCCTTAAAGCCATCCTATCTTCTTCAGGAATTAACTTGGGAAATGGCCAAAAAATGCAATGCTTTTCAGCAATCTGTGCAACAACATCAAACCAACTCAAAGACAGCCAAGAAAATCTCAACAAGCAGAAATATCTGCAATTACCACTGAACTAGAAGGTTCCTTCCAGACCTTGTCATCTGCACATCTACCAAGATATTGTCCTTCTGAGATGTTATGGCTGGAGCCTTTGAAAATTTTGTTTAGCCAACCCATAATGCGAGATGCTATTGGTTCATGCTCCGACAAAGTATTTCCTGCACAGCAGTGTTATCCTTTGTGAGGGAGGATTATATCAAGTGCATAAAGGAAATGTATGTGAAACACAAAGAGGTATCTACAATCTACGATAACAACTCTAAAGCTATTCATAGTCCACCAATTATCAGCATTTGGAAGAAAAAGAGAAAGGAATATTGAATGCAAAAAGAAAAATACTTCAGAAAAAAGTAAGTAATCACTGAACAAAAATTCCCTATCTGGAAAGTGCAGAAGCATGAAAAATGTTAACATCCAGAACAAGTTCACAGATTTTTTTTTTCAACAAAGGCTTCCAGGGTCACACTCTTCCTGACAGACCTCCATAAGGGCACCTAAATTCCAACCGTGTACATGGTTAATATAACATTGATCACATGCCATTATTATGCCATATAACTGGAAACGCAATACTAGTATGATGCCTTAACTAGTGTACCACAAACAGCAAGCTTCCTAACACTTTTTGAGGCTATTGCTAAACGTATGCGATTTGTTCCTTCCTCAGCCAGCAGACTGAGTCCCCCCTTAATTATAAAGCCAAGGGAAGAAGGAAATCTCACAAAAATTCAAATCATGCCAATCAGCTACACGCCCTTTTGGTACAGAAATAGTAGCAATATCTACCAAGCAGGCTGTGAAGAATACCTCCACATAATCAGACCAAACTCTGATTCAAATATAAAGGATATCTCAATCCTATCCAAACAGATGGACTGCTACCCATTATTCAGAGAATCAAAACAAAATTAGAAACAGCACAACAAGACACCCACCAGCCATATAGAACCGTCAAAGATGTCCAACTCTGTTGAATTCCAATAAAGATGCTCATGGTATCTAAATTCTACCAACCATATACTGATACAAGGATAAAAGGGAAAAGATTCTTCCAGCTACATGTCCATAAATTAATGATCAGGGATATAAATTATTCTCAATAAAAAGGACATAATTGAACTTGGTTGTCAATAGCTCACCCTAAACAGATGGAGAATCTCAAAACTGGAAGAAGCAGGGGATACCCAGATCAAAAAAAGGTCCCGGTATATTTGAAAGGGTTGCCAGCATGAACATTTACAGTCACAAAAGATATTCCCTACCACTCCATTCGTTGCTTTTAATCCAGAGCCTAATCTATCAGAACAAAGAGCGTTCAGAAGAATCCATCAGAGAACGAAAGCCAAAAAGAAAAAGAAAGAAAGCTCAGAAGATAACGGAAAAAGCAAGAACAAAAACTAGATCCCTCCTTTCTTACATACATGTCTGCAAGGAACATGCCAGAAAACAAAAATCAATAGAAAAGGAGATCAAAGAATACTTGAAATTTACGCATATACAGGTCAAAAGGGATTAAAAAAAAAAGCAATTACAGCTTCTGTTTCCACGCTACATACCTTGAAAAACCCAAAACGAATGGCATCAAAACCCATTTGGGTACTCCCCATTTTCTATCATTTTGGAAGCTATTTTGCATGTGGGTCCTCCACCTTTCTCCACAAAGAACCCAAAACTCGTCCTAGTAAAAGTGTAAAGAGAGAAACATTGAACTTTAATAGCCAGGATTTTGTACTCTCTGTAATGGAGGGTTGAGGGGAATAGACAAGAAAGGAGAAGGAAAAAGGTTTCTATATCAGAAGTAGTAAATCAGATTTTCTGAGCAGCCCAAAAAGACATCTACCTTGCAAAACAAACACAAAAAGGAGAAAAAAGTGGAAAAAAAAAAGAATCAAACCAGAGTCAACAACTGTTGAGTAAGATTCTCAACCCACCTACCAGAAAATTAAACCCAGAACGAAAATTAAAATTCCATTCAAAAATCAATCTCGCCATCACCCTTTTGACTGGGGTGGATTTTCAGGAGAAAAATTCTACGTTTCTCGTGTCTTCATCCAGCTCCTGGCAGGTAAAAAACACCGTAACGAAGTCATAAGAAGTCAATGGAGGTCGACATTTTTTTCCCCTCGTCCAGACAGCCCTCCTGGGCAAATGGCAATTCATGGCCGCAACCAAAGGCATCTGGGCATGACTGCTCAGCCATCGATTTCACCAAAGATATCACCAAAGCATTAATGTTGTGTATGTCGAGGAAGATATAATGCGAATCAGAGAAGGATTGAATCGTATGCGCCCCTTATTATCCAAAAACATTCAGTGATCTGCGTGATGCAAGCCACTTATTTCAATTATTATTCAATTCTAATATACGCATACAATACAATAGACGCAAGAGATTTAGCTGATTTTGCAAAAACCGAATATATCTATGGAGTGAAGTGCACCATCCACTAGAAATCAAGTAAAACAAAAGAAGTACAACCCTTGGCATTTGGCACCTAAATTCAAGCCTGTGGATACCTTTCTCTTATCTCTCATTCATACTACACCTTCACCTGTTGCACTCACACTATACCTCTTGAAACTCTCACAAGGATCCTCACATCTTAGTTCAACACTACTCTTTGTGGTAAACATCTATCTCTTTTACAGGATTGTTCTTTGTTCTCTCTCTCCATTGTAAAGAAAATTCACTTATTTTCTCTCATCCTTTCTGATTTTGGAAAAAAGACTTTCAACATTTTCCACTCATTAGGACGAACCAGTTTTTTGAAAAGACCAAACTCTTGAAGACTTTATCCATATTAGAATACCCATTCTTCCACTTGCTTAGAAGCAAATTATTGGAAAAACTCCAATCTCTTCTATTCATTTTTTTCTCTTGTGATAGAGAAAACCACTAACAATGCTCTCCCACTAGGAAAATCCACTAAGAAAAAAATAGTGGATGCCAACTTATATGGTACAAAACTTCACATTGGATTGGACCCCATTTAGTCCAACCACCTAGCAAACTCTTCACCAACTTCATCAATTCATCTAGACTCAATTCATCAGTTGGTCTAAAAAAAAAAAGCTAACAAACCCAAAAGAGAACACGTAAAGGCCACCTCTTAGTCAAAGGATTTTAAAGTCAGAATGAGGAACTGGTCATTCTAAGCCAATTGGAGGTCAATTCATAAGAATTCATATTTGCACCATAGGAGACAACTAAGATCTTAAGGAGAGTGGCATGACTCAACCTCATCATCATTCTTCTTCGTATGAAGTATTGTGTCTATAATTGTCAAGTGTTTATGATTTTCATTCATGTATAAAACCTAATTATGACAAGCGATGGAAGCATATGACAAATTTTGCTTTGAGACAATTGGGTGTGTCGTTTGCTTGAGTGAAACTATATTGCTCAAGAGTGATGATTCTACTCTCAAAGCAAATACAAAAGGTTGTATTACAATTGAGTGGATTATCAATGCAAGAACGTACAAGGGTAACAGTTGTGCTCTTCGGTGTAAGTGGATTGTGTGTCTTCATATAAAGATCATGACTACATCACTAAATGGGGATAATCTTTGTCATGTAGGGTGTACTTAGCTCACGAGGCTTCTACTATTGTGAGGTTTGGGGAAGATCATAATATACATCTTTACCTCCATTTTGCGGAATGGCTGTTTCCAATCTCAAAGCCATGACCACGTATTATGTCGCAATGGAGCAATTTAATTACCATTGGGCCTAAGTCTACAATGGTAAGATTGTTCCATTATGACCTAGTGTCATCGATTTAAATCAAGAAATAAGCCTGATGTGGGGGTAACATTGTATACATTATGACCCTTCTTAAACCTCGCATTGACTGAAACCTTATGCCTTGGATACGCCCTTAATTTTTTTATAAAAATAATAAGTGAAAATAAGAAAAGAAAAAAATAATATTGCCTTCAACAATGCATGTTCATGAAGTAGACGTTAGGTGAATAGACCCCATCACTTATTGATTCTCATGTGCACCCCTTCGTTGCCCTCATATTGGTACAGTAGCCGGCCAGCGTGGCTAAAAGTAAGCCAAGAAATTCAAACTCTTCTAGTTCTTATGATAAAAAAAGAATCCTATATGTCCACTCCACAAGCGGAGCCTTTGGATTGAATCTTTCTAAATTCATCCCAGACAAAGCGAACCCATTTTTCTAAAAAAAAAAAAAAAAAAAAAGTGCAAGAAGCACGAATAGGGAGAATTCTTTTACCCATAAAAGATATTCTCATTGTAAGAAAGCAGCAATGGAGAATCCAAGCTTCATTTCTTTTGGTGTGTGACTGGTTGATAGAGTGATGTGTGAGGAGATAAGATGAGATTTTGACAAATGACCTAATTGAGCAATTGGGGGAACATGACAAATTCAAAAGTCAATAAAGATGGCTATTGATTTTGACACTTTGGATTGGAGTTAAAAAAAAAAAAAAAACAAAAATTGTGAAGGGATACAATTTCGACTGTCATTTTAACATACGGAATTTGTTTTGGAGTTACAAGTGGCAGACAAATTTGATTTAATTTAGGCCTATGAACAAGGCGGCTGCGTCTTCAATAATTCCATGAGACAAATATACAAAAAATGGCTTAGTTGACCTCTCAATCAGAAGATTTGAGATAGCTAGACTGGATTGATTATGAGAGAAACAAGCTAGTTTCAGAAGGTTATAATTAACCTTTTCTTTTATATGGGGCATGTGGGTTAGTGCCTTTTTAATTACTTCCTAGACTGAGAGAAGAGGAGGGAGGACCAGGAGGTGACATTCTCTCAACAGAGCTATAAAGCAACTTCATCTTCTCTCTGCTTTTTCTTTAATTAATTGATTGAGTGGGACAGGAAGAAGATCAGAATTGATAACAAAAAGTGTTGTACTGGTCTTTTTTTTTTTTTTATGGGGTTATAGGGATAGGAATTGTAGGGTATTAGCATTCCCCTACGAGGGCCTTACGAGGGGACAGCAGCCATTTGTTCTTTAGTGTAGGAGAAGCTGGCCCACCCTTTCTATTCTTCCCTTTTTTTGGCAGATGAATCACGCCTTAATATTTGAGGTCTTGTTAGCTGTAAAAAATAAGTACTTCTCGGATCTCTTTCAAAAGATTAATATTACATCTCGGATTTCTTTCAAAAGATTAATATGCATGGTGCAAAGCCATCAGCTTCTTTTCATGTCCTTTGGATACAAGCTACCTATTCATGATGGTGATCTTCTTGAAGGTGTAACCTTTTGCTGGAGTACTTTTAGAGCACTAAAATACTTCAACACTCAGGAGACTTGACATCCCATACTCTACGAACCAAGTGTTCCAACATATGCATTCTCCAAGAACTCTACACTAGATTGCCATGAAACTGATATATGATAAATTATGGTTTATATATATATATATATATATATATTAACAAAGGGCCCTTAACCCCATTGCAGCATACTCCAATGCTAATTGGGTTAGCAACGTTGATGACCGTCGGTTAGTTACATGTTTTTGTATCTACTTATGCCAGAATTTAATTTCATAGGCAAAAAGCAACCAGTCGTATCAAGATCCAACACTGAATCTGTATATCGTGCAGTTTACTCAAAGATCTTCACATCTACATTTGAGATGTTCCAACACTATCATGTGACAACATTGACGCAACTAGCCTTGCACCCAATCTTGTGTTTCACCCAAGAACTAAACACATTGAGGTTTATTACCATTTTATCCGAGAGCGAGTCACAAGAAGGGATATGAAGGTTCAATATATCTCTACCTAAGATCAGATTGGGGATTTGTTCACGAAGGGATTGACAATCCCAATATTCAAAAATATGCAAGACAATCTAATTGTGACAAAATGTCC
The DNA here is from genome assembly GCF_013358625.1 of Macadamia integrifolia. Taxonomy (NCBI): domain Eukaryota; kingdom Viridiplantae; phylum Streptophyta; class Magnoliopsida; order Proteales; family Proteaceae; genus Macadamia; species Macadamia integrifolia. Next base: position 20,672,361 of record NC_056563.1, on the reverse strand, counting down.
CATTAGTTTGAGGGGGAAGGATTGAATTCCTTTGTAGCGCAACAAGGCATCTGGCGTGTATCTAACAGCTAGAAATGCTCATGCACCCAGCCTAAGGCAGTCGCACGTAACCCAAGGCATTTCTGAACGTTAAATGTGCACCAAACTCCCTGTTACACCACAAAGGATCCAAGTCTTAGGGGGAATGTTAGCCACATCAAGTCAGGAGAAGATAAGGTCTCTCCATCTTAACCAAATCTTGTATGAGTTGATTCTTAGCTTGTCACGTGTGCACATTCCTTGTTGGTTACTACTATATATATGATTTTCTTATCAAGGAAATCTATTAGTTTGTATTAAGGAGAAATCATCTCCATCTCTGTGTACATATTTACACTCATACGTGAATAAAATCATTGACTTAACCATTGAAATTTCAAAGTCTTTCAGGTTTAGGACTGAAACCAATTGATTATATAATTGTGGGAGGGATTTTTGGATAGGTAATATACAAGGTGATGGGTCCCTAGTTTTGGGTGATTAACATATTCTACCTTAAAGAGGGTGATTAGTGATCGTGGGTTTGATTGAATAAAGAGATAACATCTTCACGATCATTTCTAGACCCGACGGAAATACGAAAATAGCATCTTCACAAAATGAATATAAAACTAAGTGCGGTAAAATACGTTTTAGACCTCACAATGATGGGAGACTCGTGCTGAGAGACCAAAGGTTGATTAAAAGTTTAGAACCCCTTTTGTATTGGTCTGTTTTTTTGACTTGGGAGAAATGGCTGGCCTTCGTGGCGTGATCAGGCCAGTGGGTCTCCATCGTCTCCTTGGTGGCGAATTCCTTTCCTTAGTGGGGGTGAGTCGGCAGTGATTAACGACTGGTGAGGCCACCACCGTCGGTGAGGTAATTAGGGATACCCTACTGTGCATCCTGTCACTTCACCTGTCACCTTTGTGGGGTATCTCCCATTTGTCCCATTAATATTTATGAAAGTAATTGGGTTTTTCCTGCTAACAACTCCTTTTCCAATTGTGACTTACAAAATTAAGAGCAAACATTGTAATTATCAAACACACATGAATAGTGATCAGTTCTTGGGAAGTATTGGGTTTTTTTTTTTTTTTTTAACTAATGACGAGTATTCAGACCTTCAGTATTACTAGTCCCACGCAAGGATTAAAGTATTGATATTGATCATCATATCGGTCAGTTAAAATTAAAAAATGTATCAGAGGGTATCGTATCGTATTGAAGATATACTGAGATACGCACATAAATAGATCTGAAACACCTTGTTAAACACTTTTTGTATAAAAATTTTGTTAAAAAAAAGCTATTGATAACATGTATTATACATAAACACTAAATTGAGGATATCGCACAAAGAATTCAAAGTTTGTAGTTGTCCTATAAATGTAAAATCTTTGTTCCAAAACTTGATTTCCACTTTAGTTAGAGAGAAATATGGCTAACAGCAACTTTGAAACAAAATCCCTCAAAAAATCGTGTTTTCTGAAAAAATACCCATCTTGGCCATTTTATGACCGTAGCACTGTATCGGTACATATTGATACTCACAGATACATACCGATCGATACATATCAATACTCACTGATACGTACCGATCGATACAGACCAATACTCACCGATACATACCGATACATACCAAAATGTATATTTCACCTCGATTTTATATTTTCCATAGAGTATCAATATATATCGATGGTGTGTCGGTGCAAATCGATATACATCGTAGGACATATAACGATACGAAAGGATTTTAAAAATTTCATGTATCGTATTGGTGTGTATCGTATCGGTTGGCTAAATTTAAGATACATATCGGAGGGTATCATATCTGTACCAAAGATACTTTAAACCACTCCCGTGGGCCCATACTAAACGCACAATCGTATGGATCGAGTCATACCAGGGTTGAATGAGAACCATTCAACTTTAATTGAAAGCAATGAAGAGCACTAAACACCTTGTGTGAGTGGCTCAAGATGTGCCTAGTGAGAGTCGAACTTAGGACATCCGAGTTTACGTCTCGTACCAAGTTTTTTGCATCATCATCATCGCCACTGCCACCATCCGATAAATAGTGTATGCTCAATTCTGAAACCACTTTTCATCCCTTTCTTGAAATTCTGCTGCGCAAAGCTTTGTGGTTCAATTCGTGTGGAGAAAATGCCTCACTAGTGAGCTTTGTCTTGTGCTCAGAGTTTTAGTGATTGGTATCAGATATATCGGCCTTTTCTGTTTCGAGATCATCATTGAAACCGATATTGATACCTGATCGATATTAGTTAAAAATATTTTTGATACTATATGTAAAAAATGTATTAATAAAAATCAGAAGGGCTTGAAATTGCGGATATGTATATCTTCTCTAAGAAAAACATAAATGAAGGTGAATTAAAGATAGTGAATGAATCACGCTTCCAAATTTTCTTTTAGTATATTTTCCAAAATATTGTTTTTTCTATAGGTCATCATTCTATGAGTCACTATAAGAGTGAGTGAAGTAGTTCATTTCTTCTACCAAAAAACATAAAAATATTAATAGTTCATCTCACTATATATTTTCCAGCCCTCATAAATCATTTTGGTGAATCGAAACTAAGGGATACATTTGATAATTTCACCTTGAATGAATCTTGGAGAAAGAACTCTATATCTCTCATTCTCCTCTTCCTCTCCCCTTCCTCGTTTTCTACACACTCCACCCTTTCTTACAACCCACCCAGGAGGCGCATCCCCACCCTCTTCCTTGCTTGCAACCTCGCCCTCCCACCCAAGTGGCCCCACCCCACCCCACCCCACCCCATCATCTCTTCTTTGTTTTGATTTGCGGAGTATGCTTCTCAAATGGTCTAACTCAAGGAACAAATCAAATTATGAGGACTTTGTGAGAAGGGAATTCAAAGCACATCGGGGATAAACGTGAGCATAATTCACTGTACGTGGAAAATAGAAAAATTCACTTTTCCTTTGGGTTCATAAATACCTTGCAAGGTTTTGGTATTTTCTAAACTACCCTTTAATATTCCATTTTTTTGATTGCTCTTCCAGTGTTTGGGAGTTAGTTCCCATGTTTGATGCACTTGTTTATTTAAATGGGTATAGCATAAGCATGGACGAACCCAACCGATTTAAATTGGATGGGTTCAGTCAGCCCATATGAGGCAAGAACTGAATAAAAAAGATACCCATTTTTCTCACAGAAATTGGGCTGGGTCTTGGGCCTAGATCCATATCAATAGGTGCAATCTTTCGGTGCGCAAAAAGCGCCAAGTTGCCAACATAGTGTCTCCAGTTCCAAGTCTACTTAAGGGCTTTTAACAATCTTACCATAAAAAAGGGGGCTTGTTTGGATGTCTAAGCCCATGCTCTCACAGTAAGTTTTAAGAAGTTATATCCATCGCCAGAGGCAAATGCAGCATTCTTAGCAATCCAGAGAGAACAATGAAGTCATCAAAGTGGGTCAAAGAAGATGAAGATCAAATTCCAATCGAAGGCTTAATAATAGTGGTTTCTTGTGCCAGATTGGTAAGGTTCTTTTTTTCTATATTATAAAAGTGTGAAAGATCGCTACTTGGTATTGTAGCCTCTACACCAGCATGAATGCAATGAGAGCGTGTAGGGGCATTTACATGGAGGGGATCTTTTATTTTACAGGGGTGGAATGATAATTATATGCACTAATGTGTCTGGATGCAGGGGCTATGCAACCAAGCAACATTCTTTTTAGAGAAAAAAAAGCAGAACCTATAAGGAGTTCGATCGATCCCCTTTTTTTTTTATCTTTTTGGTTGATTCGGTCATTCTTTCGGTTTAGCCTCCAAATTGATACCTCTAGACATGATTTAAGAAGAAAAAGATTTTTTTGTGTTGTGGATTAAACTTCAGTCTTACATGTAATCAAGCGGAGGAACCATATAAAGAGCATTACATTCAAGAGAAAGTGCTCATTGCGCACCTTCCAGCCTATTCACCACATACCCGTCATAGGATTTTATTAGGGCTGCAAAGGTGGGTTGTACCTACATATGAGAGAGCTGCCTGACTAAGCCTGGCCCAGCCTGATTAATAAACGTGTCTATATCTGATGGACGTTCGATTGGGACAGACCAATTAATAGACTGACTCAGCTGACATGGTTAATGCTCATTTGTAGCCCATTTAAAGCCCATTTACTAAGCCCGACACGTTTAAAAACCGATTATAACCTATATAAAGCCCAATCATAGCCCATTTAAAGCTAGACTAAGGATCGTTTAGTCCGATTAAAGACTATTTGTTTCAGACTAACGGTTTATAATTGAAACTATGCCCAGCATATGAGGGCCGATCACGATGCAAGGTCCTAAAATGGAAAAACCCGAATAGATTCTACCAAAACTGGCGCAACCCAACCCGACCAATTGACACCCCTAAGTGTATGCAAAGTCCTAGCAAATTTCTATTGATGGGCTTGTTAAACAACAAACAACAATCTCAACGTTAATCCGAACTTAATTGGGTCGGCGATATGAATCTAATCAAAATATAATAAGAAAAAAAAAAAAAAAGGCCAATAATCATGATGAAAGAAAAAAAAATAAGAGTGATTATAAAGATGAGTGCAGGAGGAAAGAAGCACAATCCAACAAGTCAAGAAAATCTTAACTACATGGTTCAGCTACATGAATCCTCGCCCTCCAATTTATGAACTCCATCTAAGAACTTACATACGTTGGCCACAAGACAAAAACTGATTGGCTGGTTAACAAGCCCATTAAAGAGGCACTGTCTAGCAATTGGACCCGCACGAATGGAGAAATGAGAATGGACCGTTAATAAATTGTAGAATCCCAACTTGGTCAGTTCTCGTTTTAGAGAATATCTTAAACAAAGAAAAAGCTGATCCAATCAGAAGACCATAATTACCAAGACCTGCACAGCAGTGCATGCACACTCATACAGCTACATACAGAGAGAGAGAGAGAGAGCCAAGCTCTCGCTGCAAAAGGAGCCTATGAAACGTGTAGAGTTATTTGGTATTCCATTGGATCAGGTCTGAATTGTGAATAGAGAAAGAGAGGTTCTCAAGGGCGGACCGTCCCAGAATCGTGAGTTGTCCCATCGATCCCTCTTCCCCTTGGTCTCCCCACGTACTGTACGTAGGTGTAAGCCCCAATTTACAGAGTACCTGACGAGTGGCTTTCAGCAAGACAACCACAACAACTTGGTGGGTCCCCCCCTCTTGTTCGTTCTTGTTGATTATTTGCAATTTCTTGAGAAGAGAAGATCCACCCTTCCCCTATCCTGCCCCTCCCCACCTCCCTTCCTCCTTTAATAAAGTGTGAGAGTACTGAGTGAGTACAAACACAGAAAAAGAAGAAAAAGAAGTAGATTACAGTTTGTTTCTTTGTTTTCTTCATTTTTACTTAGCTTTGTGGAGAGCAAGACAAAGTTAACCTACAAATAGGGATGGGTTAGACTGGTTTTGTCTTTGTGGGTCAACTATTCATAAACCCAACAACTACCACCCACCAACTGCTGAAACTGATATGAAACTTCGGATAATTTGAGGTTATGGTTTATAGCCAAACACACCCTCCAATAGAAACAGTTAAAACACATTAAATAGGATGCATGGTATACTGTTTCCCTAAAAATAAAATGAAAGAGGGTGCAATATAACTTACTCATTTAATTGTTTGAAGAATTTAAAAAAAAAAAAAAATACAAATTAATGAAGGTTTGGAGGTCAAATTCTTTTGACTCTACATTTGAACTCTAATAGGTTATTCCTTTATGTGGAACATATAGTCGGATTGAAGGCTTATAAGGATTTAGGCATATTCTACTTGATGGCTAGTTTTCATGGATGAGTTTTATATGAATGGCTAAATCCTACAAAGTGGTATCATAGTCAAGGCATAGAAACTCCGATGTGTCTCTAAAGATGGAAAAATATTGCGGGAAAGATCTCAGTTCTCACGTATACTATACTCTGGGGAGAGGGTGAGATTGTTGGATCCTACGCAAAAGCAGTCGATCCTACATGTGAATAGCCAGTCTGATGTGAATGAAGGCATACAAAGATCTAGGCCAATATTGGTTAGTTTTTAAGGGTGAGTTCTACCTTAGTGCCAATAATTCCACCTATATCTCATTTTCTAATCTCTATACTACTACAGGCCTACAATGATTTTAGTTGTACACGAAGTATCCTCCTTTATGATCTTAGCTGAAGAATCCTCTGTGAGAAAGTGTCCAAATATCATGTGTTAAGTTTGCTATTATGGATTTATATACTATCTGACCACCACCCTCATCAAAGAATAGTGGATTAAGGAAAGGAACACTTCTTCAACCATGCATGCATGTCTATAAGACAAGAGCCAAATAAAAATGTGGAGATTCATTGTGATATAGCCTAACTGCTAAGTGAAACATATATAATATCAAGTATCCCATAAGAAAAAAAAAGAAAAGAAAAAAAGGGCATAATCTTAGGTAGCAGTACATGCATAGGCACAAAAAGGAAAATTAAATTCATATGGTTTTGGGATTAAACTCCTAATTAGGTTCTCACTCCTAAACTGAAAATTATGTTCTAGCTAGTAGAATCAATTCTTCCAAGGGGACCACTACAAATCGTTTAAAACAAGCCAGTTTAGTAGGATATGTGTCCATTTATTGGTGGTTATCATTTATTTTTCTTCCTTGAGAAAATAAGGAACAAAACTAGGTAAACGATGCTGATGGACCTGTCCATTTCATTTTAGACTTTAAGAATTCACCTTGTGATGGCCATGATTCCTCAGGATATATACTCCATAAATTCAAGAACTACCAACTCCAATTCATGCCCCTTTTCCATGAATTAAAGGCAAAGAATGTCATACATTAGTGGATTAAAGATTACGGCAGTGAAAGTAAAAATCCCATCGGGGAGTTAGGTGGTGTGAAATTGAGTTCTATAATATTATGGTGAAATATGGACATATATGGGATTCAAAATCTTGGATGAAAATTTTAAAATTTCCCTTATTTAAAAAAAAAATAAAATTATTTAAGAGATTATTTTACCTTTTATATTCTAATGTTTTGGCATATCGATCTAAAAAAGTTGATCTTCAGTCTCTCTTGTAGTTTTTTAAAAAAGAGGGGGAGATGAGAAATAATTTTACATAATTTATACTTCTTCAATAGAACCCTCATATTATGAATACTTTGCTTGTGCTGTTTGGGAACTAAGTCAGTCCTAATTAATTAAGGCATGGGTTAAGAAGTAGGAGGGCTGTTGTTGTATTAGGTAGACAGCTCATATCATAAAAAAAATAACAGACTTGTAATGTGGGTTTTGAAAACTCTTAGAAGATTTTGCCACTTTAAAACCTTGGTCAATTTGAGATTTTCAACTAATGACAAGAGCTTTAAGTGTGCATTAAGGCATTTATAAATGTGTGTGTGTGTGTGAGAGAGAGAGAGAGAGAGAGAGAGAGAGAGAGAGAGAGAGAGAAGCATGTTTTGTAAGACAGAGCAAATAGGAGATTGGGATTACCTCCATGTAGCTTTCCTCATAGCGGAGCGGATCGGATTGCATCACGCATCGACCTGCATGAACAATGATAAACAAAAGGATTGTAGCTCTCTAGGCAATGATCCACCCTTCAAATCCAAGGATTACAATGGAGATCCTTGGTGACACACACTCTCAATTGGGAGAGAGAGAGAGAGAGAGAGAGAGAGAGAGAGAGAGAGACTTAAAAACCCTATTTTGCTTTGTGACCAACCCTCTTATTTATAAAGAATTGGCCAACTAGGGTTCTTAATCCTAGTGGGTCTATGAACACCCAAGTGGGCGACCCATGAAGAAATTGGGTCAGGTCCCAATTCGACCCAAATTAATTAACATGTTTCGAGGAAAGTAAAGAGAATCCATTCAATTGTTGAGACCCTACATTCAAGCACATATTTTTAGGAAGAAAAAAAAAAAAAAAAAAAAGCAATTGAATTATGAAAAACAAAGTTTCCTCTCCCTTCTTAAAGTCTAAATATGAAGGTTATGAAGTTTTCCTCAACAAGTTAGAAACTTTTTTATCAAGGTACAAAACCTTAGTTTTATAAACAATCTACTATACAAATTAAATAGATCCCTAACAGTTAGCTTACTTCTCCTTCATTTTTATGTACTTAAAACATCATAAGAAGGAACAACCAAAGAGGAAAATTAAAGGAAAAAAGGAAAGAAAAGAGAGAATTTTCCTTTTATTTTTTTCTTTTCCCTTGTTTCATTTTTTTTTTTTTTTTTTTTTTTTCTGGAGGGGGTAATGAAATAATGTAGTAGCAGTAAACCAAATTTTCAACATCCTCCAAAATCTCTAACGGCAAACGGGCTCTGCTCCGGCAAATTACCGGCGTGTCGAAGCCCAAGCGTAAGCGACACATCGCCGGTGGTTGTGGTGGTGGTGGTGGTCCCAAACCTTAATAGTGTTGGCCCCATATTTGTACCAACTGCTGTGGTCCCATAGTCAGCAGCAGCCAAGATGCCGCTATGACCATTCTGTCTACATGTGTCATCAAGTACGTGGGTTGCCGGAAAACGCTGAAGCACATCGCCGGTGAAGGTGGTGGTAGTGGTGGTGGTGGTGCCAAAGCATTGTCTATTGATTGCATTGAGTGAGGGGTCATTGTCGTGGGCATTGATTTCAGATCTTTTGCCTTGTGCTGTGGTAGAAATAGTTTTAGATGATGATGTAGTAGTTGCTGCTGTTGGTGGTGGTGGTACTGGTACTACCACCGGTGTTGTTGCTGATGCAGCTGTCGCTGTTGTAGGTGTCGGTGTTTGTGCAGAGCTGCTGCTTTGTCCTAGTGGGCTTATCTCTCTTTCATCTCCATCTCTCTCTTCTGCTTCCTCTTTGGCCTCTTTCTGATACATCTCTTCCACCATGGGTTTCCACAACCGAACCCTTGCATTAATGAACCAGTTTGATACCTGAATTTTTTACAATTAAAACACCAAATGGTTCAGGAAACAGTCAATGCCTACCCAAAAGAAAAAGTTCAGAAAACAGTCAAGAGACCATGAGACCATGAGACATGAGATGAGATAGCATAAAATAGTTGATGCAATAAAAGGGATGCCACCAATTATCCACATTAACACTCTCTCTCTTCAAAATTACTGCATGTAACTATGATAAAAAAGACTTCCTTGATGCTCTTTATTTATTTATTTATTTTTTCTGGGTTGTCCATTAATGAAGGCATAGAAACCAAAATAATTAAAAAGTTAAGTAGTATATGAGGACAAATGTAGAGTCTATATGTATGAATGCTTTGAATGTTTTTAATGGTTCTCAATTTCTCATAGTCCTGATTTGAGTAGGAACTTTGAAATAAATTGTATAAAATCGTTTGCGGCCGCTACACTGGTGTAGTGAACATTGGGTGATTGGGAGTCTTGTAGAATACATACCCAAATACCCTCAGCCATCCAATGCTCACCCCACCTTACGGTTCGCTGCAAAGAATATGAACTCAAAGTAAACCTATGTGTGTACAGTGTACAGTAAAGTCAAGGAAGGGAGAGAGGACTACTGAGGAGGGAAAGGAAAGGCTGCAAAAATATCTAATACCACAAATTTTGGTGTCCTTTACTTTCTGCCTTGTCTCTCACTGGATGTTATCATGAAAAGAGAAGGGGAAAAGGCTTGAGCTTTTCAATGAGATAAAGCAAATGAAACCCTAAACCATGCAATCTAAGTCCCACTGAAACAACCGATGGTCGCTAACTTCCTAGGGTTTTTTTTATTTTTTTCCTATTCCTCTTACACTACTGGGTTTCTTAAATGACCCATATTAATTTCCTTTCTCTCTTTCTTTTTTAACTACATTTCCTTTTTCTAATTAATGAGTATGGAAGGGGGAAGCATAGGAAGGACCTGGTTTCTCGATAAACCAGTCTGTCGAGCCAACAAATGCTTGTCTGTATCGCTCGGGTACCTGAAACAAAGAAACAAAGAAAAAAAGAAAGATCAGAAAACGACATCTGGGTTCAGTGCCTTACTGATCATTACCCGATTCATATAAAGAGAATCAAAAGCTTTATGTAGCAGTAAATGAGATTGAACGATTTCTTTCCCTGCAAAGGCGTGAAAATCTAAGGGACTATCAACAGATGCTGAAGCAAAGAAAGAAAACTAAGAAACCACATATCTCACTTTTAATATCTCGTCCTATATTAACCCATGTATTGTTTGATTAAAGTAATGAGAGAAAAGATTTGGTGAAGTCATATTCTATTTGTTTTTCTTTTGCTTCTCAATAACTAACTACACTAGTACTAAAGAGGAGAGAGATTGTGAAAAGCAAATGGCAAGGAAATTAGGGAAGAAGCTTGCATCAGCTTTTCCTGCGAAGACAATAATCCCCATGACAACTGCATTACATTTCTTTTAAGGGACAAAGTTTTATGTGAGAGACCATAGACACAAGTGCGTGTAATGACCACTGTGTCGGACCTTGGATGCATGCTTTTATGTGTGCGCGTAGGGGCCTCTCGCAGATAGAATACACTTGGTCAATCACTATACAACAAATAAAGGTGATACAAACTTGGGAGAACTCAACCACATAAATCGGTTTATAAGGTGAGGAACCCGAGACCATGCTAACCACATCAAATCGCCTAATGTGCAATCAGCCTCCTTATGACTGATATGTGATTGTAATTGTTAAGGCTTGAGAGCTGCTATGTGCCCATGTAAAATATTGTCCGCTTTGTGCTAGGAGCACGCACGATTTTAAAATGCTTTTACATGGAAGGGGTTGGCATGGGTTCTTTGGGCACCTAAATGATGCGAGACCATCTTAATCATCCATGAGGCTAGTTTTTACCCACAATAGTAAATACCACACTTTTGAAATGGCTTTCATGGCGATCCACATCGGATCACAGATCACGTACTTCTTTCTGAGGGATTTCACTCTGCTCCAAGGTCTCGGCCTAAAAGTAAGCAACTCTTTCCTAGCGGCTTTCACTCTGACACCGTGTTACACGAGGGTTAAGACCAAAATTCAACTGTTCTGATACCACTTGATTTGGTGTCCATAGCGACCTCGAAAAAACTAGAGTGTGAGAGAGAGATTTGTAACTTACGGGTGAAGGAAATGCTCGAAAAGCCAGGCTCTAAGAATGTTGACGGAACGTTCAGGCAAGCCTCTCTGAGGTCTCCAAGCTTCTTGTTCCATAATTCCCATCTGGTGAAAGGCTCTTTGCTGCCTTAGGCTTTCTTCCAGCATTCGAAGCCTTGGTGTCTCTCCTTTAGTCACTCCAGAAGCCGTTGCCCCATCTTTCTCTCCCAGAAGCTCACATGTTTGCTTCAACTGTGCAGCTATGGCGTCCTTAAGGCATCTGAAATGGCGTGACATTGCCTTCTGTGCTAACGCCGTGTAAGGAGTTGCTGCACCGAATCCCATCACCGAGTCGAACGAGTTAACCACCATTTGCATTTGCTCACAGTAATGGTTGTATCTCCTGTCAACCTGCAACCCATACCATCAAACACTTTTATGTACAATGACAGAAATTTATTAAATCAGAAACCCACAAGCATCATCAATCCAACTAACTGAAATCTTTGGAAGAATAATTTATTTTTGATAAAAATTACAGAAACAGAAGAAGGAGAAGAGTCACAATCACGAGCCAACCTTTTTTTTTCATGGGTTTCATCTTTCTTTTTTAATTTGATTTGAGGAAAAAGTAGGAATCATTAAATATAATTTTTTTTAATAAATCATATAAGATCATAGTTGTTGATATCAATGGGTAAATGGGTTTGTCTTTTTTAGTTGTTTTCTGATTTATTATTTTCAATCCATTTGTTTCAGAGAAAAAAGAGGAAAAACCAGAGTCCATGAATGCAAGAATCAAAGCCTGCTACAGTGAAATGATTGCTATTGAAAAAAACAAGAAAACGCTGGTCCAATATTTTACTGCAATGGGTATTAATCTCTCAGACTTGTTAACAAACATCCTTACGTGTTTTAGGGAATAGAGATTGTTGGATGATCTTGACAATCATCAAATCTCAAAAGGGTTATCTTTTTTAACTTCTATTAGTGTTTGTAATCCCTTATTTTAGTCATCAAAGAAAGTTCAAAGCACGCAAAAACCCCAACCCTTTAGATCAATTAAATTCATTATTAAAATAGAACCCTTTGTTAATTAGGTAATAGTATCATTATTAATTTAATAAGGAAACCCAAAGACCAAAGCTCAACCGCCTCCTCCCCTTGTAGCTGCCCAAGTGTCCATTTCAATTTTCACCAGCCGCCGGACGGATCTTCCGTTGACAAGCCGGAATCCCCATCTTCTCCGGCACATATATTTCGACCAAGAAGCAATTTAATTGAAGAAAAGAGAGAGAGAGAGAGAGAACACATGCCTCATCAATCATGGATAATAGCTTGACCTTCCTCCGTTGGTATTCAATTCTATCAGAAGAAGATAAAGGAGAAATGTCCTTTGAAGAAGATGGAGAAGAGCCACCAGCACCACCAGTACCAGTGCCGTTGCCTTGATTAGGATTAGGGTTAGAGGTAGAAGAATGCTTCTTCATCTTGAACTGTCCCCTCCCAACACTGCAGAACTCTTCAAGCAACTCACGGGCAGGCTTCGAATACTTGGAAATTCTCAAAACATTAACAACCCCTAAAGACGACGACCCAAACCCAACATGTATATCCTGAGGATGCTGATGATGAGGAGGAGGATTATGGTTCCTCAAATTCTTCATCGATGGGTACGATGCCGCCGCGGCCGCTGTAGAACCTCCGTTTCCTAAACCGTAGTACATCACCCCACCATCCCCAATTCTCAATTCCTCGGCTTTTGCCGTTTCCAAGTGCTGCAACGATGATAGCGACAATGATAGCCCTTGGCTCTCCACAACCCCTCCGATTTTGTTACTGTTATTATCTCCTCCGGCGCTGCCGCCGGGGACCCATGTGAACTGGGAGTGATGAATTGGGTTGTCACCGAAAGCAGATGCTGCAGCTGCTGCAACACCGGCGGATTGGAAGCCTTGCACGTGATGAGGATTACTAGTATTAGACGGGTTTGGGTGAGGAGGAGAAGGTGACCTCGGCTGTGGATTCATGAGGAAAAGATGCATGGCTGCAGCTGAATCGGCATTAATGCCCGGAATCTGCTGAGGAACTATGCTGCTGCTGCTGCTGTTGCTGTGACGGTCGTTGCTGTTCGGCTGGTGATGGTGATGGTGATGGTGATGTTTCCCATCTCCCAAAGGACCCAACCCCCCTACTTGTCTATTTCCGTACCACTCGTTGGTTACCGGTGATGGTCGTGACAGACGGTAACTAGACGCGATCTGATTTTCCAAGAGGTCGGCTGCGGTAGCTGTCCCAGAAGGGAAATTGAACATCTCCGACAACATACCGGCAGTTTCGTAACCTGGAAGCTCACCAGATACTTCCTCTTCGATACCCACCAATGGCAGTGGTGGTGGTGGTGGGTCGAACCCTTGGACCCTTAGTTTATCCCTCCGGCTCTGCTGTGCGATGTGTGGTGGTTGGTGGTGGTGGTGGTGAGGTGATATTGTTGATCTGTCAAATCCATTAGAGAAGCTAAAGATCCCTTGGTGGAAGCCTTGGGACATAGAATTCACACAAGTTTCACTGCCTGAGGCCAACTCGCTGTTGTTATGATTCTTGGAGTGAGTCAGAGAAGGTGGTGGTGCTGTTGCTACTCCCATATCAGTATTTTCTTCTTCTTCTTCTGCAACATCATCATCATCATCATCATCATCTCTTTCTTCGTCTTCGCCAACCCGGAAGTTTTCTGGGTCTGCCGCTGCTCATGTTTCCCATAAATCGGTTAGAAAACGAAGAAAACTTTTAGATAATTATGGAATACGAGGATAGAATCAAAACAAAAGAGAAGCCTTTTGATGGAATTCCGAGCAATTAAAGGATTAAGAATTGGAAAATTGCAGAAAAAAGTAGAGAATCGAAATGGGTCTTTTCAAACTGGTGAGTTTTTCCTCTTATTTGAATTCCAATTTTATATAATTTGTGTAACTGGGCCTAGTTTTGGTGTTTACCTGTTAGAGTTGCAGGGACCGAAAGGGTGCGAAGTTTTCAGACATCGTTTTCCTTCTGTCTTGATTGAAAGCTTCTTGAATTCTTCTAAGCCCCTCTCGGGGTTCCTCTCTCTCTCTCTCTCTCTCTCTCTCCTTTCTCTTTCTCTTTCTCTCTTTTTCTCTCCCTGATTCTCTGAGTGTTCCACAGACTACAATCGCCTTCTGAAAAGAGAGGAGAGCATAAAATTACCTATAAAATAACTAAAAAATATATAAATAATTGGAGACTTTGGGAGTGACCTCGAGACAAGAAGACCAGAGAGAGAGAGAGAGAGAGAGTGTGTCTGTCTGTGATGTTGTGGTGCTAGGGAGAGAGAGAACGGAAGAGGTCGTTATGTTTCCGCTTCACCTTCTCATACACACCCAAATGTATTATATTTATTTCTACTAATTTTTTACACCCAAATGTATTCTTACTATTTTTTTTTTCTAATTTTTTTTATTACAAAATCAACTACAAATATATGTAAGTTATTAGGAGGTTAGACTGTACAGTGTGCATTATAAATGATAGTGAAAAAAATCGTTTGCAATTCTGATCTCGTACAATTCCGTGCAATACCACCTTCAGGCGGTGTCACATGTATTGATACCAATACAATGGTCCAGATCTGATTTAAATGCCTCTTCACTGATTTAATGTTTTATTAGTTGTACCAGATCTTGACCATTGTATTGGTATCAATACACGTGTCACCGCCTGAAGGTGGTATTGCACGGAATTGTACGAGATCGGAATTGCAGAGGATTTCAACCTGAGAGAGAGAGGTTTGGGGAAATATATAAAGAATTAAAAGAGAGAGCTAGCTTGTCATTCTCCAGTTTTATTTTTAATAAAGATTATATTTTTTCTAAAAAAAGATGCAATTTACGATTGAAATGACCAACATAACCATGGGGAAATATATAAAGGATTAAAAGAGAGAGCTTATCAGTTTCTTTTTATTATTATTAATTAGTAGAGAGCTTCTTTTTTTTTTTTTTTTTTTCAAAAAAGGATGCAATTTAGGAGTTCAAATGACCAAGGTAACCTTGTAGGTAGGCTCGGTACCAATCCAAGTGAACCTTGTAAAAATAAAAGAAAGAAAAAAAATTGAAACTTTACTATAATCTAAACAATGAAATTTTATTTGAAATTTAGTCAATTATGGTTAATTGACCAAAATAGTAATCACCAATATGTACATATCCTTAGAGATCTAGTAGGCTTTCTATGAGAGGAGGTTGGGCATGTCACTAACTTTAACAGCTCAATCAATAGGGAAGCTAGGATAGGAGAGGCATGAGGAACTTTTTCAAGAAGGGAGGAAAGAGGCAGACGCAGTGCTCGGCACAGTCTTTTCCCATTATACATAGAGTATAAAATAAGATCAATGCAACCATCGCTCTTTAACTTGTGCTTGATCATAATGCCCATAAAGATGTGCTAAACTAATTTATCATTCTCAAACTAAGAAGGGGGTTTTTTTTTTTTGGACAAAGTTTTGATGAGACGCATGGTGAAGTTCTCTGCATAGATCCAACAGAGGACACCTTGCCATTGCAGCCCCTACCCCCCTTGAGCACCCTGGATGCATTGTGGTGAATGGATTCCCGTTCACCATGGGTGAAAGAAAATTTGGTCTTATTTTTTTTTTTTTCCAGGTCATTTATATAGATATATGAATTTTCTTCTTATTTTTAACCGTTTAATGAAGATACTTGGGTAAAAATATTTGCCTTCCAAGATGTTTTATGAGAGAAAGTGAAAGAGATGCAACAACTAAAGAAAGAAAACATGAGAGACCTACCTACAAAGGAAGGGATTAATGTATATGCTAGAAGGTGACATTTACAAAGGTTAAGCATGTGTGAGTTATAAAAGGCACGTAAAACCACTTTAGCAATTGGCGAGATGGCCATGTTTGTCACCTATGTTCCTACCTAATTATCCTACAAATTCTACCTCCCCCCCCCCCCCCCCAAAGCAAACTTCTTCTGATTTTTTTTTCTTTATGAATTTTTTTATAACTATTCTTTCTAACTTAATTTGCAATTTTTTTTGGTTAATCCCATTTTGTATTACTAAAGGCTTTTATATATATACATATATATATATATATATATTTAATTATAATTTTGTTAGAATTTTTAATATCAACATGGCAAAAAAGAAGCAACCCCATCAAGTTCCACTCAAAATGCAATTCGAGCCCTAATTTTCTACCATGTGGCTTATTAAATGGAGATATATGATCCTCAATGATGAGAGGATATCCTCTATTGGTATGATGTTAAATATTATTGCATAATTTCAATTAGATGATTCTGAAAATTTAATTATTTTTCAATTGTGCAAAGGGATTTTAACATTTTTATTCAATTAAACTTGATACATGAAAATATTTATTTTGGCCAAAAAAATTGACACATACTTATCAACTAACTTGCCACGTGGCAGATAGTCACGGTAGCTCTCCGTGATTATCTCTCTTCTCCCTTTATGAAACGACTTAGGGAGTGTTGACATAGGACATGGTCATGGATAGAAAGCATCACCCCTTTATTTTTTTAGTTATTAAAAATTAAAAGAAAGAAAAAAATTAATATTTTATTAATACTGATAATTATTATAAAAAAAAAAGGTTCTCCAAACTTCTGGTGTATTCTACGTCTACTCACATAAATATTTTATAAGAAGAAAAATAATAAAAATAAGAATGTCAATACCCAATAGGAGTAGAATACGCCTCAGTAAATATTTTTCTAAAAAAAAAAATCTATCCAATAGCATAACCTGTGCCAATACTTCAATGTGCCTATATCTCTCCTCTTTGTCCTTTGTACGGTAGGAAAAAAAAACCCACACTCCCCTTTTTTTTCTTCTAAGCTCTCTCATATGTTTATAATAGTTGGATTATCACAATGTGGGAGAAGAAGGGAGGATGGGGAGGTGAAAGATAAATATTTTCCAACTGCAAACAGGATTGATGGATGACAGGCCAACGTACCTAATTTCAGATGGGCATCAGGCCATGAGGGCCATCATCTAGGGAGAGGCTTTTTAGGATGATGTCACGTGAATCTCACACGCTCGATGGAGCTTAGGACCACACAACCCTTCTCATCATTTCTCACTCTAATATCTCATCTGCCCTCACGTGTCAAAGTCGGCTACGCACGTGTGAAACAGCTTAATTCTTTACTTTACTCACCTTGATCACACAACCGAATAAGTAGAAATTATACGTACCATGCCTCGTGTCTTAGGTAATTATGCTTCAATGGAATCAAAATGATTTGATATTTATCATAAGGATATGATATATATTCAGGTAAATGTTTTCTATTCGAGAGCAGCTCCTAAGGCTAAATAGAATACTGCACATTTTCATGAGAAACATAATAGTCATTTCACGCCCTTGTGTTTGTGGTGTAAGAGTCACTTTTAAACATAAATCTTTTTTTCTCTATATAAAATTACAGAGAAAAAAATCATGTCCGTCTAGCATTTTTCATTTTCAGACACAATTAGATGTGAAAAGACTCAATTATATCCCCAAACATGGTTCCTTTCTTATTAATTAATTATTGATGATTTTGATCAAAATTATATATCTGAGTAGTCGAATATCAATGAATTTAATTGCACCAAAAAACAAATATCGATGATTTTAATCAAACTTATATATCATTGATAATTTCTTGTATGGCAGTCGATCAGTTTTTCTAATCAATATGACATATTCTTAACTTCCTTTCACTAATTTTTATTATTAATCATAAATTGTTTCTATTTTATTAACAATAAAAAATTATTTATATCCATAAGTTCCTCTTCTTTAATTTGGCTAACTTATTCCACTCCATCAATCATATTATCTTTCCTATGCTAATACAATGTTTGGTATGCAACACCTATCCTTGCTCATCTTGGAGTGGATCCCATGGGAGACACACATTAAATAGCCACAAATATTGATTTGTGGTAGTACATTTTGCCACATTTTGATGTGTAGTTAATAATAATAACTACCTTCTACCAAAATATATATATAGGGGACCCCTCAATGCACTTATATCACATGATATTCCCTTTTTTTATTGTCTTTATTTCAGGAATTTTTGAATCAATGAAATCCCAAATCCAATGTAGTGGTACTCTAGAAGAATGACCTTGGGCTCTTTAATTACGCATTTCCCTTACACTTTATTGAGCAAGTAAATTCTTGTAACCTATATTCAACTTCATTCTTATATGTTATGTTGCAACATGAGGGATAAATGATTTACAAGATTGAGCTAAAAGTCTCAATTATTGTCATCTAATAAGTGATGATTATGGTAATTAATATAGAGTTATATAATAAAATTTATTCATTTATATTTTTTGTGGTGATACGCTTTTGATTTTGATTGGTATGTCTTATTCAGGAGAGTTGCTGACGATAATGATAAGGGGAAGGTTTTCTTTCAACCAATGTTAAGGAAGATTGAGGCATTCAGATGGTGTTAGGAGTGAGGGTATCAAGGACAGTATAGGGGTATTATTGACCCTACACTGTACGAGTAGACATTGACAACCATCAATGCATGTACATTTCTTGTAACCATGGTGCACGGAAACTTTTCTCCAAATGATAATGTTTGAATTGAAAATATAAAATATAAAATAATAACTTAATATGTGATAAACAAGAAGGGTGTGGAATGAATTTGGAGGAAATAAAATAATATTTCAATTGAGATGTGATTAAATATTTGCTACAAAAATTGAGTCATTGTCCCACGGGTATTTCATTTGAGCATCTAAATTTGAATCATTACCCAAAAACTTCTGATAAATTTTATAATACATAAATTAAGAAAAATATAGCATAAAACTTTGCATAATTGTTTATATCTTATGAAAAAAAATTAAAATAAAAGATATAGAATGTTTTAATATAATTATTAAATATGAAAACTTTCCACTCCATAATCCAATTTAGATAAGTTTATCTTAATGGTCCTCCTGATTCTGCCATATGACAAAATGAATCTAGTAATTTCATTCACTGGATGCATAATGGATAGTCCGGATTCATCAATTATCAGATTACAAACGCAAGTTCAGTCATGTACTCCCTCATTTATTAATATGGATTCTCATGTATGCACATGTTTGCCTACAATGATCACTACTGTGCACTCTCTCATAGTCTTGAATTTTCAAAAAAATTTGTCACTTGGCAAACTCTATTAATACTGAATCTTGACATATGAACTATAATCCTAATAGATAAATTTTTTAGAATTAAATAACTATTTATAATCTTAAATTATTATTGGAGTAGTATATCAATATCTAATTTGTATTCAATATTTTATTATAGAATAAATATCCAAATAAACTATGTCAATTTTTTGGATTTTCGATCATCCATCAACATCTCTACCAACAAATGCTTGAAGGTTGAATCTGCCAATAGTATGCAGCTAGTAAGGGACTTGGCTATGCATGGCAATTGATCATTCCTTATCTTTTCTCCTTCTTTTCTTCCCAATGAAACCCTTAAAACAAAAAGTTTGAAACTAAAAATTGTAGGGAAAAATTAGTTTTTCCACATACAAATTTAGGTATGATAATAATGGATTGAGTTCCTTATCTAACTGCGTAACGGATAATATGCCTCCTATGTCTGTCTCTCTCCACCCACAATAGGGGAATATATATATCATTTAATAGGAAGGAAGAGAAAAATAGACATAGCCACGCTCTAGCATATGCTACACAGTTGGACAAGAGACATTATCCCTAATAAAGGATAAGGGAAAAGAGCCTGATCAGTATATTGCACCTTATCACATGGATTATTATATTAAAAAAAATTTAAAATAAATCAATATTAGAAAATGTAGAATGCCCTGCTTTCTCAAGGACTCTCCCTCTAATAATAATGTAGTAAAAAAAGTGAGGTTGTGATGAACTTAGCATTATAGAGCCCTATATATGGAATCCAGTACCATTATTAATCTAGCTCTTACTAATAACGGTACTCTATAAATAGAAATAGAATTAAAGAGTTTCACTTTTTGAATAAACTGATTCATTCATATCAGTTGAATGCCAACCTAATGAATGTTCTATAGATGAGTAGAGTGTGTAAAGAGAAGGGGAAATGGTGAGTGATGATCGATGTCCATGTCATTCCCACATGTGACATGACCAACCAACCAAGGATTGGTACAAAATTAAAGAAAAATCATTGTCCCGTGTAAACACTGATCAACTTCCATCTGAACAACCCTCCAACATGAATCAGGCATGCAAAGAGACTATTAGTCATCAACTACTCATCCAACCCTACCCCTTTCGCCTGCTCTCTCTCTCTCTCTCTCTCTCTCTCTCTCTCTCTCTCTCTGTCTCTGCCAATAGCAAATATTCTATCTCTATATGTAATAAAAAATCGTTGATCACATGTTGACAGGAAAGGATATGGAAACAACAGCAAGGAGCCTATTTTATGGGAAAAAAAAGATCAAGAAAAAAGGATGAAAGGTTGATGAAATCTGAAACGAAGAGCTTAGGGACCTCATGACTACTAATAATATCAGTCTCCGGCCTTGGACAACGATTTCCCTCCTTTTGGAAACTACTAATTCTTTTACTATACCAACTTTTTGTTTGAAAACTAACAATGAAATCATTATCCTTCTGAAACATATATAGACTATACGGTAAAAACACTTATTATTAGTTAATAAATTTATGTTTTTTTTCCACCCAAAAAAAAAAAATCCCCGCTTACTCTCTCTCTCTCTCATGAGTTCATTTTGATGACATTCATGATTTTGATTGGGTCCTATCTATTTCAGTCATTAATAGAATATTTATTAAAAAAAAAATTTATACGACTTTGTCTTCTCCATCCTCTCTCTCTCTCTCTCTCTCTCTCTCTCTCTCTCTCTCTCTCATGAGTTCATTTTGATGAAATTCATGATTTTGATTGGATCCTATCTATTTCAGTCATTAATAGAATATTTATTAGGAAAAGAAAAAAATTATACGACTTTGTCTTCTCCATCCTTCCTTTAATTCTTAAATATAACAGTGGGGAATTGGGGCCACTTTCCCAGCCGTCAAGAGAGACCTGCCCTTTTATAAAAAAAAAAAAAAAAAAGAAAAAGGAAAAGGAGAGAGAGAAACTTCAATTTCAACACCATTTGATAATGGTTCTTCCATTTCAGTTTCAAGAAATGGCAAAGACAGATTTGAAGGTGTTTGATAAACCTCGTTTTTGAAAACGTTTCCTGTATGTAATGGTGTTTGATAAATGTTGTTTCTGGAAACGTTTCTCGCATGAGTTGTTGTTTATTTTAATCATGGTTAACCCAAATATGTTAATTTTGAAAGAAACTCGTAACCCAACAAGATATTATACCGTGCAAATATTTGAAATACGACAAATGTCTAACATCAATTTTAGTAGTTGGTCATGATCGTCTAACTACCACCTTTATTGATATCCATTTTCTTAAATGAATCTAGGATATCAGTATATATCCTACTCTTTTCCTCAGAAACATCCATCTCGTTTTTCAATACCTCTCCTCTTCAACTTTGATTGCTCTTTCCAAGTACTCCCTCACAAATTCAAAGGATGGTGATGATGAATAAGAGTGGCATTCAACCGTCAAATTGCTTATTCCACATTCGGATGAACGTGCAATTAATGAACTGCAGTCACTAGAAATCCATCGAAAAAACATGCATCCTCGATCTTGGGCTTGTAATTAACTTGAATTGAATTACAACAATAATTCACAGTACATATACAATAGGTAGTTTAAAATATGAAAAATAGTTATTCCCCGGTAGATTTAGGACAACACCAGAATCAACGATTAAAGTTCGCCGAGGTCTTCGCGATGCGTACCTTACACTGTCCTTCGCCACATTCACATAATCGAAATTCATCTACCCATATAAAAAATTCATTATGCCTCGGACATTTGAAATACGCTCTACCTCTATTAGGCCCTTGTTTTGTTGTGAATTTATCGCACAAATCATTACAGTATTCACATCTAACCAGTACGGTGTCACTTGAAGACATCTGTAGAGCACAAATTCTATTTATCAAATCAAAGTATCATGTCAACTGAAAAAAAATAGTATTAGTAAAGGCCTTTAAAATCAT
The DNA here is from genome assembly GCF_013358625.1 of Macadamia integrifolia. Classification (NCBI taxonomy): domain Eukaryota; kingdom Viridiplantae; phylum Streptophyta; class Magnoliopsida; order Proteales; family Proteaceae; genus Macadamia; species Macadamia integrifolia. The sequence goes on along the minus strand of NC_056563.1, from coordinate 20,650,040 downwards.
ATTCAACAACACATATGATAGCACAACACCCATCCAATATAAATAATACTGTGGAAACAACAACATTATTAAGTATGAAATCACAACAATTTGCATGTTACATTAATCAAAACTTTAACAAATGTATAACACATCCCAACTATCATCGACAAAATTTACGATCCACCAAACGGATTCGTAGCCACTCTCCTCGATCTAGCCAATTGATTAGTTATATTTAGGCATACTAAGGACATTTCTCTCACTAAGCGTCTCTGGTCGTATCAGAAGTTGAAGCACGGTACACCACAGGATCGGGATTCATAGGATCCTCAATAGGTTGTTCACTTCCAAGCTTATTAAACAACTGATCTTGAATTGTATGTTTCTTGATGTAATTGTGGAGCCCACAACAGGTGACTATGATTTTTGTTTGATATTCTATATCATATGCCTTTATACTCCTTAAAATTTGAAATCTATTTTTCAAGACACCGAACATTCTTTCAATAACATTCCACAGTGACGAGTGTCTGTGATTGAACATTTCCTTTGCGGTTCTAGCCACAGGTCTACCCTCACCATAATTCTGTAAGTGATACCTTTCTCCCTGGAATGGCACCAAATAACCCAGTTGATTTACGTATCCCGAGTCAACAACATAATACTTGCCTTGTATTAGTATGGTAATATGTACGGGATTAGATATGTACTCCATATCGTACATATACAAAATAATAAACATAAATTCATAAGATATTTATACCTGGTGGCAGATGAGGGAACCCTAAGGTATCATTCGTTCTTGCTTCTTTAAAAACCCTAGCGTCGTGTGCACTACCTTTTCAATCCACATATATAAATGTGAATCGCATGTCGAATGAATATGCACACATAACGTTCTGTGTGATCATACCCTTCCGATTTCGATACCTTGTTTCCTTCGACCTAGCTACGATGGCACTAATATGGGTGCCATCAATAGTTCCAATGCAATCCTAGTTTTCAGTCTATATATGTTAGTCCAGTTAATTGTGTAAAGTGCATCAAAAATTCAGGAAAAACTATGAATAAATTTGTTCAATTCAGATAGTAAGTTACTTTGAAATATGGATAGAACTTTGGATTGTTGGCAATCTCTGGAGATACCACTTGAAAATTCGGTGGCCTAATTGTCTCATGCAATAGATGAAACATCGCTGGTAAGACCATGTGGAAGACAGCACTAATCGTCTGTTCTGAACTCTGAAATCTCTGTTGTGCTTGAGAAATATTACAAGCTGCTCATTTACTCGAATGTAACGGATGTCTTCTAACCAGCCTCTATGTACCGTTCTATCTCGTAGATTGAGGAAGATATGTCTTTCAACTCTAAACTCGCAATAGCACATGTCTGCATGTCCTGCGAGAACCTCAGCTATCGTTACAGCTCCTGTGTGACTACTATGATTCAGAGGTTTTCTCATTCTATATGTACTTAGTAGATTTTGGAATTGATATAATATAACCATGTCGTCATCATCACTAGATGACTTTGTGATGTTGGTATTGGGGTCATTCGACATCCCTGTAATTATGATCACATTCAGTATGCCACAAGCTTAACTAGGCTATATGTAATATGACTAGCATTACTTGAAAAAAAAAATAAAGAAAATCCCAAAAACCACATCCCTAAACCTACCTACGAAGGTCCATAAACATTATCTTACTAGTCCATATCACATAACCATATTTTCAAACCTTGGCGTAAAAAGCAAGCACCCATCATGAAAGCATCATAAACCACAACCTTCTACATTACTGTCTATATGCTGGGATACCTACCATCATGTACTAATGAGTTAAAAGACACCATCCTCCAATACTAAAAGCCTAATAAGTCACAATCATTACCTTTCCTGTATATATGCAAAAATATACATATTATCCTGTAATAAGTAGTTATAGGATATCATCAAACAATCTTATAAATCATCATAAATATAAGCCATAACCATTACTTATCAATATGCTATTATATGTAACACTCTATATTAAAAAGTTAACAAAAAGCATCTACCAATCCAACATAAAACCATAAAACACATGCAACATAAGTCAAGTGTCAACATTCAGGTCAACATAATAAACATATGTCAGTACGAAAGAGTCATATAACAGTCCCAGAAAAAAACCAAGTTCAACTAATTTCTGAAAAGACCATGCAATCACCAACTCAACCAGCTCACGGGATATCCTTCAAGTGCCGGATCATCCACAACCTCCTACTAGGACTAACTTCCATGAATGACAAGCACTAACCAGAATCACTATGTATCTTACGCTGAGCCAACACATACAAATCCGATGGAAGATCTTCTAAAGTGTCAAGGAGCTTCTGACAACTCATTATACTATGTGGCCCGTCGTACATTGGATCAGGAGGTCGGACAACGGCTGAAGTGGGAGAGGAGTTTCCCTTCTCCATCCTCCATCTCACACTCTCTGAAGTTCTGAGCAGAATTCATGACTGTGTGTGTCTGATTCTTCCTCCTACAATCCGTGGGAGTCCTATCAAACTGCCGCTTAGGAGGAGATTGTTGGGTGAGCCACTACAACCTTCACTTTCATCAGGTTCAATCTCCTAAAAATCATCATCATCAATAACAAAATTAATGGACCTAGGAGGAACAGCTGTAGTCTATGATAACCCTCTATCCCCATGGGCACTGGAGTCGGAGAATATCTTTAACAACTCTGGCCACTATGGTAGACCATCTCTTCTATATTTATCCCACTCTTTGTTTTCCTATAATCCAAAGAGTTTTGTATAAGAAATCAACACAACGAATGTCAGTAGTACATTTTCATACATCTATAAACCAAATAAAATATTCATACCTTAATATCAAATTCCCACACAGAATCTTCAGCTGTAGCAGTCCTAGCATTTGCATCCCATCCGAGTCCCATTGTTTCTAACAAACACCTGAAGCTGTTGTACTGCCTACGTAACTTGTTCATTTTGTTACGCAATTGCACCCTCGCAAACGGGCGATTGAATTCTGATTCTAACCCTTTCGCAATATTTTTCCATCCTACCTTTGTGAAGGTGGAGTTGGTCTTTTGACCTTTCCTTACATTCTCAACCATATGGTTGATGAATGCTCGTAGCTCAGCCTCATTCCAGATAATAGTACTGCTTTTAGGGGTAGGGGTTATTGGAGATCTCATAACGCTAAACATGCATAATTAATTTAGCAAACATTGCAAATATGTAAATTAGTTGCATTCACATAAATTGTGCTTATCCGAAACAAAACTTGAGGAACAGAAAGAATCCTACTTGCAACAATTTAACTACTATCAATGAGATAAATAAAAGTTGTGTTTGGGAAAAAAAAAAAGGATGTGTAGAAATATCCAATGCATTATGTTCACATTTAAACACTCAAACATTGGTTTAAATACTTTAAAATGGGAAGTTAAAAAAAGAAGAAAAAGAAAACTAGGCCTATAAAAATACCAACATCAACAAAACAAGGCATATGAAACAAAAAACAAACAATAGAAAGAAAAAAAAAAAAAGGAAAGAAAAGGAAATGAATGACTAACTAGCATAACAAATATTAATTTTCATCATATTCATTGTATTGAGAAGGAAGTGTATGTTGAAAATTAGAACCGGATCAAGTCATCAAACAATATAGGGTAAGGATATTGGCAACGGATTAAGCTCAATACAATAAAATGACAGCAAGAAGAATCATATATCAAGAAATAAACATGCAATCCTTAACAGTGTAGAAATTAACTTTCTTTTTTAAGCAAAGCACTGATGTCAAAGATTACTTTGAGGTACTGGGAGATAGAGAGCTGGAGATAATAAGTAGAATTTACAGGATAAACTCATAGAAGGTTTGAAACAATGACATAGTGCACCAATGCATAAATATGACAGTAAAGGCTTCACATCTTATGAATCTTGGTCATAATTGAGGAGTACCTCACATTTCATTAACATTTAATCACTAGAGAAGAATAGATATTGGCAACAAATAAAACACAGCTTCCACAAAAATATTTCAAACATGGAAATTATGAATGAAACCATGGATGTAATTGTGGCAAACAGTTTTCACTAAGCATAAGAAAGAACCATAACAAAGACATAATATGCACTTTGTTAAATTAACACCTGAAAATTTATTTCCAAACCGGACTTGTAAGCAATTGAAATAGCAGAAAAAAATTTAACCCTCTTTCTACAATTATCAATAATCATTAGCAACCCCTGGTGTCTGAACCCAACCAGCTCCTTAATGAGATTAAGATTTGAAGTGGATATATCCAAAATCCAGATCATGATCCGATGATCCATTGACAGGTCCACCATAAGGTAAAGATTGGGAAACAACAACTTCATAGCTAGCTAGCTACGTACCTTCTATTGTTGGCTTGTGATAATTGTAATCATGATAAACATTCTTATTGTCAAATTTAAAAGATAAAATAAAAGCTATTGTGAAAACGCCATATTCTTTCCCTGCTAGTGACACAAAAGACATAAGTCTGCTTTTAATTTAAAGGTAGATATATAAGAGGCCAACCAACCAACACAAAGGAAGGACAAAAGATTTCAAAAGAAGCAAAAAAGATTTTCTTGACAACCTCACCACCCCAATCTCCTCTAGCTTTGATGATCATATCAGATCAGATCAGATCAAACTTGAAAGAGTCCAGAACATAGTTAAGCCTTCCCCTGCATTTTTCTTCATTGGAAAAGGCTGCACTTTTCTGATGACAGGACAGAGACTTTTAAAGTTTGGAAGAGATAAAATGGTACAGTGGAAAGGAAAGGAAATAGTCTTCTTCTACCCTATTTTTCTATCATGTGGAATACTGTGGAGTGGGCTCTTTTGTTTTAGCATTAAAAGCTGCTTTTATATTTATGAGAAACACAGTGAAGTAAAGAAAGATGGTATTTTTCAGCTTTGAAATCTAATGAGTAACTGAGCAACCCTCTTCCATCAAAATTTAATAATCTGATGGGTTCCTCTCTGTTTTCTTGCATATAATAGCTAAAACCCAGAGAGTTAATGGTGTTAGGATATCCAGGTGGTGGTGCTACTCCGGTATAGTTTACGCTACCTATTTAGTGATGTGGGTTTTATATAATCTTTGAAATTGTGGGATGAAAAAAAAAAAGGAAAGAGTAATGGACAACAACTGGGTGACTGAATATAAAGATTATAACCAATAATTGACTGAATATAACAACCTAAACTCTGGCGTCCTTCATACCCAATATATGAATATAAACATCAAATCTCTAAAATTTCTTCATACATATCAACTGAATATTATCTATATACTCTTAATTTTTTACTGTATGTTCTCAGAGAAAATGGTTAGAAGAATGACAGAAGTAGGCAGAAAGCTTTTGAAAATAGAGACATACTTGAATCTTTAAAGCAAACAAAGGCCTAATGAGTCTTCAAAAACCAGTGATAGCAGATCACTCTAGTACCAGAGGATTTAACATACCTTGAGAAACGTAGGGTATCCAACGATCTTGAAATGCTTCCCACTAAATCCGGTCGCACAACGAAATTAGGTTGAACAATCGAAGGTAGAAGAGACCAGCGAAATTGATTCCTTAAATTGTAAATGGGTAAGGAACTGTGTTAGAGAGAGAGAGAGAGAGAGAGAGAGAGAGAGAGACCACCATCTACCTCTATTGGAAGGTTGTATTTGTAATCCCCAACTCAGGGAGGGACTTCGGAACCCCAGTAGCTAGCCAAAACTGATGTCGTTCTGCGATTATCAGGGTAGGGAGGATTTAACAAAACCATAACATACCTAGGGCCATAGTTTTTAAGGCGGTAAGGCGACAGAGGCGTTTGAGGGTCTTTCGGAGCGCTTTAGTGATAAGGTGGGCATAAAACGTCGCCTTATTGACTAAAGCGTTCCTGTGTAATTTTTTTATAAAACCAATCTATTTGGCTCAAATCCTAGTTGAATCCTATTACTCATATGTTAAATAAATATTAAAGGTTCATCATACCAATGTAAGATATTCATCAAGAAAACAAATCAATAAAGTGAATAAACTAAGTTCATCTTCATCAATCATCAATCATAATCATCAATCATCATAACATATTAACATATAATATAAATACATAATTATGAAACAAAATTATAAATATAAAGAAAAAAAGACATAAAAAATATAAGTATTTATTTTACTTACCTCTATGATGCCAAAATGAGTGCTAAGCCCTAAG